>NC_071999.2:105981168-106284198 GCF_028885655.2 Pongo abelii | reverse complement strand
AGCACTTTGGCAGGCCAAGGCGGTGGATCAAGAGGTCAGAAGATGGAGGTGGCCAACATGGTGAAACCCCATCTCTACTAAAATACAAAAAAAAATTAGCCGGGGGTGGTGGCATGCACCTGTAGTCCCAGCCACTTGGGAGGCTGAGGCAAGGGAATCGCTTGAACCCAGGAGGTGGAGGTTGCAGTGAGCTGAGATCGTGCCACTGCACTCCAGCCTGGCAACAGAGCGAGACTCCATCTCAAAAAAAAGAAAAGCAAAGAAACATCATGCAAGGCATATAAGAGTTCAATAAAAACTATAGCAATTACCATAAAACCAACATCCTAGAGCCACTGAAAACATTTACGCAGAAGAAAAAACTAGGCATTAAAACAGAATGTGTTTAAAAAGCTGATACACAAAACAAATAAGACTAAAAGGTGAACTCTACATATACCCCAAAAATAAATAAACTCTGTTGACTGGCTAAAAGAATGGTCAGAATTCTCTAGACTAGACCTTAGAGTTAGCTGGCTGCTTTCCAACCAACCAAAAGGTTTGCAGAGGTGGAGGGAGGGATGGGAGGGGTTAAAATCTTCAAAAGATTCAGCTTCAAACAGACTCAGTAGAGCATATTTCAAGTTCATAGAAGAGAAGCGCAGAGAGAAGCTAAGCAGCAGCTCAAGTTCCCCTAGAGTGATAGTGAACTTCAGAGATGCTTCCCACCCCAAGGAGGAATTCTTTACCGGTACAAACATAATGCTACTCTATTGTTACACATTCAGCACCTATTGTGTCAAACATTGTACTAAGAACACAGAAATAGACAAGATGCAGTCTCTGCCAACACATTAAAAGGAAAAAACCAGGTAAGAATCATCAAAGCTTATGTATTACACAGTAAGTGTATAACAAGTGTACAACAGTAAGTACAGTAACAGCCTTCCTCTCAGCCTCTCCAATCTAAAATGTCAGTGTCATCCCTCCCACCTCCAACATCAATGTCTTCCCACTGCTCTAAGACAAACACCAAACCTCATAATATGATCTATAAGAGCCAGCATGGTCTGACTCCTGCCAGCTTCTCCAACACCATCTACTCTCTGCATTAGAGAGGAATCTGTAGGCTTTTTTCAGTTCTTCTAACCTGTCATTCCCTCTGGCCACAGGACCTTTGCACACACTGCTCTCTCACATATAACATTCATCTCCTCTGTTTATTAGAGAAGGTCACTTCATCCTTCAAAACTTGTCTCAATTTTCAGTTCCAAAAGAAAACACTCCCCTACCGTAGGTAGTACAGTATGATTAAGAGCACAGGTTCTGGAGTTCTAAATCCTGTTTGCCACTTATTGGCACTATAGCTTCTAGCAAGTCACATTAACACTTAGTGCCTCACTTTCATCTTCTGTAAATGGGGGACATACGACTGTTGTGAGATTGAATAAATTAGTTCAAGCAAAGCAACAGAACAGTATCTAGGACACAGAACTCAAAATCTTGGCTTGGTCACATCCCTCTATTTTATTTTCTTATAGCACCCGGGCATCTCCCCTAATACCATTTTACACTTATTACACTCTCCCTACTAGAGTAAAATTTCTAAGAAAGCAGAAACCATATTCATTCCCCAGAAGTGGAAGACAGGAGATATTCAGTAAATATTTGTTGAAAAAAATAGCTACAAGGACGAAGCTGACGCCCAAGGAAGAGACAAAGCCAATATACAAAGCCTCATGTGCCTGACCCCAAAGCCCACACTTTCCACCATACCAAGTTGCCTCCTATGTAAATGCATAAGTCTTACAGCTGCAATTGAAGTGGCCAACAAAGATGAACAGAATGATAAAGATTAAAGAACACTAAACTGAATGGGAACACAGAAAACAGTGAAAGTCCGCACGCTGAACTGGACACAAAACAAACATAGGTGCCACTCACTTCCATGTCGATAAGCTCCAGCTCTCATACTGCCCACCCGGGGGCTCGGTTCCCTCCTCTTTAAAGAGGAGGTAGGATGGGGCAGGTCGTCTCTAAAGTGTCTTCAACGTCTAAAATTCAATGACTATAAAACAAGTTATGTGGCAATGTTTTAATAATTATTTTTTAAAAGGAAGTTTAACAAGCACACTGAACCAGCTGACAGATGGTTTTCAGGGGACCTTCATTTTAAAGAATGTGTTCAAGTGCCTCAACAAACCTTATAAAGTAGGTTAGGTGGTCTGTGCCCCAGAATTAAGGACAGACTCGATGTTGACGGGAGACAGAGCTCAGAAGCACACACAAGCACTCCAACCTGTTTGTCAATCTGCCATCATGACAGCGTAGGTATACAGAACAGTCATGAAATGTGTTTAGAACAGTGCCAAAATCAGGCTCACCACTACACCGAAAAGGAAAGTAAGTTCACGGGATGCATTTGGTACACAGTAGACTGGGGTGTCATACAGTTAAAACAGGCTTTCAAATGAAACGTAAAATCTATTAGCAGTCCTGACATGGTATAATACTTTAAAAGATAAGACAAACTCACAACCCTAACTCTACTTGAGCAACATTTCACAGTGTCCCTTCAAAAATGCTGGAAAGAGGCAACAGAACACGGAAACTATAAGGACACCTAAAAACACACCCTGGAAAGCTTAAGACAAAGCCAATGCCGCGGGGCCCTGGAAGCAGACCTCGGGCAATATGCCCGCCCAAAGCCGTCAGCCGCCTCGGAGGGCGTGCGGGCACCCAACTGCCTCCGCCCTAGGCCTCTCTGCTCCGCAGGATCCCCGCGAGAAACAGCTGCAACGAGGGATGCCTCCTGAGACCGCTGCCACGCGACCTCCGGGAGGGAGGAGAGCAAGCGGTGTAGCTGAGGTGCAACCGGGGCGTGGGGGCAGCCGGACCCAGCCAGCGCTCTCCCGGCGCCAGCCGCCCAGAGGAGGCACGGCTGGAAGCCCAGTGAAGCCCGGACCCGCGAGGCCCCGTTGCTCCTCACCTTCAGGGTCCGCAGCGCCGCGCTCAGCATCAGCTGCTGCGGCGGCCACCGCCCACGCCGTCCGGCAGCGACCAGCGATGCTGTCCCGACCCAAAGCCCCGCCATTGTTGTCCCCGCAGACCGCCCCTCTGCTGACCTCTCACACAGCCGCAGGGGGCGGAGAAGGGGAGCGCATGGGCTCCGGCAAATCACGAGCCAGAAACCCGATGCCCCGCCCCCTAACTTGCGGAAAGGGGAGGGTGAGTGGTCCGCCAGATCCGCCGGATCCGGGATCCGGGAGACGCGCTAGGACCTGGAGGGCTAGTGGGCGGGCTGCGCGTCCGGCCGCTAGCGGAGCTGCAGGCCACCGGCTCTCCAGAGCCGACCCCAGGAGTGAGAGAGGCAGGGACGCGCGTGAGTTCCGGCGGCCTGCACCGGGCAAACCCCTTACCTTCCCAGCATCGGCTCAGCAACCCACGTGCATACAGGCCGGTTAATGTCAGTGAGTCACCTCCGCGCCTTGGCCACCGTGGAGTCCCGAGAATCCGAAGTTCCAGACGAATGCCCAAACTGCATTCCTGCATGTTCGAAAGCGTAAATTGCAAAGCACAAATCCAGGTAAGGTTTTGAACGACTGTAATAACACATAAAAAGTTCTAGGTCTGGAAATCAGAGATCCGAGCTCAAGTCCTACCTCTGCCACTTAATATGTGCGTGTGAAAGAAATTAGCCCCAACTAGAGTCAGTCTTTATTGCTTGCAAGCAGAAATCCTCGTTAGTACAACTACTGGCCAGGCGCAGTGGCTCACGCCTGTAATCCCAGCACTCTGGGAGGCCGAGGCGGGAGGATAACCTGAGGTCAGGAGTTGGAGACCAGCCTGGACAACATGCCGAAACTCCGTCTCTACTAAAAATACAAAAATTAGCTGGGCGTGGTGGCGCACTCCTGTAATCCCAGTTACTCGGGAGGAGGCTGAGGCAGCAGAATTGCTTGAACCCGGGAGGTGGAGGTTGGAGTGAGCCGGATCATGCCACTACACTCCAGCCTGGGTGACAGAGCAAACTCCGTTTTGAAAAATAAAATAAAAATTAGTACAACTATTAAGGGCCGGGCCGTGTGCTAGAGCCTCAGATTCCCTCTTGCTTTCGACTTTACAAGAACCTTAATGGAGTATATATTATTTCCATTTGGAGAAACTGAAGCTGTAGCAGGGTAAAGTCACTCAGCGAGTAAAAGGTCAAACTAGGGTTTGAACCCAAATCTGGCTGCCTTAGACTGGGCTCATGTTTTGCTATATTATGGAAATTTTAAAATATATACAAAACAGATAAAATAGTACTATGATCACCCAGATACCCATTACACCGCATCAACGAATCAACATTTTGTCAAACTTGTTTCATCTCTTCCCCTTTTTATTTTTTGCAGGAATATTTTAAAGCAAATCTAAGGCATCAGGCCACCTCACCTATAAACACATCAGTGTTAGGGGTTCTCCTCTTAACTACTTTGCATCTCCTGCAGTCACCTTGAGAGAGTTTCAAAGCTAGGAATGGCCTAGAGTACGCTACAGCATGGTAAATGCCCAAAGAGAGATAAATAAAATGGGGATCTCAGAAAGGTGACATTTAATGGAATTTTAGAATGTAAGTAGGGACTTTTGTGACAAAATGAAAAGGATTATCAATTTCACAGGACTTCTCACTTATGTACCTCTGTCTTCATTTTCTACCTGGGAAACTTGCTTTGCTTTTTCCTTTTTTTGTTTTTTGTCTTTTCCCCATGTTTTACCCTTTGGATTAGTTTTCCTTAGGTCCTATTTGTTTTTCTTATAGTTCTTTTTATGAAAGGCACTTGTAGCAGAAACTGCTTCTCATGCTATCCATTCTCCATGCATTACTTTAGTAAGAGTGCCCCTGAGATCTAGCTGGGTACATGGCCACCCAGCAAAAGGCTGCAATAGCCAGCCTCCCTTACAATGAGGTGTAGCGCCATGACTAAGGTCTGGAATGTAAGGACTGTGCCCTCCATGCCCTCTTCTTTCTTACCTAAATAAAGATCTACATTTCCCAACTCCCACTGCAGCAAGGGTGCTTACCAAGATTTGGTTACTAAGTTTTGGCCAATGGGACATAAGCACAAGTGACATAGACAACTTTTCGGTTATGCCTTTAAAGGGAAAGGCATGCCTTCCACTTGCCCTTCTCCTGTTTCCAGTTTGCCAGAATGTGGACACTACAGTGGAGGTAAAGTTGTCATCTCAGATGATAAGAAGGAAGTTAGGTGATCGGGGAGGCAAAACAATATACCAGGAGCCTTTAGGTGCCTGATTCTGTGGAGCTGCCATGTCAACCCTGGAACACTTTGTTCAGATTTTTATGCAAGCAAGAAAAATACTGTATCTTGTTTAAGTTATTGCATTGTGTTTTTTTGTTTTGCCTTTGTTACAGCAGCTACATGTGTGTCCTCACTGATAGAGGACTAATATTTATCTTTGCCTTTTCCATTTAAAGTTATAGATTGTGGCCGGGCGCAGTGGCTCACGCCTGTAATCCCAGCACTTTGAGAGGCCGAGGCGGATGGATCACGAGGTCAGCAGTTCGAGACCAGCATGTCCAACATGGTGAAGCCCCATCTCTACTAAAAATACAAACATTAGCCACTCATGGTGGCGGGCCCCTGTAATCCCAGCTACTCCGTAGGCTGAGGCAGGAGAATCGCTTGAACCCAGGAGGCGGAGGTGTCAGTGATCTGAGACCGCACCATTGCACTCCAGCCTGGGCGACAGAGCAAGACTCCGTCTCAAAAAAAAAAAAAAAAAAGTTATAGATTGTAAGGAAAATACCCCCAAGGAAGTTGAGGACACAGCAGAGTTGGACTGTCTCCAAACCTGTTCATTCTTCTGAGCGCACTGCTCGGAGCATCCTATTGGGCAGCATATCCTGGCCTCGTTTCCAGTTCCATGTGGTAATATACCTGATTTCTGGCCAATAAAATATGAGAGGACATGAAATTCAACAGCCCCTGGGCTTGGCTCATAAAACCTTCCATGCGATCCTCCACACCTTTTCACCTCTCAATTGCTGAGACTTTTCTAGGCACTACACAGAAGCAGCCTGGGTCTCCAGTAGCGAAGGAGAGCAGATCCTTCTCACTATCCTGCACCGAACTGTGACATGAGCAAAAAATAAAGTTTTTATTTTCTTACACCATTGAGATTTGAGGATTGCTAGAGCAGTTAGTCTTCCCAGCCTAATACAGTATTAGTAGAGGACAATTAGGCCAGACACAGTGGCTCATGCCTATAATCACAGCACTTTGTAAGGCCGAGGTGGGCAGATCACCTGATGTCAGGAGTTCAAGACCAGCCTGGCCAACATGGTGAAACCCCAGCTCTACAAAAAATACAAAAATTAGCCAAACATGGTGGCACGTGCCTGTAATCCCAGCTGCTCAGGAAGCTGAGGCAGGAAAATCTTCAACCCAGGAGGCGGAGGTTGCAGTAAACCAAGATTGTACCACTGCACTCCAGCCTGGGCGACAGAGTGAGACTCTGTCTCAAAAATAAATAAATACACAACAAAAAACCTTTTTCAGAATAAAAACGTACGTTAACAATATCAAGAATGGCCGGGCATGGTGGCTCACACCTCTAACCCCAGCACTTTGGGAGGCCCAGATGGGCGGATCACCTTAGGGCAGGAGTTTGAGACCAGCCTGGCCACCATGGGGAAACCCTGTCTCTACTAAAAATACAAAAATTAGTCTGGGCGCAGTGGCTTACGCCTGTAATCCCAGCACTTTGGGAGGCCAAGGCGGGTGGATCACCTGAGGTCAGGAGTTCAAGACCAGCCTGGCCAACATGGTGAAACCCCGTCTCTACTAAAAATACAAAAATTAGCTGGGCGTCATGGCGGGCGCCTGTTATCCCAGCTACTCGGGAGGCTGAGGCAGGAGAATCGCTTGAACCTGGGTGGCGGAGGTTGCAATGAGCTGAGATGGTGCCACTGCACTTCAGCCTGGGTGACAGAGCGAGACTTTGTCTCAAAAAAAAAAAAAATTAGCTGGGCGTGGTGGTGCATGTCTGTAATCCCAGTTACTCAGGAGGCTGAGGCAACAGAATCACTTTGTAAAAAGTAAAGTAGAGGCCAGGCGCGGTGGCTCACACCTGTAATCCCAGCACTTTGGGTGGCCGAAATGGGCGGATCACAAGGTCAGGAAATCGAGGCCGTCCTGGCTAACATGGTGAAACCCGTCTCTACTAAAAATACAAAAAAAATTAGCCAGGCACGATGGCGGGCACCTGTAATCCCAGCTACTCAGGAGGCTGAGGCAGGAGAATGGCGTGAACCCGGGAGGTGGAGCTTGCAGTGAGCCAAGATGGCGCTGCTGCACTCCAGCCTGGGCGACTGAGGGAGACTCCGTCTCAAAAAAAAAAAAGTAAAGTAGAGTTTCCTCTTCAAAGACTTTCTTCCCCATCTAATTAGGAATAAATAGTAACTTATCTTAGAAGCAAAATTTATTCAAAGACGTGCTAACATTCTTAAATATCTGCTAGCTTTAAAAAATCAATGTACTTTATGTTCGTAGCTCCCACAATTTAGCGTAAATATTTGCCCTGGCATGCTTATACTTGTCCAAGCAAGCATTAGGTCATAGCCTGTTCCTCTTCCTTATTTGAAGGTGTTTCAGCAGTGGGCTGAAGGGCTCCTCAAGTGCCGCCAAAGTGGGAGCCCAGGCAGAGGAGGCACTGAGAGCGAGCGAGGGCTGTGAGGACTGCCAGCACGCTGTCACCTCTCAATCCCCTCTCTAAACAGGACACCCTAACTGCTGTCGGGAATTTGGCCGATGACTGCTCTAGCTACTTCCTGCTGGATAGGGTCAATGAAGGGGCCCTGCAGTTGTAGTGTCCTCCAGGGGGGAGGTCTCTAGGCCAGGGAGAGTGCCAATGGGTCATTCCAGGGGTCCTCGGTAGAAGTTGTTAGTTGAACTCATTTGGGGTTCCGTTTATAAGACCATCTGTAGCTTGATGGCCTTGATTCTAGAGGAAACAAATTTGACAAGTTTAAAAATACAGGGCCCAAGGCGAGTAACAGCAAGATGGCTGCCATGGGACCTAGAAAAGGGAGAAGCCATGTTGCCCAACTCCAGAGGTTGGTATAAGAATTTGAAAGGCATCTGATTTCAGAAGCCTTTTCCTGTAACGCCAGGCGGCATCTCGTACTATCCCCGACTGGTTAGTGTAAAAACAACACTATTCCCCTAAGAAGGTGCAGAGTCCTCGTTTTTCAGCAGTGAGGAGGACTAGGCCTTGGCAGTTTTGGAGAGACACTGCTGCCAAAGAGTCTATTTGGGATTGTAAAGTAAGAATAGATTTCATTATTTCTTGCAGACTATCTGAGAAATCCTTTGAGAGTGTGTGGTAGTAGGATAATGAAGTAGATAAACCGGCTATTCCAGTTCCTGTAGCAGTAGCCATTCCTAACCCTATAAATAGGGGTATTAGTTGTATGGCTCTGCGCTGACGGACTTGAGCTTTCAGGAGTACTGAAAAGGTCTGATTTCCTGGGGCAACATTAATGTTGGGACTTAGAAAGAGTAAGGTGCAGGTGCCTGTCCAGTTAGTGGGGAGGCAGATATAGGTCGATGTTCCACGTAAGAAGAATATGCCTTGTCTGGGTAGACAGAACTTTACCCTGGCTTTTAAAGGAATGGGATACACTGTTTTTTCTTTACTACTTCCATCTCTCTTTCTCTTTGACTTCTTCTTTGTCTCTTCCTGTCTTTCTGACTCTTTCTGTGTCTGTCCCTCTTTCTTTCTGACTCCTTCTCTTTGTCTCTGTTTCTGTCTCTCTGTCTCTCTTTCTGACTTTCTCTTTCTCTCTTTCCTTCTTGCTGGTCTTTCCTTACCTCTGCCAGCCACTTATGCTGCTGTTCTCCCCTCTCCTTCTCATTTTGATGGCTTTGGCAGTGTAAGAATGCCACCTCCTTGGGTTTTTGCACTGTGTGCAATAACTCTGTATTTCCTCGTGGTATTTGATGGGGGTTCCCCAAGAGGTTAGGAACTCCCTGTCTTTCCATATTGCAGCATGGGCATGTAGGATTAGATAAGCATACTTGCTATCTGTATACACATTTATTCTTTTTCCCTTTCCTAGTTCTAAGGCTCAGGTAAGTGCCACTAGTTCCGCTAACTGGGCACTGGTCCCTGGGGGAAGAGGCTTGCTTTCAAGTATGGTTACATCACTAACTATGGCATAACCTGCCCTTCATATCCCATTCTCCACAAATGAACTTCCATCAGTATATAGGTTAAGGTCAGGATTAGTTACGGGGACTTCTAAGAGATCATCTCGGGCGGCATAAGTCTGGACTATAATTTGTTGGCAGTCATGCTCAATTGGTTCCCCATCCTCTGGGAGAAAAGTGGCAGGGTTGAGGGCCACACACGTGCATATTTGAAGCACCAGTCCCTCAAGGAGGAGTGCCTGGTATCTAAGTAGGCGGTTGTCTGATAGCCATAAACTTCCTTTGGACCCTAGTATGCCGTTTACATCATGAGTAGTCCAGACAGTGAGATCCTTTCCTTGTATTATTTTGATAGCCTCTGACACTAAGACGGCCACTGTTGCAATTACCCTTAAACAGTGAGGCCAGCCTTTTGCTACTACATCAATTTCCTTACTTAGGTATGCCACTGGTTGTGGGGTTGTCCCACGAGTCTGAGTAAGGACTCCAAGAGCTATCCCGGCTCTCTCTGTGACGTATAAAGAGAAGTTTTGTTCTGTGGGAAGGCTTAAACCTGGAGCTTATACTAGGGCCTGCTTTAAGGTTTTGAAGGCTGTTTCTACCTCTGATTCCCATTCTACTAGATGAGTATTTGCCCTCTGGGTGTCGTTGATTAGAGTATAGAGGGGCCTGGCTATCTCGCTATATCCAGGGATCCATAGTCAGCAAAAGCCGGTAATTCCAAGGAACCCCCGCAACTCTTTTAATGTCTTAGGGCAAGGATAAGCCAGTATAGGCTGTATTCGTTCCTTGATGAGGGCCCTCGTCCCTTTGGCTAAGATTAGGCCTAGATATTTAACCTGCTATAGGCAAAGCTGGGCCTTCGACCTAGACACCTTGTACCCTTGATCAGCTAGAAAGTTCAAGAGATCTAGAGTAGCCTGCTGGCATGAGGCTTCCGAACTGGTAGCCAAAAGTAAATCATCCACATATTGAAGGACCAGAGTGCCTGGACTTGATAAGTGGCCTAGATCTTGGGCTAGGGCCTGACCAAACAGATGAGGGCTATCCCTAAACCCTTGGGGCAAGACCGTCCGCATAAGTTGGGACGTGTGGTCTGTGGGATCCTCAAAGGCAAAGAGGAACTGGGAATCAGAGTGCAGTGGAATACAGAAGAAGGCATCCTTGAGGTCCAGAACCGTGAACCATTCTGCTTCCTCTGATATTTGAGAGAGCAGGGTATAGGGGTTGGGTACAACTGGATATAGTGGAAATACTGCCTCATTAATGAGCCTAAGATCTTGCACTAGTCTCCACTGACCGTTCGGTTTTTGTACTCCTAGAATTGGGGTGTTGCAGGGACTCTTCCATTTCCTCACTAAGCCTTGAGCTTTCAAATGTTTAACAATATTCTGTAATCCTTTATGAGCTTCAGGCCTTAAGGGATATTGCCTTTGATAAGGAAAAGTGGTGGGATCTTTTAACCTGATTTAGACTGGGAGGGCATTTTTTGCCCTTCCAAATTGTCCTTCCAATGCCCAGACTTCAGGGTTGATTCCCTCCTCAAGTAGGGAACAACAAATGGGTAACTTGTTCCCCATATTCATGTAGATAATAGCTCCAGCCTTGGCTAATATATCCCTCCCTAATAAGGGTGTGGGACTTTCAGGCATAACAAGAAAGGCATGTGAAAAGAGCAAAGTCTCCCAATTACAACTGAGAAGGTGGGAGAAATTCCTGGTTACAGGCTATCCCAGGATTCCTCAGATGGTAATGGACCTTGAGGACAGTCATCCAGGACAGGAGATTAACACTGAGAAGGCCGCGCCAGTGTCCAGGAGGAAGTCAATTTCCTGGCCTTCAATAGTTAAACATACCCGGGGCTCAGTGAGGGTGATGACATGAGCTGGCACTTGCCCTGGGCACCCTCAGTCCTGTTGTTGGATCATCTGGTTGGGGGCTTCTGACCCAGGAAACCTTCGTCCTCTGGGGCAGTGCACCTTCCAGTGATTGCCTCGGCATAGTGGACATGGACGAGGGGAAAGCTTGTTTCTCATTGGACAATCTTTTTTAAAGTGTCCTAGTAAACCACACTGATAACAAGCCCTACCAGGTGATTGGCCTGCTCCATTTCCTGTCCTCTCTGAACCACCAAGGTTTGTTTGTCTGAGGGCCATGACTAAGGCTGCAGCCTTTCTCTGATCTCGCTTTTCCTTTTGGGCCTGTTCCTCTTGGTCCCTATTATAGAACACCGAGGTTGCCAGGTTTAATAATGCCTCTAGATTTTGTTCAGGGCCCTGATTTAAAGCAGATCAAGGCAGACCTGGGGAAGAAAGCTTTTCGAGCTTTCTCCTGATATCTGTGGCTGATTGGGTAATAAACTTATCTTTTAGAATCAATTGACCCTCGAGTGATTCGGGTGACAGGAGAATATATTTTCTTAAGGCCTCCTGTAGCCACTCGAGGAAGGCAGAAGGATTTTCTTCCTTTCCCTGAGTTATGGTGGACATCATTGAATAATTCACGGGCTTTTTTCTAATTCTCCTTAGTCCTTCTAGAACACAGGTCAACAGATGTTTATGACTCCAGTCCCCATGATCTGAGTCAAGGTCCCAATGGGGATCCATACTGGGGATGGCTTGCTGACTGGTAGGGAATTTGTCCCTTTCTTCGGCTGTCATTCTGTCATTTACTTGACTAAGATACCAGGTATCTCCAAAGTCTCGGGCTGCAGCTAAAGCCGCATTCTTTTCATTAAAGGCCAGGGTTTGATCTAACAGTAGCATGACATCTCTCCAAGCGAGGTCGAAGGTTTGCCCTAGACCCTGTAGGACATCTATGTACCTATCAGGATCATCTGAAAACTTCCCCAGGTGTGCCTTGATCTGCTTTAAATCAGAGAGGAAGAAGGGGACATGTACCTGGGTTGAGCCAAATTCCCCTCCCCCTACAGCTTGAAGGGGACATAACTGATAGCCCCGGGGGTTTTTGTGGTCTTTTGGAGATTTCTTTGCTTATTCCCTTCTGGGCAGGGGAGATTAGAGGAGGATTATCATTAATAGGAAGGGGAGCTATAGGGAGGCTAGGATATGGGGGTAAGCTGAGAGGTCCTCCTATGGGATGTAAATTGCAAGCTTTGCATAGTTGTGTATTCTCCCTCAATGAAAAGAAAGTTTGGACATAAGGTATTTCACTCCATTTGCCTTCCCTCTTACAGAAAAGGTCAAGCTGCAGGATAGTATTGTAATTTGTACTTTCCTCAGGTGGCCATTTTTCCCCATCAGAGAGAGAATACTGGGGCCAAGCCATAGTGCAGAAAAAATGAGCCGCCTCTTTTTCAGGGTTTGTGGGTCAAATTGGTCCCAATGGCTTAAGATGCATTTCAAGGGTGAGCCTGTTGATGCCTGAGTGTTTCCCATCTGAAAGACAAAACAGCCCGCGGATTTGGTTTGTTTTGTTTCTCCCCCTGCCCAAGAACCCACAACGGTCCCTGGACCCTGTGATCGGAATAGTTGTGCCCACCGATGCAGCAGCAGAAACAACCCCTGCCCAAGAACCCGCAAGAGTCCCTGGACTCTGCTGATCGGAATAGTTGCGCTCACCAACGCAGCAGTAGAAACACTAGTTTTCCTCACAGACCACATGGAGGATCAAGGAAGGTCGGATTTAATGGTCCTTACTGACGCATTCTCAAAAACCTGCACCCTTGCCTGTCCTCCTAGACCACAAGGAGGACTGACCGAGAAAAATCAGATTTAGTGGCCCTTACCAACGCATTCTCAAAAACCTGTTAGAGTCCTAAGCATTCTCCTGTTAGTATTGGGACTTTATCCCTGTCCTGTAAAGATGTTATGCCCCAAAAATGAAGTGGAGGGCCATAGCCTGAGGGAGGAAAGGGATCTCCAGGGTTGGAAGAGTGACACCTTTTGTCCTCACTTATATGAATAGGAAGGATACAATTTCTGAGGCTCCCCATATCCTAGCTTCAGGAATAGCTTTTGTTAGGCCTATTAGTCTGAGGCGGGATCTTAAAATTCCAAGTAGTCCCCACTATGACGGGGCTTTGGGCAAAAATTATGTCTTTCTGATTGGTGAGCCCGAGTGCCTAAAGAAGGTAACAGAGTCCTGGAGTTTATACTAGAAATCATTCTTATAGGAGAAACTAGAAAAGCACCAGAGACAGGTAGCAATTTTTAGAGGTGGGTCTAACCTCAGAGAAGAGAGGTGAGAGGAAGTTTGTCTGGCAGGCATTAGGACCCGGGGGCAAGGTTCAGGATAGATAGGATAGATGGGCAAGTCTCACTTGGGCGACATGCTTTTGAGAGTTCCGCTCATGGCCGCAGGGTCAACTAACATGTGGTCGGGCCCCTGGAGCTGCATGGCTTTCCTCTCTGTCGACCCTCGGCTCAGCCCAGAAGTACAGGAAAAGTGGAAGCTGGTTCTAGGCAAACCAACGGTCCCAACTCCGAAGAGTCGGGGGTTGTTAGCCCTTTCCCAGAAAGACTGACACCCGTGTCTTTAGTCCGGCGGCCACGCTAGTCGCTTTTAACTGGCTGACAGGTGCCCGGTATTTAGCCCCCGAGTTCTAAGGAAAGATAGGACAGAATAGCAAGCAAAAGGGGTCCGATGGTCTCACCGCTTGGCGATAGGTGACGGTCTCACCATTCGGCGATAGGCGATGGTCTCACCGGTCAGCAGTTGTCTCACCGCTCAGTGATAGGCGAAGGTCTCACCATTCGGCGATAGGCGATGGTCTCACCACTCGGCGATTGTCTCACCGCTCGGCGATAGGCGAAGGTCTCACCGCTCAGTGACTGTCTCACCACTTGGCAATAGGTGAAGGTCCCTTCGTGGTCGCCAAAATGTGTCCAGAATTGGTGGGTTCTGGTCTCACTGACTTCAAGAATGAAGCCACAGACCTCGTGGTGAGTGTTACAGTTCTTAAAGGCAGCATGTCCAGAGTTTTTTCCTTCTGATGTTCAGATGTGTTCGGAGTTTCTTCCTTCTGGTGGGTTCGTGTTCTCGCTGGCTCAGGAGTGAAGCTGCGGACCTTCGCAGTGAGTGTTACAGCTCTTAAGGTGGCACATCTGGAGTTGTTCGTTCCTCCCAGTGGGCTCATGGTCTCGCTGGCTTCAGGAGTGAAGCTGCAGACATTCGCAGTGAGTGTTATAGCTCATAAAGGCAGTGTGGACCCAAAGAGTGAGCAGTAGCAAGAATTATTGCAAAGAGCGAAAGAACAAAGCTTCCACAGTGTGGAAGGGGACCCGAGCG
This sequence comes from Pongo abelii, assembly GCF_028885655.2. NCBI lineage: Eukaryota > Metazoa > Chordata > Mammalia > Primates > Hominidae > Pongo > Pongo abelii. The sequence goes on along the minus strand of NC_071999.2, from coordinate 106,269,751 downwards.
GGTTGCCACTGCTGGCTCGGGCAGCCTGCTTTTATTCTCTTATCTGGCCCCACCCACATCCTGCTGTTTGGTAGAGCCAAGTGGTCTGTTTTGACAGGGTGCTGATTGGTGCGTTTACAATCCCTGAGCTAGACACAAAGGTTCTCCACCTCCCCACCAGATTAGCTAGACACAGAGTGTCGACATAAAGGTTCTCCAAGTCCCCACCAGAGTAGCTAGTTACAGAGTGTCAATTGGTGCATTCACAAACCCTGAGCTAGACACATGGTGCTGATTGGTGTGTTTACAAACCTTGAGCTAGATACAGAGTGCCGACTGGTGTATTTACAATCCCTGAGCTAGACATAAAGGTTCTCCATGTCGCCACCAGACTCAGGAGCCCACCTGGCTTCACCCAGTGGATCCTGCACCAGGGCTGCAGGTGGAGCTGCCTGCCAGTCCTGCGCCATGTGCCTGCACTCCTCAGCCCTTGGGTGGTTGATGGGACTGGGCGCCATGGAGCAGGGGGCGGCACTCGTCAGGGAGGCTCAGGCCGCACAGGAGCCCATGGAGGGAGTGAGAGGCTCAGGCATGGCGGGCTGCAGGTCCCGAGCCCTGCCCCACGGGAAGGCAGCTAAGGCCCGGTGAGAAATCAAGCACAGCACCAGTGGGCCGGCATTGCTGGGGGACCCAGTACACCCTCCGCAGCCGCTGGCCCGGGTGCTAAGCCCCTCATTGTCTGGGGCCAGCAGGGCCAGCCGTCTGCTCCGAGTGCGGGGCCCGCCAAGCCCACGCCCACCCAGAACTCCAGCTGGCCGGCAAGCATGGTGCACAGCCACTTGCAGCTCTCCCTCCACACCTCCCTGCAAGCTGAGGGAGCCAGCTCCCGCCTTGGCCAGCCCAGAAAGGGGCTCCCACAGTGCAGCGGTGGGCTGAAGGGCTCTTCAAGTGCCGCCAAAGTGGGAGCCCAGGCAGAGGAGGCGCCGAGAGTGAGTGAGGGCTATGAGGACTGTCAGCACGCTGTCACCTCTCATTTTTACTTTTCTCAGCATTCCACAAGTTACTTCCTCCTTCCTTTGTTCTCCTCTGCCTTTGCCTCTTTTAAAAGTTCTAAGTTGCTAGCCAATCAGGACAAATACAGAATGTGAGGTCCCATTCCAGCCAGTGGAAACCGGACACAGCAGTAGGGTGGACGCCTCAGGTTATGAATGACCCTGTCTCCTTTGTTTGGTGTACTCTCATGGCAAAACTGCTGGCGAGTGTACCCTTTCTGCAGAAAGTAAAAATGGCCTTGCTGAGGAAATTAAATTTATGTTCAAGTGCTATATATTTATGGCACTGAGGAACAAGCATTTCTAACAGCTTGAACCCAGGAGGCAGAGGTTGCAGTAAGCTGAGATCACGCCACTGCACCCCAGCCTGGATGACAGAGTGAGACTCTGTCTCAAAAAAAAAAAGAATAGTATTTATCCAGTGAATAACAACCTAGGCATATAGTATGTGGCAAGCATTCCTTCTGAAAGAATTCAGCAGTGGAGGACAACCAGGGCAGTGACTGGCAAACTTTCTCCAAAGGGACAGATTTTCAGGCTTGGAGCACCACAGACATCTGTTGCATGTTTGTTTTGTTCTTTTTTTTTTTTTTTTTTGAGACGGAGTCTCGCTGTCTCCCAGGCTGGAGTACAGTGGCGCGATCTCGGTTCACTGCTAGCTCCGCCTCCCGGGTTCACACCATTCTCCTGCCTCAGCCTCCCGAGTAGCTGGGACTACAGGTGCCCACCACCACGCCTGGCTAATTTTTTGTATTTTTAGTAGAGACGGGGTTCCACTGTGTTAGCCAGGATGGTCTCGATCTCCTGACCTTGTGATCCACCCACCTCGGCCTCCCATAGTGCTGGGATTACAGGGGTGAGCCACTGCGCCCGGCCCTTTGTTTGTTCTTTAGCAACTCTTTAATCATGTAAAAAAAAAAAAAACTGTAGTTTTGCAGGCCTTATAAAAACAGAGGACTGGCCAGATTTGGCCAAGGGTTACTCTGCTCTGGAGTAACACTATGCTAAGTGTAATCCCGGAAACAGTGCCAATCTGCCAACTCTCTGTGATAATTCTGTGACTAAATAAGAACGTCTATCTTCTGAGTATTTCTTAGGGCTATAATAAGAGAAATGCTACCCTCAGTTTCTGTAGTTATTCCAGCAAGGACCCATAACCAGCACTTTGAGGTCTGATACTGGCCTGCAGAAACACTTGCATCATGCTGCCGTCAAAGACGTGTGTCATGTTTTATGGGCATCCACCATCATCTGAAAACCTTTCTCATGTTGGGAAATCTCCCATGTGATGAGTTCTTCCAAAGACAGGGCCAGAAATTTGCTTTGTCCTCTTTACTTGGAGTTTGGGTGCAGGCAGATGACCTAGCTGCACTCGTAGCTGTGTCTCAAAGAGACCTTGATTTAAGAGAGCAATGTGGTGAAGCAGTTGCAACACAGAATCCATTTCCTGGTGAGGGTAGCAGTAGAGGCTTCCAGATGTTAGGAGCACCAATGACAGAGGTTCTGGCATCAAGTACCCACTGCAGTGCCCATGCCAAGCCCTGATGACAGTGAGGTCTTTGCTCTGGGCTTGGAGGAGCAGTGGGGTATTTTTTCCTGGCTGTGTAACTTACAGATTGATTCTTAGGCCCTTTGAAGATCTTGTGCGTTAATGTTCTTAATTTATTTATTTTTGAGACAAGGTCTTGCTCTGTCACCCATGCTGGAGTGCAGTGGCACGATCTCAGCTCACCGCACCCTCAGCCTCCCGGACTCAAGTGATCCTCCCAACTCAGCCCCCCAAGTAGCTGGGACTACAGGCGTGCACCAACACGCCTGACTAATTTTTGTAATTTTTGTAGAGACAGGTTTTGCCATATTGGCCAGGCTGGTCTCCAACTCCTGGACTCAAGCAATCCACTGGCCTCAGCCTCCCAAAGTACTGGCATTACAGGCACGAGCCACTACACCCAGCTGAGTCAATGTTCTTTAATAAATTCCATTCGTATTTAAACTAGCTAGATTCCTCTTGTTTGCTGATACAGATGCCTACAAATGAATGATATTAGCTTGCTACCCTAAATTATAAATGGTAGACATTTATTATTACTAATTACCAGAGAGCTCTCTTCATTCAATAAGAATTTATTAGGCCAGGCGCGGTGGCTCACACCTATAATCCCAGCACTTGGGAGGCCGAGGTGGGTGGATCACCTGAGGTCAGGAGTTCAAGACCAGCCTGACCAACATGGTGAAACCCCATCTCTACTAAAAATACAAAATTAGCAGGGCATGGTGGCATATGCCTGTAATCCCAGCTACTCGGGAGGGTGAAGCAGGAGAATCACTTGAACCCAGGAGGCAAAAGTTGTGGTGACCCAAGATCACGCCATTGCACCACTCCAGCCTGGGCAACAAAAGCGAAACTCCATCTCAAAAAAAAAAAAAAAGACCGGGCACGGTGGCTCACGCCTGTAATCCCAGCACTTTGGGAGGCCGAGGCAGTTGGATCACGAGGTCAGGAGATTGAGACCAACCTGGCTAACACAGTGAAACCCCATCTCTACTAAAAATACAAAAAAATTAGCCAGGCATGGTAGCTGGCGCCTGTAGTCCCAGCTACTCGGGAGGCTGAGGCAGGAGAATGGCGTGAACCCAGGAGGCGTGCCTTGCAGTGAGCCGAGACCACGGCACTGCACTCCAGCCTGGGCGACAGAGCGAGACTCTATCTCAAAAAAAAAAAAAAAAAAACAGAATTTATTGAGTTCTTTTGTTGCAGTTAGTGTAATAGAAATACAAAGGTGTGGTCCCTTTTCTCAAAGAGTTTAAAATTTATCCTAAGAGTCCGAAGTAGCATCCTGAAAACAAATTTTAAGCATGAAGTTGTGCACCACTCTACGTAAGCCCGCTTCTAAACAGCCTATGGAACGCCTGCAATGCCCATAACTTTTTCTCAGTATAGCAGCCACAGGAGATTCCGTAAGCTTTAAGTAGCCATTCTTTGTGTCAAGTAACCTTCCCATCCTGGCAACAATTTATTGGCCCAAGAATTTGAACCCAACAATCATGGAAGATCTTGGGGAAATTCTTGAATATGGTTGAGTCCCCTGGCATCTCTGTGTAACATTTCTTCTCACAGAAACAATTCAGGTAGTAGTTTATGAACACTGATCTTGAGAAAATATGCCAAGATTCCCCTAACTCATATCTGCATTGAAAGAACAAGTAACATTTGTAAAAACTGTTATTTAGGAAAGTTTATCCTTAATCTACACTTATTAGAAAGAGTAAGCAAGCAAAAGGATAAACTTGATTGTTTGTATCCTGAAAGATTAAAAGAGCTACAAATGTCTATTTCTGGCTCAGATGAAAAGGAGGAGTAGGCTGGGCATGGTGGCTAACACCTGAAATCCCAGCACTTTGGAAGTCCAAGGTGGGCAGATCACCTGAGGTTAGGAGTTTGAGAGCAGCCTGGCCAACATGGTGAAAACCCATCTCTACTAAAAATACAAAAATTAGCCAGGTGTAGTGGCACATGCCTGTAATCCCAGCTACTCAGGAGTCTGAGGCACAAGAATCACTTGAACCTGGGAGCCTGGGAGGCAGAGGTTGCAGTGAGCCTAGATCACGCCACTGTACTCCAGCCTGGGTGACAGAGTGAGACTCTTGTCTCAAAAAAAAAAAAAAGCCAGTCTCGGTGGCTTATGCCTGTAATCCCAGCACTTTGGGAGGCCATGGCAGGTGGATCACCTGAGGTCAGGAGTTCAAGACCAGCCTGGCCAACATGGTGAAACCCCGTCTCTACTAAAATACAAAAATTAGCCAGGCATGATGTCGGGTGCCTGTAATCCCAGCTACTCAGGAGGCTGAGTCAGGAGAATCTCTTGAACCCGGGAGACGGTGGTTGCAGTGAGCTGAGATCACGCCACTGCACTCCAGCCTGGGTGGCTGAGCGCGACTCAGTCTCAAAAATAAATAAATAAATAAATAAATAAATAAATAAATAAAGGAGGAGTAGACAAAATACTAATTATTAATGTTTATTGAATGCTTACTCTATTCCAGAAACTGGCCGTTCTAAGTGACCTGAATGTATTCTTAATCCTCACAATTCTGTAAGATGGATACTATTATTATCCCCTCTTACAGATGAGCTGGTTAAACAATTTTCTGAAGGTGAACAGCTAGTAAGTGACAGGGCAGGGATGATGAACCTAGGCAGTGGGCGTTCAGAGCACATATACTCCACTATGCTAAACCGTCTCTCTTCAGGTGGCTGCAATTGCAGCTTTCAATATTTTTTCTCAAAAAAAAAAAAAGACTTGAGGTTAGAATGGAAAAGTGTCAGGAATTAATGGAGCTCATTGGTATGTACACAGTTATTACATTATTCTATGTTTCTTTGTATATTTCAATCACAATATTAACACAATTTAAGTAAAAATAAAAATTATGCTGTTTAGCAGCAACAAAATAAAGTAATCAGTATGTACATGTGAGTCAGGGAAGACTTTTACAGAATAGGAGACACTTGTGCTGGATCTTAAAAAATAGTCAAAAGATAGATAGGCCAGGTGAGGTGGCTCACACCTGCAATCCCAGTACTTTGGGAGGACGAGGTGAGAGGATCTCGTGAGCCCAAAAGTTCTAGACCAGACTTGGTAACAAAAGGAGACCCCTTGTCTCTACAAATAAAAAATAAAAAATGTAGCCAAGCATGATGGTACGCACCTGTACCAAGTACACAGCGACTTGAGAGGCTGAGATGGGAAGATCACTTGAGCCCAGTAGATAGGGGCTGCAGTGAACTATGATCACACCACTGCACTCCTGCCCAGGCAACAGAGCAAGACCTTGTTTCAAAGTAAGCAAACAAACAAACAAACAAAAACAAACATAGGTAAATGGACATTCTGGGTGAAAAGAGAATACCACATGCCACATAGCAAGGCGTGAAGCTAGCCACATGCATTCCCAAGTTACAAATGGTACCACGCGAGTGGAGAAAATATCAGAGACAAATCTCTAGGAATAGGCGAGGGCCAGGTCCTAAAGAAAGTGAATACTGTTCTAAAGAGTTTGGAGTTTTTATCTAAGAGGCCAGAGATCACACTGAGGCAAAAGGGGGGCCACATGTGGCATAAGGCTATGTTCAGTGTGTGTGTGTGTGTGGACATGTGTGTGCAATTTGAATTAGTTAACTACATATATATCCAAAATATGGCAGCTTTCACATAAAATTTTAAGTTTTCTACTTCTCATGAGAAATCAAAAGATTTAACAATACAGGGATGCTCAACAATACAGGGATACAGTATAATAACTATTTAGATAGCATTTACACTGTGTAAGGGCAGCTCACTTTGCCACGTCCCGTACTTTACTCTGATGTAGACATTTGTGGTTTTTTTTTTTTTTTTTTGGTTTTTTGTTTTGTTTTGTTTTGTTTTTTGAGACTGAGTCTCTCTCTGTCACCCAGGCTGGAGTGCAATGGCGCGATCGCGGCTCATTGCAACCTCTGCCTCCCAGGTTCAAGTGATTCTCCTGCCTCAGCCTCTCGAGTAGCTGGGATTACAGGCACATGCCACCATGCCCAGCTAATTTTTGTATTTTTAGTACAGATGGGGTTTCACCATGTTGGCCAGGCTGGTCTCGAACTCCTGACCTCAGGTGATCTGCCCTCCTCGGCCTCCCAAAGTGCTGGGATTACAGGCGTGAGCCACCATGCCAGCCAACACTTGTATTTTTTATCCCTGTTCATTCTTTTTGTTTTTTGTTTTTTTTGAGACAGAGTTTCACTCTTGCCACCCAGGCTGGAGTGCTGGAGGCAGTGGCGTGATCCCAGCTCACTGCAACCTCTGCCTTCCAGGTTCAAGCAATTTTACTGCCTCAGCCTCCCAAGTAGCTAGGATTACAATGCATGCCACCATGCCTGGCTAATTTTTATATTTTTAGTCAAGATGGGGTTTTGCCATTTTGGCCAGGCAGGTCTTGAACTCCATCCGCCTCGGCCTCCCAAAGTGCTGGGATTACAGGCATGAGCCACCACAGCTGGCCCTAAATCTGTCATTTCTTCTATATTCGTTAGCTAACATCCTGTAAAGAAGAAATTTTCTTTTTTACTCTCCCATCTGTCTCTCTCTGTCACACACACACACACACACACACACACACACACACACACACACACACACCCCACTGTGGCCTCGGCTTTTTATTTGCTCAATGAGTTGCAATCATTCTTTGTACTATTCAAAATTTCCCAAATCTCAAGTAATATAGAAAGGACAAATAGAATTCTCAAACTCTAGTTAAACTTTCAGAAACGCTTGAACTTCCTTGACCCAAACTATTGCCTTTTCTCTTAATGAGAATGAAGTCAACTCCATAGGTAGCCCATTAACTCTCAAAATTCTGGCCTCAAGCGATCCTCCTCTCTTGGCCTTCCAAAGTGTTGGGATTACAAGTGTGAGCCACAGTGCCTGGCCTAGCCCGTTGACTCTTAACCTATTAACTGATACTTAGGCATCTTATCTGCCTGGGAATGTTGCTCCCATTATAGACTGTCTTATTACAAGCTGATATAGCCAATATTGCATATGACTGGGGTGATACACTTGGTTTTGTAAAAACTGAGGTAAAATAGGCATAACAAAATTTAGCATTTTAACCATCTTTCAGTGTATGGTCCAGTGGCATTAAGTACATTCACACTGTTGTGCCATTATCACCACTCTCCATCCCAAACTTTTTCCATCTTGCAAAACTGAAACTCTATCCATTAAACATTAACCCCTCATTTTCCTCCTTCTCCCAGCCTCTTGCAACCACCATCTACTTTCTCTCACTATGAATTTGGCTACTCTAGGTACTTCACATAAGTGGAATTGATACACTCATATCAACAAGTATTTGTTTTATCAAGAAATATGAATACCTTTTCAAAAACATCCCTCAAAACAATCCCAGGCCAGAAACAGTAGCTCACACCTATAATCCCCACACTTTGGAAGACTGAAGCAGGAGAACCACTTGAGGCCAGAAGTTTGAGACAAACCTGGGCAACATAGCAAGACATGGTGTGTACAAAAAATTTTTAAAAAACAAAAAATTAGTAGGGCATGGTGGCACACACCTGTAGTCCCAGCAACTCGGGAGGCTGAGATGGGAGGATCGCTTGAGGCTGGAAGTTTGTGTGCTATAATCCTGCTACTGGATCTTGCTAGAGTGCTATGATCCTACTACTGCACTCTGCACTCCAGGCTGGGCAACATAGCAAAACTGCATCTAAAAAAACAAAAACAAAAACCATTGACAATTTAAAATGTAGAGGCTTCATCTGCTGAAGGACACATCAGAAAAACACTGCCCTTTACCTCAGTGGAAAGGACCTTGTAGGCACTAATTAACAAATAACACAGCAATTGAACTCTAGGGTATTGATCCTTGCATCCTTCTTTCTTTCTTCCTTTTTTTAAGACAGGGTCTTTGTCACCCAGGTTGGAGTGCAGCGATGCAATCATAGCTCACTGTAAACTCAAATGCCCTGGTTCAAATGATCCACCTCAGCCTCCAAGTAGCTGGGACTACAGGCATGCGCCACCACACCCAGCTAATTTTTTTTTTTTTTTAAGAGATGGGGTCTTGCCGTGTTGCCCAGGCTGGTCTCAAACACCTGCCCTCAAGCCCTCAAGATATCCTCCCACCTCAGCATCCCAAAGTGCTGAGATTACAGTCATGAGCCACTGTGCCCAGCTATATCTCTGTTTCTTGACGAAGGAGAAAGCCATTCTTGAATCAGGAAGACATTGCTATCAGAGACCTCAACTGGAGAATACTGAGGAATCATCCAGAAGCAGAAAACTGCAGGAAGGGGACAACTTCCACTGAAGACCATAGGAACAAGCTAATGACTGCATGAAGACAGCCCAAGACCTGAGGACCATGGAAGATAAGGAGCTGGAGCTATGTGTTTGTCACACTTCAATCTGCATGGAGGCTTTTCATAATTTTTCTAGATATTTTCTTTCATCTTTTTTGGTTTATGGTTTGCTTTGTTGACAGCTTGTTACCTTGACTAGAGTACCTATAAGCAATGATTTCTTAGAGCCAGATAGAACCGGCTTATGAGAATCAATTGCTAAAATTGTCAGGAATCTTGCCAGATGGTTGTGAAACCACTGGTGACTTGAAATCAGTCTACAGGAACACGCACACAATGGAAATCAGAAAACACAGTTTTATTTGTCCTTACAATGTGTGTCTGGAAAATGTTACTGCCAGTGTTCTATGTTCCAAAGTTATTTGAAGTAATCATTTCCCCTGTGTGATTAGGTTTTATATTCAGGTCTGTTCGTTTGTTTCTGTTTGTGTTCAATTGTTTCTGTTTGTGTTTAATTTGATTTTTTCCCATTTGACTTAATTTTGGTTTTTGAATATGTGAGTCGTTTACATGATTGAAAAGTAAAAACTGTATAAAGAAAGATACTCAGAGAGTTCTTGCTGTCACCCTGTTCCCTATTCCCATCTCACCCATCGTTCAGAAGTAGCCATTTCCATTTTCAACAATTTCTTGTTTATTATTTCTTTGAAAAAAATAAATACATATGCATAAATATGTGTGTGCATGTAGATGTGCCCTAGTTTATTCAATCAGTCTCCTATTCATGGGTAGTTGTACTGGTTTTCAAGCCATTCCTATTGCAAATAGCATATCTGTATAGCATATCTTATTTTGCATTTGCATATCATATCTGTACATCATAGTTTGCATTTGTGGAGGTGTATCAGCTAGATTTCTAGAAGAGTCACTGAATCAAAGGGTAGATGAACATGTAATTTTGTTAAATATTGCCAGATTTCCTTCCAGGGGAATTGTGCCATTTTGCAATCCCAACAGCAATGTGTGGAAATACCTGTTTCTCCCCAGGCTTACCAACAGCGTATGTTGTCAAGCTTTTGTACTTCTGCCTAAGAACTGTGAGGGGTCTGAGATTTTTGCCCTCCTTGCAAGGTGGATGCCTTGCCCTGGTGGGCTTGTGTCAGAGCTAAAGAACACTGAAATTAGGAAACCCTCAGTCTTATAAGGAGCTGCTAAAAAACCTACCTAACCTTTGACCTGGAGGAAAATGTTGTTTTTATTGTCTTGGTCAGGAGAGGAATCTATCCTCTGTCCTTACAGAATGTTTGCAGCACAAAAGACATTGAGAACAGAAGCTGTCACAAGATGTAGAGAAACACCATGAAGGATTGTCTCCCAACACTGCCAATCTGATAAGGGAAAAACAGTATTTGAATATACGCTGTCCAGTACCTCCTGTGAATACCAAAATCCATGAATGCTCAGGTCCTTTATGTAAAATGTGGTAATATTTGCATATAACCTATGCATATACTCCAGTATACTTTAAATAATCTCTAGATTACTTATAATACCTAATACAATATAAATGCTATGCAAATGATTGATATACTCTATTATTTAGGGATTACTGGTAAGAAAAATAAGTCTGTACATATTCAATACAAACAATTTTTTTTCAGACACAGTCATGCGCCCATAAGGAAGTTTTAGTCAACAGCTGACTACATATACAATGGTGGCTATACCATATAGCCTATGTGTGTAGTAAGCTATACCACCTAGGTTTGCGTAAGTACACTCTATGATGTTCGCACAATGGTGAAATCGCCTAACAACACTTTTTTTTTTTTTTTGAGATGAAGTCTTGCTCTTGTCCCCCAGGCTGGAGTGCAATGGTGTGATCTCAGCTCACTGCAACCTTCGCCTCCCGGGTTCAAGCGATTCTCCTGCCTCAGCCTCCCGAATAGCTGGGATTACAGGAGTTTGCGACTACGCCTGGCTAATTTTTTTTGTATTTTTAATAGAGATGGTGTTTCACCATGTTGGCCAGGCTGTTCTAGAACTCCTGACCTCAGGTGATCCGCCTGCCTTGGGCTCCCAAAGTGCTGGGATTATAGGCGTGAACCACTGCACCTGGCCGCCTAACAACACATTTTGGAGAATGTATCCCCATCATTAAGCAATACATGACTGTCATTTCTATCCATGGTTGATTGAATTTACAAATGTGGAATCAATGGATGCCAAGGGCTGACCATATTTTAATTTGCATTTCTTTTATAAGAAGTGATGCTGAGTATTTTTCCAAGTACTTCACAGACATTTGCCTTTAATCGTCTGTGAACTGTCTCTTAACACTTTGGGCCATTTTCCTACTAGGATTTTACTTCAAAAACTTTTTTTTTTTTTTTTTTTGAGACTGTCTCTGTTGCCCAGGCTGGAGTGCAGTGGTGTGATCTCCATTCACTGCAACCTCTGCCTCTGAGGTTTAAGCGATTCTCCTGCCTCAGCCTTCCAAGTAGCTGGGACTACAGGCACCCACCACCACGCCCAGATAATTTTTGTATTTTTAGTAGAGACAGGGTTTCACTGTTTTGGCCAGGCTGGTCTCAAACTCTTGACCTCCTGCCTCGACCTACAAAAGTGAAGGGATTACAGGTGTGAGCCACCACACCCGGCTTCTTGAACAGTAAAATCTTTTATACTTAAACAGCTTTATTGAGATATATTATATATATATATATATATACACACACACACACACATACATACAAATATATATAGATACAGATATAGATTTTTTTTTTTAGATGGAGTCTCAGTCTGTAGCCCAGGCTGGAGTGCAGTGGCATGATCTCAGCTCACTGCAACCTCTGCCTCCCGGGTTCAAGCAGTTCTCCTGCCTCAGCCTCCTGAGTAGGTGGGACTACAGGCACACGCCACCATGGCTGGCTAATTTTTGTATTTTTAGTAGAGACAGGGTTTCACCATGTTGGTCAGGCTGGTCTTGAACTCCTGATCTCGTGATCCGCCCGCCTCGGCCTCCCAAAGTGCTGGGATTACAGGTGTGAGTCACCGTGCCCGGCTTATTGAGATATACATACCATTAAGTTCATCCGTTTAAAGTATACAATTCAATGGTTTTTAGTATATTTATGGAGCTATGCAACCATTGCTATAGTATAATTTTGGAACATTTTCAACATTCCAAAAAGAAACCCCTTACCTCTCAGTAGTCATCTCCATTCCTGCCCCTCGCCCCTACCCTACCCAGCCCTATGTGACCACCAGTCTACTCTATCTCTATAGACTTGTCTATTCTGGACATTTCATATAAATGGTATCATACAATATGTAGACTTTTGTGACTGACTCTTTCACTTAGCATAATATTTTGGAGGTTCTTCCATGTATCATGCATCAATACTCTTCTTTTTTTTTTTACTTATTTATCTATGATGGAAATTAGCTATTTTGTATAATTTAAACTACAAATATTTTCTCCCAGTTTTTCATCTCTTTTGATTTTGTTTATGATGTTTTTGCCAAGCAAAAGTCTATCCACGTATCAGCCGGGTGCGGTGGCTCACGCCTGTAATCCCAGCATTTTGGGAGGCCAAGGCGGACAGATCACCTGAGGTCAGGAGTTCAAGACCAGCCTGGACAACATGACGAAACCCTGTCTCTACTAAAAATACAAAAATTAGCTGGCACGGTGGTGGGCACCTGTAATCCCAGCTATTCAAGAGGTTGAGGCAGGAGAATCGCTTGAACCTGGAAGGAAGAGGTTGCAGTGAGCCAAGATTGCACCACTGCACTCCAGCCTCCATCTCAAAAAAAAGTCTATGCATATATATATATGTTTGTGCATATATAGATAGATACAGCTGTAGATATAAATGGATAGATTTGAATTTATCAATCTTTCTCCATGGCTTCTGGAATTTTAGTTATAATTAGGAAGGCTTTCCTTTGTCCAGATTACAAAGAAATTCATATATGTTTTCTTCTTGAACCTGTTATGTTTTCATTTTTTTGTGCATTGAAACAAGGGATCTGTTTCAAGTACATTCTGATGTAAATTTTTTTTTTAGACGGAATTTCACTATTGTCGCCCCGGCTGGAGTGCAATGGCGCGAGCTAGGCTCACTGCAACCTCCACCTCCTGGCTTCAAGTGATTCTCCTGCCTCAGCCTCCCAAGTAGCTGGTATTACAGGCATGAGCCCCCATGCCTGGTCCTAATGTAAATTAGGGACATAAACACTCCAGTTGTGCTAATGTCATTATTTAAAAGTGAATCTTTTCTGGCCTGGCATGGTGGCTCATGCCTGTAATCTCAGCACTCTGGGAAGCCAAGGCGGGCAAATCACTTGAGGTCAGAAGTTCAAGACCAGGCTGGCCAATATGGTGAAACCCGTCTCTACTAAAAATACAAAAAATTTGCCAGGCATGGTGGCACGCACCTGTATTCCCAGCTGCTTGGGAGGCTGAGGTGGGAGAACCACTTAAACCCGGGAGGCGGAGGTTGCAGTGAGCCGAGATTGTGCTATTGCACTCCAGCCCGGGCAACAGAGCGAGACTCCGTCTCAAAAAATTTAAAAATAAAAAAGTTAACCTTTTCCCCAATAATTTAAGATCCCACCTTTATCATATGCTAAATTTCCCTATGTACTTCATAACTATTCCTACTGGTTTGAATGTCTAGGCAGGAACCAACACCACACTGTTTTAATTATCAAATCTTTATAATAAGTTTTAATATGTGGTAAGACCAGTCCCCTTTTATTGCTCTTGCTTTTGAAGATGTTCATAAGTATTCTTGCTTATTTATTTTTCCATATGAAGTGTAGGATCCTGTGCCAGGAAAAAAATTTGCGGGCATTTTTATTGGGATTACATTAAATTTATACATGAACCTGGAGAGACTTTATTACATTGATTGGTTCTATTCAAAACAAGGAATGTGTTTCTATTTTTGTTCAATCCTACTTATGTGATTTTTCAGGACTATTTCAAAATGTTTCTCGTACAGTCTTCATGTGTAGTCTTTTAAACTACAGTGAGTGATCCTATCCTCTGTGAAACTAGGTCAACTGAATATCACCAGTCATAGCTACTCTTCTGTTTGAGGAGAGGTGAGGAAGGGGGCTGATCACGCCTCAGCCTCCCAAAGTACTGGGGATTATAGGCGTGAGCCACCATGCCCAGCACAAACATCTACATTCTATTTGCCCGGATTCTTGTTCTCTTCACTGAGGATTTTGCATATGTTTATATTACTGGCTATGATATTATGTACTACTCATTGAAACACTCTTTAGGAAGCTTTATTGTACAATATGGTGAAGCATAATGCAGAATGGGAAATAGCTTGGAGGCTGAATTTGGGGATACAGTGTACAATAGGATTCTGGAGTTAAATTGTTTTTTGACTCAATTCAGAGACTTCTGATGGGCACCCCTCATCTCCCCAGTGAGGTGATTCTAGGAGTCAGAGGAGAAACAATGACCATCAGGCGAAGAGTCTCACAAAGGCAAACGCAGGATTTCCCTGATACCCATCAGAGCACTTTCCCATATGAGACAGCTGCGCTCAGGCTTACTCCAGGCTTTACTTTAAAACCTACTAGAATAATAGTAGGAAAAACAAGGAAGAATGGGCGAAAGGAAACAGCCTATTTATTTCCTCAAATCCTTTCACCTTCACTTCACCTTAGAGAACAATGAGGCTTATTAAATAGGGCCAGCAGCAATCTTGTGTAATTGTTCAGCCATCTTCTCTGTTGACTCCTCAGCCTATTCTGCAACCCTCAAGTTACCCACAGCTTGGCTAAAATAAAAGACTTCTTCTTGCAGGTTTCTCATGCTTTGAATCTGTACTTCCTAGTACAGTTGTTCCCTCTTGAAATGTACCAGAACGTCCACACAACAGGGTACTGTAATACCTGTAAAAACGAATGCAGAAAATCTCTGCATATAACTATGCGGTGATTTCCAGGATATATTGTTCAGAGAAAAAAAAAATTGTGGTAAAGAAAAATGTGTACAGTTGCTACTATTTATCTAAGAAAAAAAGAATAGAGATATATACAGAGACAATTGTACTAAAAGTAAACAATGGAAACAGTCCACAGCCTTGACCTCTGCTCACATACCCACAGAGCCCGCAGCTCCACTGTACCATGTGTGGCATTTGGGCCCTCTTTGGCAGCAATGATAGCCTCTCTGGTCAGTATCCGAATGCTATGAAGATCACACACAGGGGTCCAGATGCATTTCGTCCTGAGAATGTCAATGGATACATCAGCTGCTGCTTTGGATTTCACCAGTTGGTCATAGTTGACCAGCTGTTTGGAATCCAGCCAATTCAAGTGAGGAAATATCTTTATTTGTGGCTCTGTTGCAGTGGTGAAATTTACAACCACAAGAAGGTATAATACCATTTTGAATTTGATTACAAGGCCAGAGTGGATGGTGAGATAATCCTTCATCTTTATGACAAAGGAGGGACTGAGCAGAAAATGTGTATGTTGGGTTGAGTGTTTGCATTTATTGTATTAAATACTGTCAATAAGAAAGTATTCCTGGGCAGAGACACCTACCTAGAGAGTCGTCACTGTAGAGATCAACTTCTGCATGCCCTCTATAACAGTGTGGAGAAACAGTTTTGAGATAGAAACTGTGAAGAGCAACCTCTGGATTCCTTTTGACAGTGCTATTAAGAAACGACTGATGACAGAGAAAAGGCTTGGATTCCAGCTTCGTTGCTGCCACTCTGTTGATGCAGCTGAAAGAGGCCCAAGTGTAAGACACTCTCTAGACATTTGCGATTGGCATGGAAAACAGTCCCAATGTACTGGATGCTAGAAAGGTGGAAAATCATATTGAAAGTGAACACCACTCTGAGGAAGGCATTCAGGTCCTGGATGAAATAATATTTTCCCTGGAAATTTAAGACATAACAATAGTTCACACTTCAGTAGGTAGGTATTTAATTTCCCAGTATATTTGGAAGAACACAGATATCATAGTGATCTTCTCTAGAGAAGGTTTGGATGAAATTACACAGGGTTACATATATTTTTACAAGACTCCTCCTCAGGAAAAAGCCAAGGAGCAGAGTCAGGGGCTTCTGAAGGACTCTTTGTTTGGTGTAGAGTGTGCAGATTGAACTGCTGCTGCCTGTGACCTTGAACTGAGAGTCTAATTCCTGGATCATCTGTTTTCTTCTTATTGCCTCTGGCACCAGAAATAAGAATTCTGAAGACTGGGATAGGAAAACATCTCCTGATAAAGATATTTGAGTACTATACCTGATACCTAAAGAAATTCTCTGGCCAAAAGAAGCCTTCAGTGATGGGATAACTTAGTTAAGAATTTATGTTTTAGGGTTTTACAGGAATGTACTGAACATCAGGTTGATGATATAATGATGGCAACTGCAACACAAAAATTTTCCTTCAGTATTCTTAAAACTAAATAAGGCTATTACAGCAATCTACAAATTCAATGCAATTCCCATCAAAATACCACTATCATTCTTCATAGAACTAGGAAAAAACAACCCTAAAATTCATGTGGAACCAAAAAAGAGCTCGCATAGCTAAAGCAAGACTAAGCAAAAAGAACAAATCTGGAGGCATCACATTACCTGATTTCAAACTATACTATAATGCCACAGTCACCAAAACAGCATGGTATTGGTATAAATATAGGCACATAGACCAATGGAACAGAAGAGAGAATCCAGAAATAAACCCAAATACTTAGAGCCAACTCACCTTCGACAAAGCAAACAAAAACATAAAGCGGAGAAGGGACACCCTATTCAACAAATGGTGCTGGGAGAATTGGCAAGCCATACATAGGAGAATGAAACTGGTTTCTCATCTCTCACTTCATACAAAAATCAACTCAAGATGGATCAAGGACTTAAATCTAAGACCTGAAACTATAAAAATTCTACAAGATAACATCAGAAAAACCCTTCTAGACATTGGCTTGGGCAAGGAGTTCATAACCAATAACCCAAAAGCAAATACAGTAAAAACAAAGAAAAATAGGTGGGACTTAATTAAACTAAAGACCTTTTGCAAGGCAAAAGGAACCATCTGCAAAGTAAACAGACAACCCATAGAGTGGGAGAAAATCTTCACAATCTATATATCCGACAAAGGAATAATATCCAGAATCCACACGAACTCAAACAAATTAGCAAGAAAAAGACAAACAATCCCATCAAAAAGTGGGCTAAGGACATGAATAGACAATTCTCAAAAGAGGATATACAAATGGCCAACAAACATGAAAAAATGCTCAACATCACTAATGATCAGGGAAATGCAAATCAACACCACAATGCGATACCACCTTATTCCCACAAGAATGGCCATGATCAAAAAATCATAAAATAATAGATGTTGGCATGGATGTGGTGAAAAGGGAACACTTCTACACTGCTGGTGGGAATGTAAACTAGTACGACCACTATGGAAAACAGTGTAGAGATTCCTTAAAGAACTGAAAGTAGAATTATCATTTGATCCAGCAATCCCATTACTGAGGAAAAGAAGTCATTACACGAAAAAGATACTTGCACACACATGTTTATAGCAGCACAATTCACAATTGCAAAAATGTGGAACCAGAACAAATACCCATCAATCAACAAGTGGATAAAGAAACTGTGATATGTGGCTGGGTGCAGTGGCTCACACCTGTAATGCCAACACTTTGGGAGGCCAAGGCGGGTGGATCACCTGAGGATGGGAGTTCGAGACCAGACTGACCAACATTAAGAAACCCCATCTCTACTAAAAATACAAAAAATTAGCCAGGCATGGTGGTGCATGCCTGTAATCCCAACTACTCAGGAGGCTGAGGCAGGAGAATCACTTTAACCCGGGAGGCGGAGGTTGCAGTGAGCCGAGATTACGCCATTGCACTCCAGCCTGGGCAACAAGACAGAAACTCCGTCTCAAGAAAGAAAAGAAACTGTGATATATATATCACATCATATGTATATATGATGGAATACTATTCAGCCATAAAAAAGAATGAATTAATGGCATTTGCAGCAACCTGGTTGGGATTGGAGACTATGATTCTAAGTAAAGTAACTCAGGATTGGAAAACCAAACATCATATGTTCTCACTCATAAGTGGGAGCTAAGCTATGAGGATGCAAAGGCAGAAGAATTATACAACAAACTTTGAAGATTCGGGGAAAGTATGGGGAGGGGATGAGGGATAAAAGACTACAAATTGGGTTCTGTAGATACTGCTCGGGTAATGGGTGCACCAAAATCTCACAAATCACCACTAAAGAACGTACTCATGTAACCAAACACCAACTGCTCCCCAAAAACCTATAAAAAAAATTTTTTTTTAAATAAAGCATTGATTAAAGGCAAAAATAAATAAATAAATTAGCCCACCTAAAAAAGAAAGACATTCTCACAGTTATTTATTGTAGGATGTTTGTATCAGAAAAGTATGGAAATACACAGAAACAATACAAATGTCCTTTAGTAAGGAACTGGTTGTATAATTATAAAGCCACATGTTGGCGTACTGTGCCACTGTAAGCAGAAATTAAGCCAGGGATGGTGGTGTGGGCCTGTAGACCCAGCCAGGAATTGGAGACTGTGCTGTGCCATGATCGTGCCTGTGAAAAGACAATGTACTCCATCCTGGACAACACAGCCAGACCAACCCCATGTCAAAAAAGACAGAAAGAGAAAGGAAGAGAGAAAGAGAGAAAGGAAGAAAGGAAGGAGAAAGAAAAGAAAGGAAAAGAGAGAAAGAGAGAAAAAGAAAGAAATTACAACTATCACTATTTATTATCATGAAGTAATCTCTATAGAAGGATGAATGCATCATGTTTTATTGTTGTTGTTTTGGTTTGGTTTAATTTTACTTTTTTAATCGTGAGATCCTTTTATTGAACATCTTGTTTTGGTCAGTTTTATTGAGTGAATTTTTATAGGAATCTTGATAGGTCCTCCAAGAAATTGCCATAAAGCCTTATTCAAGCCAGTCCAGCTTTCAGAACAAGTAGATTCCTGGAATAAGGAGTGAAGACCATATTTATAGCTTAAATTTTCATATTCCAATTTTTTTTTTTTTTTGAGACGAAGTCTGTCTCTTGTCCCCAGGCTGGAATGCAATGGCTCACTGCAACCTCCGCCTCCTGGATTCAAGCGATTCTCCTGCCTCAGCCTCCCGAGTAGCTGGGATTACAGGCGTCTGCCACCACACTCAGATACTTTTTGTATTTTTAGTAGAGACGGGGTTTTACCATGTTGGCCAGGCTGGTCTCAAACTCCTGACCTCAGGTGATCTGCCTGCCTCGGCCTCCCAAAGTGCTGGGATTACAGGTGTGAGCCACCGCACCTGGCCTTTTATATTCCATTTGTGATCGGAGAGCATTTTTGTCAGTGTTTGTATTTAGAAGTTTATCTTGAAGGATATTACAAAGGATACAGATGAAGAGACGTATAGAGCAAGGTAGGTGGGAAGGGACGTGGGGCTTCCATGCCCTCTCCAGGGTGCACCACCTTCCAGGAACTTCCCTGTGCTCAGCTGTCTGGAAACTCCTGAATCATATTTTTAATTTTCTTTATTTTGTGATGCCTTGACATCCTGAGGGACTTGCTGGCCAGGGAGAGACTACCTCTCCCAGGGCTAGTTAATTCCTAGAGGTAGCAAATGGCTCCCCTGTAAACTCCCTCCCTTCCTTCCTCCCTTCCTTCTTTCCTTCTTCTCCTCCTTCCTCCCTTCCTTCCTTCCTCCCTTCCTTCCTCCCTTCCTCTCTTCCTTCCTCCCTCCCTCCCTTCTTTTTTCCTTCCTTTTTCTTTCCTTTCTCTCTCTCTCGCTCTCTTTCTCTTTTCTCTCTCCCTCTCTATCTTTCTCTCTTTCTGACAGAGTTCACCCTTGTTGCCTAAGAGTGCAGTGGCACGACCTTAGCTCATTGCAACTTCCGCCTCCTAGATTCAAGCGATTTCCCCTGCCTGAGCATCCTAAGTAGCTGGGATTACAGGCCGGTTAATTTTGTATTTTTAGTAGAGATGGGGTTTCACTACATTGGTCAGGCTGGGCTCAAACCCCTGACCTCAGGTGATCCATCCACCTCGGCCTCCCAAATTGCTGGGATTACCGGCTAGAACCACCCGCCCTGTAGACTCACCTTTCTTATGCAAACCAACCAACCAAAGCACATATTTGCAACCACTTTAGCTTACTCTCGGACACCAAGTGAACATTTCCCCTGCTCTAAATCACCCCAGGGCCAGGTGCCAGACGATCAGAGGCCACCTCTATGACCCTGAGCCAACTGAAATGATTTTAAGCTATATAATCCTAAATTTGCTCAAATTTGCCTATGTCCTGCCTCATCCCTTCCTTTCCATAGAAATGACAATAAAGGCTCTGGGCCACACTTCTCTCCTTTGCTCCTTCTGCCTCCTGACCAATCCTGGTACTTCACTATATGGCCCTATGTGTCATGATGTGGCCCCTTCTTTTCAGGAACTGTAAGTAATAAGACTTCTTGCAGGGCACGGTGGCTCACGCCTGTAATCCCAGCACTTTGGGAGGCCAAGGTAGGGGGATCACGAGGTCACGAGATCAAGACCATGTTAGCTAACATGGTGAAACCCTGTCTCTACTAAAAATACAAAAAATTAGCCAGGAGTGGTAGCACACGCCCGTAGTCCTAGCTACTTGGGAAGCTAAGGCAGGAGAATCTCTTGAACCCGGAAGCTGGAGGTTGCAGTGAGCCAAGATCGTGCCACTGCACTCCAGCCTGGGCTGCAGAGCGAGCCTCCATCTCAAAAAAAAAAAAAAAAAAAAAAAAGGTCAGGAGATCGAGACCATCCTGGCCAACATGGTGAAGCCCCGTCTCTGCTAAAAACACAAAAATTAGCTGGGCCTGGTGGCGCGTGCCTTGGTCCCAGCTATTCGGCAGGCTGAGGCAGGAGAATCGCTTGAACCTGGGAGGCACAGGTTGCAGTGAGCCGAGACTGTGCCACTGCACTCTAGGCTGGAGTTTGAGACTCTGTTTCAAAAAAAAAAAAAAAGGCTTCTTTCAATGGCATTGTCCTTCTGTATCATCACTCAGTCACCTCTATAAATTAAAACCCAGGTACAATTAAAACAAATAATAAATCATAAAATATTTTTAAGTAGTTAATTATGGGAGAGGGAAAGAATAAGGTGAGGGTGGCTAGAATAGAAGGTAGACTTCACTGAAATAACTTGTTTCAGAGATTTGACTTTGGAAGCAAGTACACATTTTATATAATCATTAAGTAAAATTGAATTTTTAGGGGAAATTCCCCAAAATAAAATCAAACAAATAGTACTTAATGCATATCCAGTTGTGGCATAACCACACATAAAAACCATTCCAAATGACTTCGTAACAGAAAATTTTCACTGTACATCAATAAAGGGAAATATCCTAAAGATTAAAAATTGCAAAAAATAAAAGCTTAAGCTGATTTCAATAATCATATTATTAGCAGCAGTATTGGTATTATTCTGAGACTGCTGTGTGCACATTTTGGAATGCAAATGAATAATTTTGTGAGATATCAATTCTATTATTCCTATGATCTTGAATTTAGCTTGTAAATATTTGTATTAGTCCGCTATATGCCTAATTATGCTGCATAACAAGCCACTCTAAACATCAATGACTCACAACCCTAAGCATTTATTTCTCATTCACATATCTGTGCCTCTGCTTTAAGCTACATTCTACAGGTTGACTGGCATTTGAACAATTTAGACTGGGCTCAGCTGGGCTTAGCTCCAGATTGCAGGTTTGGTTCAGGTCTACAAGATGTATCTTTCATTATTCTGAAAGCAATAGGCTACTTGTGGCATGTTCTTCTCATGGCAATGGCAGAGGTAGAAGAGGGCAAGCCCATACGCACGAGCACATTACCAACCTTTTCAGTCATATGTGCTAATATACCATTGGCCAAAGCAAGTCACATGTTCAAGTCCCAAGTCAATGGTTGTCATAAATGAGATGAAGAAGTCTCATGGCAAAGCCTAATGTCAATAGGAAGGGATGGTATACTTTTTTCAGTGAGGTAATGGGGACAGAGAATTATTTTCTTTTTTTTTTTCTTTTTTTTCGAGACAGAGTTTCGCTCTTGTTCCCTGGGCTGGAGTGCAATGGCTCAATCTTGGCTCACTGCAACCTCCCCCTCCCGGGGTCAAGAGATTCTCTTGCCTCAGCCTCCCGAGTAGGTGGGATTACAGGCATGTGACACCACGCCTGGCTAATTTTTTATATTTTTAGTAGAGGCAGGGTTCCTCCATGTTGGTCAGGTTGGTCTCTAACTCCCGACCTCAGGTGATCCACCTGCCTTGGCCTCCCAAAGTGTTGGGATTACAGGCATGAGCCACCGTGCCAGAATTTTCTTAAAAAACAAAACAAAACAAAACAAAACTACCATAATACCAATATGAACTTGTAGTATATTTTATTAAAACAAAAAAAAATTTCTTTTCTCTGTCCACCTAAAGTGTCTAGAAACAAAAATACCTCAGTAGCTATAAGTACTCCTGGCACCTGAAGGAGTTCAGATTATGCCACTGCAAAATATGCCATGCTGGCATGTTGACTGTTTTAAGTTAAAAACACTCAATAAACAGCAGATACAAGGACATTCTGATCTCCTTTTTTTTTTTTTTTTTTTTTTTTTTGAGTTGGAGTCCAGGATGGAGTGCAGTGTCACAATCTTGGCTCACTGCAACCTCCACCTCCCAGGCTCAAGCAATTCTCCTTCCTCAGCCTCCCAAGTAGCTAAGATTACAGGTGTACACCACCACACCCGGCTCATTTTTTGTATTTTTAGTACAGACAGAGTTTCACAATGTTGGCCAGGCTGGTCTCGAACTCCTGACCTCAAGTGATCCACCTGCCTTGGCCTCCCAAAGTGCTGGGATTACAGGCGTGAGCCACCATGCCTGGCCTGATCTCCCTTCTTTTTCTTAAAAACAAGAGATGAAATTACCGTGTAAGAGCTGCTCTCCCTGTAACAGGAGAAAAGAAACATTCTTATCATCTGGGAGGTTGAGACTGAGAGAATCCTGTACAAACAGACCTTATTAAAAAAAAATTGTTATCTTCCTTTAGCCTCCACATACGTTTTCTTTTTTTTTTTTTTTTTTTTGAGATGGAGTCTCGCTCTGTCGCCCAGGCTGGAGTGCAGTGGCACGATCTCGGCTCACTGCAAGCTCCGCCTCCCGGGTTCACGCCATTCTCCTGCCTCAGCCTCCCGAGTAGCTGGGACTACAGGCGCCCCCCACCATGCCTGGCTAATTTTTTGTATTTTTGGTAGAGACAGGGTTTCACCGTGTTAGCCAGGATGGTCTCGATCTCCTGACCTCGTGATCTGCCCGTCTCGGCCTCCCAGAGTGCTGGGATTACAGGCGTAAGCCACTGCTCCCAGCCTACATTTTCATTACTTTTCCACAAGGGTTTAATGTAGTATTAAAGCATTGAGGTTTTGCCAGTTCTTTTGGTTTAATATCCTTATGAGGGCTCCTCTGTCACAGAAAACTTACATTAAATAAATTTGTATGTTTCTATTTTGTTAGTCTACCTAATGCCAAATTAATTATCAGGCCCAACCAGAGACCCCAAAAGAGTAGAGGTAATGTTTTACCTCCCCTACGCACCCATTGTTGTCTCTAAATATCATTTCCGATTAAAAGGAATCAGAGAGCTTTGAGGAAATGGCTGAATCCAGGTCTGGGGCAGAAAATGTACAAAATGAATTTGGAAAATTTTATCCCACCAGATAGCAAGTAAGCTATCAGAGATTACTAGGGATGTGTCAAAAGGATTTAGGAGCCAAACTGAAGAGGCACTCACTGGCCAAATATGGAACAATTGGAATATCAATAAGAATAATAACTGTGGCCAGGAGCGGTGGCTCACACCTGTAATCCCAACACTTTGGGAGGCTGAGGTGGGCGGATCACCTGAGGTCGGGAGTTCGAGACCAGCCTGGCCAACATGGAGAAACTCCATCTCTACTAAAAATAAAAATTAGCCAGGTGTGGTGGCTCATGCCTGTAATCCCAGCTACTGGGGAGGCTGAGGTGGGAGAAGCGCTTGAACCTGGGAGGCGGAGGTTGTGGTGAGCTGACACTGCACCATTACACTCCAGCCTGGGCAACAAGAGTACAACTCCATCTCGAACAAACAAAAAGAATAATAACTGCAATGGATTGAAGCATATTAATGATATTTAAATACATGAAATAATAATGAGACTTTAAATATTGGTGATTGTTGGAGGATGCTAGGGAACCAACTCATCCTTTTGAAAACTGGTAAATAAAGGGAAATAAGCATATATCCTGTCTTTCCCGTATGTACTCTATCATTAGTAAACAAATATTAGAGAATAGGACGTTTCTCTTTATATATATTCCAACTAACACATGAAAACGGAATAACTGAATTTGATATAATTATTTTTCAAATGGTAATGAATTAAATATCATTTATGACTCCTAACAT
Source organism: Pongo abelii (assembly GCF_028885655.2). NCBI lineage: Eukaryota > Metazoa > Chordata > Mammalia > Primates > Hominidae > Pongo > Pongo abelii. Next base: position 106,245,326 of record NC_071999.2, on the reverse strand, counting down.
CACAAAGAGAAGGATAACCAAATATCATGGGCCTCCTGATAGAAGAATACAACACTGCCTATGAAGCAGTCGTCCCCCGAACCCCCCAAAAATTTGAACCTGAATCTCATCAAGCCTCTAGATCCAATATGCCAGAAATATGGAGGAAAGAAACATTAAATGACATCATATGAAGTCAATAGCAAAATCCAGATTATGGAAAACTACAGGATGAACAACTCATTTTCTTCAATACATAAATTGCAAGAATAAAACAAAGATGGAGGCCGGGCGCAGTGGCTCATGCCTGTAATCCCAGCACTTTGAGAGGCCAAGGTGGGCAGATCACGAGGTCAGGAGTTCAAGACCAGCCTGACCAGCATGGTGAAATCCTGTCTGTACTAAAAATACAAAAATTAGCCTGGCATGGTGGTGCTTGCCTGTAATCCCAGCTCCTCAGGAGGCTGAGGCAGGAGAATTGCTTGAACCTGGGAGGCAGAGGTTGCAGTGAGCCGAGATTGAGCCATTGCACTCCATCCTGGGGGACAGAGTGAAACTCCGTCTCAAGAAAAAAAAGAAAAAGAACTGACAATACAAATGTTGGAGAGGATGTGGAGCAATGAGAACACTCATACACTGCTGATGAGAGTGTAAAATAATACAACTATTTTGAAAGCTCTTTGGTAGCTTCTTAAAAAGTTGAATATAAATCAGGCAAGGAGGCCAGGCACGGCTACTTGCTATCTGGTGGGATAAAATTTTCCAAATTCATTTTGTACATTTTCTGACCCAGACCTGGATTCAGCCATTTCCTCATGCTTGTAACCCCAGCACTCTGGGAGGCCAAGGCATGCAAATCACTTGAGGTCAGGAGTTCGAGACCAGCCTGGCCAACATGGGGAAACCCGCCTCTACTAGAAATACAGAAATTAGCTGGGTGTGGTGGCATGTGCCTGTAATCCCAGCTACTCAGGAGGCAGAGGTAGGAGAATCGCTTGAACCTGGGAGGCGGAGGTTGCAATGACCTGAGATTGCACCTCTGAGATTGCACCTGGGCAACAGAGTGAGAATGTCTCAAAAAATAAAAATAAAAATAAATTTAAAAATAAATAAATAAATTAGGCATGGTGGCTCACTTGCACCTATAATCCCAGCTACTTGAGAGGCTGAGGGTGAAGGATCACTTGAGCCCAAGAATTCCAGGCTGCAGTGAGCTACGATCATACCACAGCACTTCACCCTGGGCAACAGAGCAAGACTCCATCTCTAAAAAAAAAAAAAAAAAAAAAAAAGTTGACTATACATGTATACATGTACCCTATGACCCAGCAAATCCACCTCTAGGTGTTTATCCAACAGAAATAAAAACAAGAATGTTCTAGGCATCTGTATTTTAAAAACTGGGAAAACCCAGCTATGGAAATCACATCAGTGGTTGCTTGTGGAAAGACTGACTGGGAAGAGGCATGAGGGAACTTTGTGGCCTGATAGAAATGTCCTGTATCTGGAAATGTATTCATCAAGACTGACTGAGTGATAAAAGAGCAAAAACAAAACCACCACCTGATGGAATGGTGGAATGGTGTACTCGAGATTTGAGCATTTCAGTCCATGTTAAATATATCTCAGTCTTTTTTTTTTTTTTTTTGGAGACGGAGTTTCACTCTGTTACCCAGGCTGGAGTGCAGTGGCTCGATTCTGGCTCACCGAAACCTCCACCTCCGGGTTCAAGCGATTCTCCTGCCTCAGCCTCCCCAGTAGCTGGGATTACAGGTGTGCGCCACCACACCCAGCTAATTTTGTGTATTTAGTAGAGACGGGGTTTCACCATGTTAGTCAGGCTGATATCGAACTCCCGACCTCTGGTGATCCGCCCGCCTCGGCCTCCCAAAGTGCTGGGATTACAGGTGTGAGCCACCGTGCCCGGCCATCTCAGTCATTTAAATGGTGTTCCCACATGTGCGTGCATGCACACACACACACACACACGTTAGAAAAGAGACTAAGAAGACAATCATACTGTGTAGACCTTCCCTGGATCCTAATTGAAACATTCTGATTTTTTAAATTTATCACATTTATGAGACAATTGGAAATTTGAACAGTGATTGGAATTTGATAACATTAAGGAGTTACCATTATTTTAGCTATGATAAATGTATTGAGGTGATTATATAAAATAAAGGCTTTGCAGGAAGGACAATGAAGATCTGGGGCCACAGGCTGCTCCCTGTGCAGCAGGAAGTAGCAGGAGACCAGTGCCCCAGCAGAGCCTACCTGTCCGGCTCATCTACCATTACAGGGACATCTCTGCCCATGGGGCTGAGAGACCCCAACCTTTCCCCATGCTAAAGCTGCAGGGTATTGATACTGGCCAGATGTCTTCCCACAAAGGATCAGTGGTGGCATGGGGCAGTGGGGCTCCTGCCAGTAACAGGGAAACTGACATGGTGGAACTAGCTGAACTGGCACCCCTACTACAAGAGAAGGAGAGATGGGTTATCACCAACCCAACCAAAGCTGAAGAAGTGCAAACATGTCCAATGCCCCAGGAAAAAGAGGAGAAGGCGAAGCTACTAATGCACTGCACTTCCACCATGCCACGGAGAAGATGGAGGAGTTTGTGTATAAGGTCTGGGAGGGACATTGGAGGGTCATCCCATATGATGTGGTCCCTGACTGGCTGAAGGACAATGACTACCTGCTACATGGCCATAAACCACCCATGCCTTCCTTTTGGGCTTGCTTCAAGAGCATCTTCCACACCCATGTGGAAACAGGCAACATCTGGACCCATCGGCTTGGTTTCATGCTGTTTCTCTTTTGGGGATCTTGACCATGCTCAGACTAAATATGTACTTCATGCCCCTCTACAGGAGAAAGTGGTCTGGGGACGTCTTTTGTGGTTATAGTGCTCTGCCTCAGCTCCTCCTGGCTATTCCACACTGTCTATTGTCATTCAGAGAAAGTCTCTCAGGCTTTTTCCAAACTAGACTATACAGCAATTGCTCTACTGATTACAGGGAGCTTTGTCCCCTGCTCTGTTACTCCCACTGTTCCCCACAACCACAGCTCATCTGCCTCTTCTTTGTCTGTGTTCTGGGCATTTCTGCCATCACGGTGGCACAGTGGGACCAATTTCCACTCCTAAGCACCAGCAGACACAGCAGGAGCATTGCTGGGACTTAGCTTGAGTGTTACTGTGCCTGTCATGCATTTTCCTATCACTGAAGCTTTGTCAGGGCCAGCGCCATGGGCTGGATGGGCTGGTCCTTCCTCACAGCTGTGATGCACATCACAGGAGCTGGCCTTTATGCTGCTCGAATTCCTGAATGCTTCTTTCCTGGAAAATTTGACACATTTCCAGTCTCATCAGATTCCCCATGTCCTGGTGGTGGCAGCAGCCTTTGTCCACTTCTCTGGGGTCTCCAACCTTCAGGAATTCCATTATGGCCTAGAAGGCAGCTATACTGATGACTTCCTTCTCTGAGCCTTCCCACTTGAAGGGTGGAGGAGGAATTTCTCAAGTGCTTTTAAAAATAACTTCTGGCAGGCACAGTGACTCACGCCTGTAATCCCAGTTCTTTGGGAGGCCAAAGTGGGAGGGTGCTTGAGCACAGGAGTTTGAGGCTACAGCGAGCTATGATCATGTCACCGCATTCCAGCTTGAACAACAGAGACCCTGTCTTTATAAAAAATTAAAATTCAAAATAAAAATTTCTTCTTCGCTGAAGTGAGGGAAAGAGTCTAAGTCGCCTGGAGGAAACCTCTTAGAGAATTCAACATCAACCAAGTTTCAGCTCACTTCTATATTCACTAGGCCCTGAACTTTCCATTTCCACTTCCCTAGCTGGGGAGGGGGAATGGTCAAACCTAGCCATTTCTTTCCTCAACAGTCTTCCTCCTCAACAAGGCAACTATGGGCCCCTCACAGAGACAGTACTTTGAAACTCATGTTGAGAATTTGCCCTCTTCTCCAACCATTTTTGGAAAAAGTTATGGATTACAACGTTTTCAATTCTGTCTTTTTTTTTTTTTTTTTTTTTGGAGCCGGAGTCTTGCTCTGTCGCCCAGGTTGGAGTGCAGTGGTGCAATCTCGGCTCACTGCAAGCTCCGCCTCCCGGATTCATGCCATTCTCCTGCCTCAGCCTCCAGAGTAGCTGGGACTACAGGCGCCCGCCACCACGCCTGGCTAATTTTTTGTATTTTTAGTAGAGACGGGGTTTCACTGTGTTAGCCAGGATGGTCTCGATCTCCTGACCTTGTGATCCGCCCGCCTTGGCCTCCCAAAGTGCTGGGATTACAGGTGTAAGCCACCGCTCCCGGCCTCTTTTTTTTTTGAGACAGAGTTTTGCTCTTGTTGCCCAGGCTGGCGTGCAATGGCATGATCTCAGCTCACTGCAACCTCTGCCTCCTGGGTTCAGGTGATTCTCCTGCCTCAGCCTCCTGAGTAGCTGAGATTACAGGCACCTGTCATCATGCCCGGTTAACTTTTTGTATTTTTAGTAGAGACGGGGTTTCATCATGTTGGCTAGGCTGGTGTTGAACTCCTGACCTTAGGTGATCCGCCTGTCTCGGCCTCCCAAAGGGCTGGGATTACAGGTGTGAGCCACCACATCCGGTCTAATTTTTGTATTATTAGTAGAGACGGGGTTTCACCATGTTGGTCAGGCTGGTCTTGAACTCCTGACCTCGTGATCTGCCCGCCTCTGCCTCCCAAAGTGCTGGGATTTCAGGCATGAGCCACCATGCCAGGCTCAAAATTCTGTCTTTTTACTGGAAGAAAACGATCCCTCCCTTACCCACATCCTTACTTTGTATCCTGGCTTATAACAGGCCATCAGTTTTGTTTGTGTTTTTTTTTTTGAGATGGGGTCTCGCTCTGTCGTCCAGGCTAGAGTGCAGTGGGATGATCTTGACTCACTGCAACCTCCATTTCCAGGGTTCAAGCGACTTTCCTGCCTCTGCCTCCCGAGTAGCTGGGATTACAGGCACCTGCTGCCACCACACCAGGCTAATTTTTGTATTTTTAGTAGAGACAGTGTTTCACCATGTTGGCCAGGCTGGTCTCGAACTCCTGACCTCAAGTGATCCGCCCGTCTCGGCCTCCCAAAGGGCTGGGATTACAGGCGTGAGGCACTGCACCCAGCCTGAGCCACCATGCCTGGCCAGGCCATCCATTTTTGTAGCACTTTTTTTTTGAGATGGATTCTCACTCTGTTTCCCAGGCTAGAGTGCACTGGCACAACCTCAGCTCACTGCAACCTCTGCCTCCTGTGCTCAAGCAATCCTCCTGCCTCATAGAGGCGCGTGCCACAACACCTGGCTAATTTTTGTATTTTTAGTAGAGACAGGGTTTCGCCATGTTGGCCAGGCTGATCTTGAACTCCTGACCTCAAGTGATCCACCCACTTTGGCCTCCCACAGTGCTGAGATTACAGGCGTGAGCCACCAGGCCACTCCACACCCAGCCTTGTAGCACACTTTAAAACAATTATATGGGCATGGTGGTGCATGCCTGTTGTTGGGGGGTAGGGCTGAGGCAGGAGAATCGCTGAACCCAGGTGGCAGAGGTTGCAGTGAGCTGGGACCGCGCCATTGCACTCCAGCCTGGGCAACTTGAAACTCCATCTCAAAAACAAAAAACAAAAATACAATTATATAATCTGGTCCCATCTTTCTAGGGCCGCCTGGATCTGCCTACGCAGGAGTAAAAATAAAGCCACCAACTTTTACATAGCCCCGCGAATCATGGAAGTGTGTCCAGGCTTCAAATAACTTGAGTTTTAATTTCTTAAATTAAAATTGGGAAAGATATTTAATATTTAATACTAAGCTTTAAAACAAAACCTGCTAGCATTGTTATGTATCCTGATGCAAAGACTATGACGTTAATAAAAGATGGTACAGAAGACAAAAAATAAAATAGAATAAAAATAAAGGCTTTCTCTTCCAGAGTTATATACTGAAATGTTTATAGATGCCATTATTTCATGACTGGGGTTTGCTTCATAAAATCTGGAGTTGAGGACAGTGGGTGGAGGCTAACTGGACCAAGATTGACCACGAGTTGACAATTGTCGATGCTGGATGATAGGAAATGAATGTTCACTATTCTGTTCTGTATGCTTTTGTGTATGTTTGAAGTTTTTCATGGAGTATGAATGAACTATACACAACAGGGAATGAATCTCACAAATATTAAGCCGAACAAAAGAAGCTGGACCAAAAAAGCAAGCATACAGTATGATTCCATTTATACAAAGTTTAAAACAGGCAAAACAAATCCATGATGTTAGAAATCAGAATAATGGTGGCTGGGTATGGTGGCTCATGCCTGTAATCCCAGCAAGGCCTTCCACCTTGGGAGGCCAAGGTGGGTGGATCACCTGAGGTCAGCAGTTCGAGACCAGCCTGGCCAACATGGTTAAACCCTGTCTTGACTAAAGATACAAAAATTAGCTGCGGATGGTGGCAGGTGCCTGTAATCCCAGCTACTTGGGAGGCTGAAGCAGGAGGATCACTTGAACCCAGGAGGTGGAGGTTGCAGTGAGCTGAAATCGTGCCATCACACTCCAGCCTGGGCAACAAGGGTGAAACTCCTTTTCAAAAAAAAAAGAAATCAGAATAATGGTTACCCTTGGGAAATAACAACTGAGAGGAGTCAAGGGGTTTCTGCTGCGTGGGAAATACTCTTTATGGTCTAGGTATTGGTTACGTAAGTATCTTTACTTTGTAAAAATTCATCAAACTGTACACTTATGATTTAAGTCCTTTTTTATATAAAACCTGTACTTTAAAGATGTTTTGATTTGCAAAATAAAAAGTAAAAGTAAATAAACAGTAAAAACGGTTGCATATCCTATGATAGCTATTCCTATACCAAATGTAAGTGGATATTTTAGGAAGACAGCTCTACTAATAATAATATGCTCAACTCTGTTAATAGAAACAAGGAAACAAATACCCAAAACCCAGAAAGCAAACTCAGTCAGTACCTAACTCTCTCTCTCTTTTTTTTTTTTTTTTGAGACAGGGTCTCACTGTGTCACTCAGGCTGGAGTGCAGTAGCATAATTTCGGCTCACTGCAACCTCCACCTCCTGGGTTCTAACAATCCTCCTGCCTCAGCCTCCCTAGTAGCTGGAACTACAGGCGTGTGCCACCAAACCCAGCTAATTTTTGTGTATTTGTAAAGATGAAGTCTCACTTTGTTGCCCAGGCTGGTCTCAAACTCCTGGGCTCCAGCAATCCACCCGCCTCAGCCTTCTAAATTGCTAGGATTATGGGCATAAGCCACTGTGCCTGGTCTACCTCAGCCTTTTGTGTGTGTTTTTGTTTTGTTTTGTTTTGTTGAGATGGAGTTTTGCTCTTGTTGCCCAGGCTGGAGTGCCATGGCTCGATCTTGGCTCACTGCAACCTCCGCCTCCCAGGTTCAAGCAATTATCGTGCCTCAGCCTCCCGAGTAGCTGGGATTACAGGCATGCGCCACCACGCCTGGCTAATTTTTTTTTGTATTTTTAATAGAGATGGGGTTTCTCCATGTTGGTCAGGATGGTCTCGATCTCCTGACCTCTCCTGACCTCGTGATCCACCCGCCTCAGCCTCCCAAAGTGCTAGGATTACAGGCGTGAGCCACTGCGCCTGGCCCTACCTCGTTTGAATGGATCAGTATTTCACCAAAGTATCTGACAGGTAGTAAAACGCATTGATATATACACATATATACACACAGAGAGGCTAATAAACATTGAAATGCCCCAAGCAATAGTAAGTCCACAAGGCCTACTCTTATATGTAAGTAACAATATGGCAGTTTGACTTACTATATATGACTAAATTCTTAGTTTGACTAAATAATACATACATACACATATCATACAACATATGTAATCTTGTTTTTCAAGGCATCAAGGAGCAATCTCAGCTTCAAATCTCTGATTTGAAATCACTTCAAATCTCTGATAAACACATTCTGCTTTGCCCTGTTGTAAAAGAAACTATAAACCAAAAAGAAAACCCTAACCTTCCCCAACCTACTGAATGGAGCTCCTATGGGCCAATGGGACCCCAAAGAAACCTGAAAAACTGAATTTCTGGCCATGACGGGAAGGGGGGTCCAAAACACCTCATTATCCCCTCTCCCTTTTGGAGGTGAGGTACAACTGACCAGCATTAACATTGAAACAGAGATCATAAGACAGAACAGACTCTTTGTGGCAATAAGATACCAAATTTCAACCTGACTCTGGTATAGCATCACATGACAGATAGCAGATCCTGAAGAAAATCAAAATATTTTACCTCAAAATAGATTTATTTGACATATTTTGAAATGGCCCTGCAAAGCCATCTTTCATGGGGGAAATTTGCATCTGTAGAGAATCTCCGTTAATGCAGCCAGGCCTTTCCCAGATCTAAGACAGATTAGAGTCTGACACCTTTTAAGGTGTGAAAAGAAACATTTACCATTTACTCTCGCCAAAGGAAGAGCCTGGAGGCTTCATCTAAATAAAAACAAGCCGCTTTATCTTAACTCAAGCATTTCTTTCTACTGACTTCAAGCCTTTAGACAAAGCTTAATTCTTTCTACCAACTGCCAGTTAGATAATCTTTGAATCCACCTATGACTTCTAAGGTCCCCTGAACCCTTTCTCCCAACCCCCATCATCCCCAACCCCCCACTTTGAGATGTCCTGCCATTCTGGGCCAAATTAATGTATACCCTTACATATATTGATTTATGTCTTTGCCTGTAACTTCTTTCTCCCTAAAATGTATAAAACTAAATTGTAACCCAACCACTTTGGGTGCACTTTCTCAGTGATGCAGGATTTTTTGCTCCTTAGCTCAGCTAATCCAAGTTCTTGTCTTATGATCAGGGAGAATTAGGTACACAGACACATGGAAGGGTGAGGAGGGTGGAATTTATTAAATGAAAGGAAAACTCTCAGCAAAGAGAGGGGGTCTTGCAAGCAGGTTTCCACCTCACAAATTGAATACCATGACTACCACACACAAGCTGAAGAGGCCAGGCTCCTCCCCTGCATAAGGTGTGAATTCCTGGTGGCTCCACCCCATTCCCCCAGTGCATGTGGGCCTCCAGTAGGCTGCGGGCATGCCCAAGCAAGCGCCCTGTGCAGGTTCCCTTATTTACACGAAACATATGGTGTAAACACTTGCGGCGGGGCGGGGGGGGCCGGGCACAATGGTTCACACCTGTAATCCCAGCATTTTGGGAGGCTGAGGTGGGCGGATCACTTGAGGCCAGGAGTTTGAGACCACCCTGGGCAACATGGCAAAAACCCATCTCTATCAAAAAATACAAAAATTAGCCGGTTGTGGTGCATGCGCCTGTTGTCTCAGCTGCTGGGGAGGCTGAGGCAGGAGGATTGCGTGAACCTGGGAGGCGGAGGTTGCAGTGAGCCGACATCATGCCACTGCACTCCAGCCTGGGTGATAGAGAGAGACCCTGTCTCAAAAAAACAAAACAAAACAAAAAAACACTTGTGGGGCACGTCAGAGATTTTCTGGGTCCCTTCCTTATCTGTCCAGGCCTTTGGCTGCCTCCTGCCTCTATCAACAGGACTTCTTGAGACCATTCCCCAGGCCATGGTCATTTGTCTTGGCTCAGAATAATCCTCTTTGAATATTTTACAGAGTTTGGGTTTTTTTCGTTAATGATATACATACTCTGTCACCAATACAATATAAAAGCTGGATAAGACACACCAATCTGAACCACTTTCTAATGGGATGCAGTCCTCTATTTAATATAAAAACAAAATCCATTGTGTGACCTTCCTTGACTCTACCTCAAATTCATTACCTTGTCCGCATCACACATCCGGTAAAGAGTGGAATTATAACTTTTTTTTTTTGAGATGGAGTTTCACTGTTCTTGCCCAGGCTGGAGTGCAATGGCGTGATCCCGGCTCACTGCAACCTCCACTTCCCAGATTCAAGTGAATCTCCTGCCTTAGCCTCCCAAGTAGCTGGGATTTGAGGCACATGCCACCATGCCCAGCTAATTTTTGTATTTTTAGTAGAGATGGGGTTTCGCCACGTTGGCCAGGCTGGTCTCGAATTCCTGACCTCAGGTGATCTGCCCACCTCCCAAAGTGCTGGGATTACAGGTGTGAACCACCGTGCCTGGCTGGAATTAGAACCATTAACCATTATAATTACAGGTCTCAGTGATAAAGCTTTAGAAAGGCAGTGATGTTAAGACACTTTCCACTCATCCATCAGGCCCACACTTTACTCTTCTAATATTTCATCTGATGTTCCCCTTAGAATAAGCAAATAAATGGATATTTTCTCTTATAACTCAGGTTCCCTTAAGAGATTAAAAGAAGCTTATTATCCATGATAATTTTAGATATTATAAGAGTTCAGGGTTAAAGGAAATATCATATCTCCCTCAACTGCTTATTAATACTTACGAGATACTGAAATAGTTTGGATATTCATCCCCACCCGAATCTCATGTTGAATTGTAACCCCCAGTGCTGGAGGTGGGGCCTGGTGGGAGGTGTTTGGATCATGAGAGAGGACTCCTCGTGGCTTGGTGCTGTCTTTGTGATAGTGACTGAGTTACTGCAAGATCTGGTCATTTAAAAGTGTGTGGCATCTCCCTGCCTCCCCTTGCTTCTGCTCTGGTCATGTGACATGTCTGCTCCCACTTCACCTTCCTCCATGAGTGAAAGTTTCCTGAGACCTCCCCAGAAGCCAGGCAAAGGCTGGCACCATGGTTCCTGTACAGCCTGCAGACCATGAGCCAATTAAACCCCTTTTCTTTATAAATTACCCAGTTCCAGGTATTTCTTCACAGCAATGAAAGAATGACCTAACACAAGTATCTTTCATTCTACTATTAGAAATAAAGGGAAATGGGGGTCTTCTGTTTCTGACCATGATCAAATAGCTTGGATTGGACTAACCTCCCACAGAACAATTGTAAAGACTACCCAAAAGGCCGGGCATGGTGGCTCATGCCTGTAATCCCAGCACCTTGGGAGGCCAAGGTGGGCGGATCAACTGCGGTCAGGAGTTTGAGACCAGCCTAGTCAACATGGCGAAACCCCGCCTCTACTAAAAAAATACAAAAATTAGTCAGGTGTGGTGGTGTGTGCCTATAATCCCAGCTACTCAGGAGGCTGAGGCAGGAGAACTGCTATAACCCAGGAGGTAGAGGTTGCAGTGAGCTGAGATCATGTCACTGCACTCCAGCCTGGGCAACAGAGTGAGAATCTGTCTCAAAAAAAAAAAAAAAAAAGAACTACACATCATACTTAAATTGATTGTGTGGCCAAACTGTTGGTGCCCCACTTAGATGTCCTTGGGTCCCTTTTCCCAGTCCCATGTACTCACTTGTCAGCAACTATAGCAAATACTTTGTTGCTAATAATTTACACTTGCAATCTTTAGAGTATGCATTCTCAACAGGGGCAATAATTGATCCTTGGGGAGCAAAAAGTGTATAAAGTTTTTTTTTTTTTTTTTTTTGAGACCGAGTTTTGCTGCGTCGCCCAGACAGGAACCAGGAACGCAGTGGCACGATCTTGGTTCACTGCAACCTCTGCTTCCCGGGTTCAAGCGATTCTCCTGCCTCAGCCTGTGGAGTAGCTGGGATTACAGGCGTGCAACACTAGGCCCAGTTAATTTTTTGTATTTTTAGTAGAGATGGGGTTTTACCATGTTGGCCAGGCTAGTCTCAAACTCCTGACCTCAGGTGATCTACTCACTTCAGCTTCCCAAAGTGTTGGGATTATAGGCATGAGCCACTGTGCCTGGCCTAAGTTTTTTTACGTATAAAAAGCATTTACTCTTTTTATGTATAAACCACAAATAAAAATATAATACATAAACAGATACACAGTAGGCCAGGCAGGGTGGCTCATGCCTGTAATCCCAGCACTTTGGGAGGCTGAGGCAGGAGGATCACCTGAGGTCGGGAGTTCGAGACCAGCCTGACCAACATGGAGAAACCCCATCTCTAATAAAAAATACAAAATTAGCTGGCTGTGGTGGCGCATGCCTGTAATCCCAGCTACTCAGGAGGCTGAAGCAGGAGAATCGCTTAAACCCGAGAGGCGGAGGTTGTGGTGAGCCAAGATCCCACCATTGCACTCCAGCCTGGACAACAACAGCAAAACTCTGTCTCAAAACAAAAAACAAAAACAAAAAAACAGATACACAGTGTATTTGTGGTAATCAAATTACACGCGGGGGTGAACGGAAAAACAATGCCAGGCTGCGCATGGTGGCTCGTGTCTGTAATCCCAGCACTTTGGGAGGCCGAGGTGGGAGCAATGCTTGAGTCTAGGAGTTTGAGACCAGCCTTGGCAACATGGCAAAACCCTGTCTCTACAAAAATTACAAAAATTAGCTGGGCGCAGTGGGTCACACCTATAGTCCCAGCCACTTAGGAGACACGCGGGAGGGTCATTTGAGCCCAGGGGGCAGAGGTTGCAGTGAGCCAAGATCAAGCCATTGCACTCCAGCCTAAGTGACAGAGCAAAATCCTATCTCAAAAAAAAAAAAAAAAAAAAAAAAGAAGTTTTGGCAAGAATATGAAGAAACTGGAACCCTCATGCATTGTTGGTAGGAGTGTAAAATGGTGCAGCCACTGTAAGAAAAGAGCTTAGAAGTTCCTCAAAAAGGTAAATAGAATATAATTACCATACCATCCAGAAATTCCACATCTAGGATAAAATGGTAAATTTAATGTTATATATATTTTGCCACAATTTAAAAAAGCAAATTTCTTTTTCTTTTTTTTTGAGACAGAATCTCACTCTGTCACCCAGGCTGGAGTGCGGTGGGCACGATCTCTGCTTACTGCGACCTCCGTCTCTCAGGTTCAAGTGATTCTCTTGCCTCAGCCTCCCGAGTAACTGGGATTACAGGCATGCACCACTATGCCTGGCTAATTCTCATATCTTTTAGTAGAGACAGGGTTTCACCATGCTGGCCAGACTGGTCTCAAACTCTTCACCTCAGGTGATCCACCCACCTCCACCTCCCAAAGTGCTGGGATTATAAATGTGAGCCACTGCACCTGGCCAAAAAAAAAAAAGCAAAGTTCTAAACAGTATTCTACCTCTTGTGTTAGAAACAGATACATAAGACTACAGGCCGGGCTTGGTGGCTCACGCCTGTAATCCCAGCACTTTGGGAGGCCAAGGCGGGTAGATCACCTGAGGTCAGGAGTTCAAGACCAGCCTGGCTAACATGGTGAAACCCTGTCTCTACTAAAAATACAAAATTAGTCAAGTGTAGTGGCACATGCCTGTAATCCCAGCTTTTTGTGAGGCTGAGGCAGGAGAATCATTTGAACCTGGAAGGCAGAGGTTGCAGTATGCCAAGATCACACCACTGCACTCCAGCCTGGACAACAAGAGTGAAACTGTCTAAAAACAAAAAAACAAAAAAACTATATATTCATATTTCCTTATATTTGCCTAAAGAAATATTAGAACAACAAACAATAAACATGTAAGGTTTACCTGTAAGAGGAGAAGTACAACTGGGTGGATGGACACAGATGTGAGAAGGTTTCTTGCAATGCATACTGTTCATATCATTTTTATTTTGGGTCATGTAATGCACTATGAATAAATTTTTCAAACAAGTAAATAAATACAATTTATCCAGATATGTGTTTTTACTCTGCCCCTCAATGAATACTCAAGGAGTAACATGACTTTTCAGATCATTCTTACTTGATTAAAAGTCTCGTAGTTAGTTTGATTCACAAAAGTAGTCTCAATTTCATTTTAAATAAAAATCTTTGATCCCATAAAATAATGCGCTGCAAAGTTAATTGAAGGTAGATCTTGTCCTCTCCCACGGATGGGGTCTGCAGTGGGGTAAGCCCATTAGTGCCAGAAGGGAACATGGTCCTTTCTCCCCTCAAGCTGCTACCCTGCCTACTGTGAATTTACTAACCTCTCTTTCTGACCTGGCCTTCTCCACACAGAGGAGGACAGCAATGTTCTTATTCTACCCATAAGGTCATGAGATGGTTTCATGCTTTCTGGGCTTGTAGAAATTGAAAGCTGACTCTTTCTCTTTTGGAGTCCTTTATAGCAGAGGTCCCCAACCCCCGGGTGGCAGACTGCTCTCTGTCAGTGGCCCGTTAGGAACCGGGCCACACAGCAGGAGGTGAGCAGAAGGCAGGAGAGCATTACCTCCTGAGCTTCACCTCCTGTCAGATCAGCAGCAGCATTAGATTCTCATAGGAGCGCAAACACTATTGTGACCTGTGCATGTGAGTGATCTAGGTTGTGTGCTACCTACGAGAATCTAATGCCTGATGATCTGAGGTGGAACAGTTTCATCCTGAAATCATCCCCCCACCCCTCACCCACCCCATCCATGGAAAAATTGTCTCCAAAAAGGCTGGGGACCACTGCTTTATAGGTTCTTAGGAGATGTCTCCCACAAATCATTGTCAGATTCTCACCTGCAGTTCCCTTGAACAGAAAAAAATGCACTCTATTTCAAGGACCTTATTCATTCCTAACCACTAGGAATTCAGTGAGTTTCTGCCAGCTTCTCCCCTGCTAGGCTTGTTCACCCTTTCAGTGGCCTTTGAGTCAGATTATGAAATGGCCCCAAACAGGCTGTCTTTTCATGGGACAGATGTTGCACTCCAGCCTAGGTGACATTTTTATTTAAAATGAAATTGAGACTATGTTTGTGATTCAAACCAACTATGAGACTTTTAATTAAGTAAGAATTCCCATGACATCTGGTTCACGGGAAACACTTAAGCACTCGTTGCCTAACAAACTCTAGAATAATAGGCTAATTCCAATCTACTAGTAACTCTTCTGCGTTCCACTCCAAGCTGCAAGGCAGCCCTTCTCTCTCTTTTTTTTAAGACAGAGTCTTGCTCTATTGCCCAGGCTGGAGTGACCTCAGCTCACTGCAACCTCTGCCTCCTGGGTTCAAGTCATTATCCTGCCTCAGCCTCCCGAGTAGCTGGGATTACAAGCAACCGCTACCACGCCTGGCTAACTTTTGTATTTTTAGTAGAGACGAGGTTTCACCATGTTGGCCAGGCTGGTCTCAAACTCCTGACCTCATGATCCACCCACCTTGGCCTCCCAAAGTGCTGGGATTACAGCCCTTCTCTTAATGTCAAGATTTCCTCCATCCTGGCTAACATGGTGAAACCCCGTCTCTACTAAAAAAAATACAAAAAATTAGCCAGGCATGGTGGCAGGTGCCTGTAGTCCCAGCTACTCGGAGGCTGAGGCAGCAGAATGGCATGAACCCGGGAGGCGGAGCTTGCAGTGAGCCGAGATCACACCACTGCACGCCAGCCTGGGAAACAGAGCCAGACTCCGTCTGGAAAAAAAAAAAGATTTCCTGGCCGGGCGCCGTGGCTCATGCTTGTAATCCCAGCACTTTGGGAGGCTGAGGTGGGCGGATCACGAGGTCAGGAGATCAAGACCATCCTGGCTAACACGGTGAAACCCCGTCTCTACTACAAATACAAAAAAAATTAGCTGGGCGTGGTGGTGGGCGCCTGTAGTCCCAGCTACTCGGAGAGGCTGAGGCAGGAGAATGGCGTGAACCCGGGAGGCAGAGGTTGTAGTGAGCCGAGATCGCGCCACTGCACTCCAGCCTGGGCGACAGAGCAACACTCTGTCTCAAAAAAAAAAAAAAAAAAAAAAAAATCCTGAAGAGGAATCAGACATTAGTGAACTGTGACCTGATAAATAAATTAAGAGAACACATATTAAGCTTTCCAATTGGTCTCATTGAAGCCTCTCTCTTTTAACTTCAGATGAGTGGGAAATAAAGTGTCTACTTCTCTACATTAGAGGAAAGTAGGCTTCAAAGCCCATCAGCAGCTCGTGCCAAAGAAAGCCTTTTAAAAAATTCCTCTCTCTTAAGAGTGAAGAAATTGCATAACACCTTAGCCAGATTATCAAAATGAATATCAACGATGAGAAACAGAAATATTGGTGCACCTAAAAATGTGATACTCTGAGAATATATCATTTATGTAGCATTTTAATTAAGAACACATAACCTGAATATTATCACGAGAAAACTAAAAATGAGAATCATTCTTGTTAAAAAAGAATCAGATATCATTGTCATAAAGGACAAAGAAAAGCTCAGGAACTGTTCCAGACAAGAGACTAAAGAAACATAACAACTAGGCCAGGCACAGTGGCTCAGGCCTATAATCCCAGCACTTTGGCAGGCCGAGGTGGGCGGATCACCTGAGGTCAGGAGTTGGAGACCAGCCTGACCAACATGGAGAAACCCCGTCTCTACTAAAAATACAAAATTAGCCGGGCATGGTGGCACATGTCTGTAATCCCAGCTACTTGGGAGGCTGAGGCAGGAGAATAGCTTGAACCTGGGAGGCAGAGGTTGCCATGAGCCAAGATCGCGCCATTGCACTCCAGCCTGAGCAACAAGAGTGAAACTCCGTCTCAAAAAAAAAAAAAAAGAAAAAGAAAAAAGAAACATAACAACTAAATGTGATATGGATACTGCAACCTCTAGTGGAGGACAAAACAAATGCTATAAAGAACATTATTTAGGCAGTTGACAAATTGGAATGTGGATGGTAGATTATTTTTGAAAATATCGTTTCAATGGGAAATTTCCTGACATTGATAACTGTACTGTGACTTTCTAACAGAATGTCCTTTTTCTTAGGAAATATACAAGGAAGTATCTGGAGGCAAAGGGGCATGATGTATGCAGTTTATTCTAATAGTTTAGAAAAAAATATGTATATGTTGAGAGAGAAAGAATAAATCCCCAATAATAAGCAAATAAAATAAAATGTTAACAGTAAGTAAATCTGGATAAAAGGTAAATAGGTAAGGCCGGGTGTGGTGGCTCATGCCTGTAATCCCAGCACTTTGGGAGGCCAAGGCGAGTGGATCATGAGGTCAGGAAATCGAGACCATCCTGGCTAACACGGTGAAACCCCATTTCTACTAAAAATACAAAAAATTAGCAGGGTGTGGTGGCGAGCGCCTGTAGTCCCAGCTACTCAGGAGGCTGAGGCAGAAGAATGGTGTGAACCCAGGAGGTGGAGCTTACAGTGAGCTGAGATCGTGCCACTGTACTCTAGCCTGGGCCACATAGCGAGACTCTGTCTCAAAAAACAAAAAACAAACAAAAAAAAAGGTAAATAGGTATTTCTGATATCATTCTTACAACTTTTCTGTAAGTTTGAAATCATTTCCAAATAAAAAGTTTTTTATTTAAAAAAAAAAGTCTACTCTCTCTCTCTTATTCAAGAATATGATTCATATGTATCCCTGATAAAGGTAAAGGGACCAAGAGTCATGTAATGTCTTCTATTTAACCATTTCAATGTGAAAAAAATTATACACAAATAAAAAAGTGTATATTAGGAACACACAGCTTAGAAAATAACGAACACCTGTGTACCCAGGATGTAGCTTATAGAGAGAACATTATCAATACTTTGACACCCTTCCCCCACATCATGCTTTTTCCCAGTCACATCCTCATCATTCCACCCCAGGTAATTACGATCCTGAATTTTATAATAATTGTTCAATCATTTTCTTCAGGGATTTATGACATATACATGTTGAGCTTAACAATGTATAATTTAAATGTGCCTGTTTTACATTTGATACAAACAGAATATTATTTACTCTTCTGTGACTTACTTTTTTCACTCAATATTACATTTTTTAGATCATTCTTACTGATGAGAACAGCTAAGGCACATTTATTTTCATTGCTATAAAACAGATCAATGTATGACTATACTGTTATTTATTTATTTATTTATTTTTATTTATTTATTTTTTTGAGACGGAGTTTCACTCTTGTTGCCCAGGCTGGAGTGCAATGGCGCGATCTCAGCTCATGGCAACCTTTGCCTCCCGGGTTCAAGCGATTCTTCTGCCTCAGTCTCCCAAGTAGCTGGGATTACAGTCATGTGCCACCACACCCGGCTAGTTTTATATTTTTAGTAGAGATGGGATTTCTCCATGTTGGTCAGGCTGGTCTCGAACTCCCAACCTCAGGTGATCCGCCCGCCTCGGCCTCCCAAAGTGCTGGGATTACAGGCATGAGCCACTGCGCTTGGTCTGATTATACTGTAATTTATTTATCTAGCTTACTATTGATGAACATTTGTGTTGCTTCTGTGTTTCTGTCCTTATTAAACAATGATAGTATTAACATTCTTGCACTTGTCTCTTGAGGAGAATGAGCTTTCTCTAGGTTATGGAAGTTTTTTCATATTCCTAGCTTATTCAGATTGGGCTTTTTTTTTGTACTTATTAAGATGATCATATGGTTTTCAATACTTTATCCTCTTAATCTAGTAAATGGTATATATTATTAATAATGACAATAGAATTTATTTTTGAATATTACACTTTACCTTACATTCGTGGGTTGAATCCAATTTGGTAATGATGTATTTATCATTCTTATTAATCACTAGATTCAATTTGCTTAGATTTTACTTAGGATTTATGAGTGAGATGACCCTATACATTTCTTTTACTATCTTCGTTAGCTTTTGGTGTTGCTCTAAATGAGTCTCGTTCATAAAGAATGAGAATTTCAAAGATAAAGAAAAGTTGCTGACAGTGACAATACAAAGGACCCTAGATATTAGAATAATTATTCTGTCTTCTGATTCTCCTTTCCTTATTCTCTCATCCCATTTATAGAGAATAATATTTTTAAATGATATATACCATGCCACATCTCTTTTTTCAATTTTTTATATTTTATAGAAATTGAGCCAATACAGGAAATAATGTAAATGATGATCAATAGAATTATTGAGTTATAATTCCTAAAATTATACTTTGGGCTGGGTGTGGTGGTGGGTGCCTGTAATCCCAGCTACTTAGAAGGCTCAGGCACAAGAATCACTTGAACCCGGGAGGCAGAGGTTGCAGTGAGCTGAGATTGTGCCACTGTACTCCAGCCCGGGTGACAGAGCGAGATTCCGTGTTAAAAAAAAAAAAAATTATACTTTGGAAATAAATCATGTTCTATAATTTCCTACTGAATGGAATGGTCTCTTCATAACATGTCATGTCAACAGCTGTTTCAAGTTAGAAAGATATGTTAGTGAAAAATGAAAAATAACTCTTAAAATATTAATAGAGAAAAATAAAAATTGAAGTCACAGACCTGGGTATTTTGCTGCTTCCTCTAAAAATTAAACTGTAGTTGATGAATGCATTCATGTGCTAACTCCCTAGTATACAGAGAAAATTAGACTTGAAGTGATTCCGTCTTTGTTAAATGCAAACAAAATTGTTGACTCAGCTCTCAACAGGAAAGGCAATGTCCTTGTCCTGGGAATTCAAAACATAAAAGGAGCAAATGCTGTACAAGCTATCTAGTGACAATTTGAATGAAAATAAGGTAATTAGGTTCTAATCTTCTAATCTTAGGCATTTAAATGCAAAATAAATGTATAAAGTGTTATCTCTTACTATATTTTCTTGAAACTCTAGGACATTATTTTCTGAGATTGCTATTTTAAAAGTTATCAGAGCAATGCTAAGTCTCTTAAAGATATGCAGTGTAATTATTTAGGCATTGGTTCTCACACTCTTGGTCCTTCCACATGTCACATGGCTATATGATATTCCCAAGTCATGGGTTTTGCTGTTTGATCTCTGATTCAGCTCGAAGATATTTCAGGGCTCCAGAAGCTAGGCAGTTCTCTGAATACACTATGTATACATATGAAGCAGCTCAAATGTACAAGTGCTTCCATCAACAATCACTTCAAAGGTCATTAATAACTTACAGGTGTGAGAGTGGAAATGCCCTCTGCACTCTCCTGCCCCTTCCTGAACTCTGGTCACTCTCTCTGGGCCATTTTTGTAACGGTAAATTCTTAACTTGGTATTTCTTTTTCCCCATTTTCTCTTCTCTGGCTCTGGGGCTATTAAGATGACATTCCAAAATCTTCTAGGAAACACAAAATCAGACCAAAATGCTTAGATGTGTTAATTCTGTTTTTTAATCCTTTCGTGATGTATTTTATTTATTGACAGTAGAGAAAAGCAATTTAAATCCTTACATTGAGAGGACATATATAAAGGAAATAGAAAGACAGAACAGGTGGGTAGTAAAAATCTGCCTGGTTTGAATCATGGGGAAATTTTGATGGACTCTAACATCTGCTTGGTTCCTACTTCTGAAGATAATCTCTAAAACTTTACTAGCATATCCAAAAAGGCCAATGAACTGTGTGTGAGAAAGAAGCTTAATCCAATGTCTAGATTAAGGTTTCTCACTAGTGGAACTACTGACATTCTGGGCAGGATAATTCTTTGCTGTAGGGGGCTGCCCTGTGTACTGGAGGATGTGTTGCAGCATCCCTGGCCTCTACCCACTAGATGCCAGTAGCACCCCTACCTCCAAGTTGTGACAACCAAAAATATCTCCAGACATTGCCAAATGTTCACTGAGGGGCAAAACTGCCCCCAGTTGAGAAATACTATCACTGAGGGGCAAAACCTCCCCCAGTTGAGAAGCACTAATCTAAATGGAGATGTCTTCTGATTTTGAGCCTATAAATATGAATCAACTCCACACCAGGACAAGCCAAATAAGACAGTTAAATGCATGTTTAGGAGCCAGGTGCAGTAGCATGCACCTCTAGTCCCAGCTACTCGGGAGGTTAAGGCAGGAGGATCACTTGAACCCAGAGTTCAAGGCCAGCCTGGGCAACATACAAGATTCCTTCTCTATTAAAAAAATAAATAAATAAATGCATGTTTAATCATTGGGTGAAGGAATATTTGTGCAATGCCAAAGTATCACTCCATAGCTTACCTGTAAGTACAAAGGGAAAATGTACCTTTCTGATAGAATTTGCAATTACTACCTTGCTGCAGGTGACCACTTAAGTGACCAAACATAGCATCACTAATAATGGGAAAAAATGACTTTATATATTTAACCTGTGTTTAATCAAGTCTCTAGACTCACAATGAATTTATAGAAGAGAAGGGATAGAGCAAGTTAAATAACATCATAATGAAACAGACAAACACAGAATGTAGGACATACTATAAGAAAAGCAGTCTAAACTCTTCAAAAAAGAGTTAATGTAGGGCCGGGAGCAGTGGCTCATGCCTGTAATCCCAGCACTTTGGGAGGCCGAGGCGGGCAGATCACAAGGTCAAGAGTTCAAGACCAGTCTGGCCAACATAGTGAAACCCTGTCTCTACTAAAAATACAAAAATTAGCTGGGCATGGTGGCATGCATCTGTAATCCCAGCTACTCAGGAGGCTGAGGCAGGAGAATCACTTATACCCAGCAGGCGGAGGTTGCAGTGAGCCAAGATCGCACCACTGCACTCCAGCTTGGGCAACAGAGCAAGACTCCATCTAAAAAAAAAAGAGTTAATATAATAAAAAGAAAATAAAAGGTGAGAGACTATTCTGGATCAAAAATTATTAAAGAGATGTAACAATGTGGAAACTTTTATTATATCTTATTATTTTATTTATTTATTTTAATTTTTATTTTAGAGATGAGGTCTCACCATGTTGCCCAGGCTCGTCTTGAACTCCTGGGCTCAAGTGATCTTTCAATCTTTTTTTAAAAAGCTATAAAAGATACTTGTTGAAACAACTGGGCTGGGCACGGTGGCTCATGCCTGTCATCCTGCACTTTAGGAGGCCCAGGCGGGCAGATCACTTGAGGTCAGGAGTTCGAGACCAGCCTGGCCAACATGGTGAAACCCTTCTCTACCAAAAATACACAAATTAGCCAGATGTGGTGGCAGATGCCTGTAATCCCAGCTACTTGGGAGGCTGAGGCAGGATAATTGCTTGAACCTGTGAGGCAGAGGTTGCAATGAGCCGAGATTGTACCACTGCACTCCAGCCTGGGTGACAGAGGGAGATTTTATCTCTCTCTCTTTTTTTTTTGAAACGGAGTCTCGCCCTGTCGCCCAGGCTGGAGCGCAATGGTGCGATCTTGGCTCACTGCAACCTGCGCCTCCCAGGTTCAGGCAATTCTCCTGCCTCAGCCTCCCAAGTAGCTGGGATTACAGGTATGTGCTACCATGCCTGGCTAATTTTTTGTGTCTTTAGTAGAGATGGGGTTTCACCATGTTGTCCAGGCTGGTCTTGAACTCCTGACCTCATGATCCGCCCGTCTCAGCCTCTCAAAGTGCTGGGATTATAGGCGTGAGCCACCGTGCCCAGCCTCGAGACTCCATCTCAAAAAAAAAAAAAAAAACAACTGGAGAAATTTGAATATTAACTGTATATTAGAAGTTGTGGGCTGGGTCCGGTGGCTCATGCCTCTAATCCCAGCCCTTTGGGAGGCCAAGACGGGCGGATCACCTGAGGTCAGGAGTTCAAGACCAGCCTGACCAACATGGAGAAACCCCGTCTCTACTAAAAACACACACAAAAAATTAGCTGGGTGTGGTGGCACATACCTGTAATCTCAGCTACTCAGGAGCCTGAGGCAGAAGAATTGCTTTAACCCGGGAGGCAGAGGTTGTGGTGAGCTGAGATCGCCATTGCATTCCACCCTGGGCAACAAGATCGAAACTCCATCTCAAAAAAAAAAAAAAAAAAAAATTGTCATAATGGTGATATAGTTATATTGGAGAATGTATTTTTAGCAGGTACATGCTGAAAGTTTAGGTGTTGTTATGGTATCAAAAAGCTTTTTTGGCTGGGCGCAGTGGCTCACACCTGTAATCCCAGCACTCTGGAAGGCCAGCAGATCACAAGGTCGGGAGTTCAAGAACAGCCTGGCCAACATGGCGAAACCCTGTCTTTACTAAAAATACAAAAAATTAGCTGGGCGAGAGGCGCATGCCTGTAGTTCCAGCTACCCAGGAGGCTGAGGCAGGAAACTGCTTGAACCTGGGAGGCAGAGGTTGCAGAGAGCTGAGAGCGTGCCACTAAACTCCAGCCTGGGCAACAGGGTCTACCATGTTGCCCAGGCTGGTCTCGAACTCCTGAGCTCAGGAGATCCACCTGCCTTGGCCTCCCAAAATGCTAAAATTACAGGAATGAGCCACCATGCCCAGCCCAAAAAAGCTTTTTTATGAGCAAACACACACATACACACACACACACACACACACACAATTAGATTCACCTGCCTCGACCTCCCAAAATGCTAAAATTACAGGAATGAGCCACCACGCCCAGCCCAAAAAGCTTTTTTATGCACACACAATCATACACACACATACAGAAACACACACACACACTAATTAGCCTCTACATAATGATGTTTCAGTCAATTATGGACCACATATATGATAGTGGTCCCATAAGATTATAAAGGAACTGAAAATTTTATGTTGCCTAGTGATGTTCTAGCCATCATAACATCATAGTGCAACGCATCTCCTTTTCTATGTTTAACTATGTTTAGATACACAAATACTATTGTGTTACAATTGCCTAAGGTATTCAGTACACTAACATGCTGTATAGGTTTGTAGACTAGGTGTATATCAGGCTATACCATCTCAGTTTCTATAGGTATACTCTCCCACGTTTGCACAATGAAATTGCCTAATGACACATTCCTCAGAACACATCCCTGTCAAATGATGCATGACTATGCATATATATATGCTGTATATATACATGTATACAAACATACAAACACATAGTTACTGTATGTGTGTGTATCTATAAATTGCTATATAGGCCAGGAGCAGTGGCTCATGCGTGCAATCCCAACACTTTGAGAGGCCAAGGTGGAAAGATTGCTTGAGACCAGGAGTTCAAGATCAGCCTGGGCAACATAGTGAGACCCTGTCTCTACAAAAAATAAAACTAAACTAGGTAGGCATGGTAGCATATACCTGTAGTTCCAGCTACTCAGGAGGCTGAGGCAGGAGGATCACTTGAGCCCAGGAGTTTGAGGCTACAGTGAGCTATGATCATGCCACTGCACTTCAGGCTTGGCAACAGAGTGACAGCCTGTCTCAAAAACTTGTTACATATATGAATTGTGTGTGTGTGTGTATGTGTGTGTGTGTATATATATATATATATATAGTGCTGAGGTCTATATATATAGAGAGAGAGAGAGAAAGAGAAGTACAAAGCAAACGTGGCAAAATGTTAACAACTGTTGAATTTAGCTGGAGGTGTTCATTTTACTACTTTTTAAAGCTTTTAGTATGTTTGAAAATTTACAAAATAAAAAAATTAGGGAATAATAAAAAAGAAAATTATTTAATGCATAATCTAATGGAAAGGATCACTAGCATTTATATCATTGCCAATAATAATTGTGTATTGAATGTAAAGTACTGTGAGCAATTCAAAATATATATCGTACACAATTCTTGCCCATGAAGAAAAAAAATTTAATTCCTCTATCAAAACTAAGAAAAGAAAGCTCTGAAAAATACAGCATAACAACTGCATAGCTTAGAACTGGATCTAAATAAATATCATTCTTTTTTTTTTTTGGGGGGGGCAGGGATGGAGATTCACTTTTGTTGCCCAGGCTGAAGTGCAATGGTATGATCTCGGCTCACTGCAATCTTCGCCACCTGGGTTCAAGCGATTCTGCTCCCTCAGCCTCCCGAGTAGCTGGGATTACAGGCATGCACCACCATGCCCAGCTAATACTTTCTTTTTAGTAGAGACGGCATTTCTCCATGTTGGTCAGGCTGGTCTTGAATTCCCGACCTCAGGTGATCTGCCCGCCTTGGCCTCCCAAAGTGTTGGGATTACAGGCGTGAGCCGTTGCGGCCGGCCAAATATCAATTCTTGAGAAAAATCTTAACACCTTTTTTTTTTTTTGAGATGGAGTCTTGCTCTGTTGCCCAGGCTGGAGTGCAGTGGTGCAATCCTGGCTGACTGCAACCTCTGCCTCCTGGGTTCAAGCGATTCTCCTGCCTTAGCCTCCCGAGTAGCTGGGATTGCAGGTGCTCACCACCACAACCAGCTAATTTTTGCCTTTTTAGTAGAGACAGAATTTCACCATGTTGGCCAGGCTGGTCTCAAACTCCTGACCTCAGGTGATCTGCCCTCCTCAGCCTCCCAAAGTGCTGGGACTACAGGCGTGAGCCACCGCACCCGGCCAACAACTTTTTATGTCTGTCCGGTATGGATGTTGCATCAGCCTAACCATAGCCCACTAGACTGGGCCATGAGCTCTCAAAATTCATCCTGAGTCAATTCTCGTTCTTTCTTTCTTTTTTTTTGAGATGGAGTCTCGCTCTGTCAGCAGGCTGGAATGCAGGGGCACACCACATCCAGCTAATTTTTGTATTTTTAGTTTCACCATGCTGGCCAGGATGGTCTCGATCTCCTGACCTCGTGATCTGCCCACTCAGCCTCCCAAACTGCTAGGATTACAGGTGTGAGCCACCGTACCCGGTCTTGTATTTTATTTTAATTTGGTAGTTAACTCACACCTACCCTGGTATTTTTGGACCCATGTCATAAATAAGAAAATTGAAGCACAGAGAGTTTTAGTAACTTTTGCAATTTTACCTGGCTAGTGAACATCAGGACTAGGACTCAAATCCAAGTAGTTCTGTTGAAACGTATAACCTAAGAAGGTGAAATGAAATCTATGTTTCATGGGACAGAAAGCATGGTTTTCCAGGCAGGGCCAAACTAAAAACTAAATTAAAGATAAGTTTACATAGCAATTATAGTTAAAAGTTTAAACTTCTCAGCCGAGCGCAGTGGCTCACGCCTGTAATGCCAGCACTTTGGGAGGCTGAGGCGGGTGTATCACGAGGTTAGGAGTTCAAGACCAGCCTGACCAACATGGTGAAACCCCGTCTCTACTAAAAGTACAAAAATTAGCCAGGCGTGGTGGCACTCGCCTGTAGCCCCAGCTACTCAGGAGGTTGAGGCAGGAGTATCGCTTGAACCCAGCAGGCAGAGGTTGCAGTGAGCTGAGATCACGCCACTGCACTCTAGCCTGGGCGACAGAGCAAGACTCCGTCTCAAAAAAAAAAAAAAGTTTAAATTTATCTTAGATGAAGGTTACCTTTGGGACTCCTCCCCCTACCACAAAGCTCCCAGCACTCAAGTGCCTTTGTGCAGCCTCTTGGTGTCAAAGGCCCAGCCCGACAACATATGGTGGCCCATTAATGTAATATTTCCCAACCTCTTGCCTTCCATCAGAACTTTCCTGAGTATTCCATGAAACTGATTATCTAAACTTAAGATTCTAAAGCACATCAAATTATGAATGAAGATCTAGGTTAGCATGTTACACATTTGTATTTTAACTGGGACTCACTGAACACAGCACCTGAATTCAAGTCAAGGACACAAATTAGAAAATCCAGGTACTTTGGTGGGAGGTCAGTGGCTCAGAGCTCCCTTCAAATTATAAAAAGCTGTCTGAAAAACAGAAAAAAAAAATTGTCTGCTTCATGAAGTCTTTTTTTTTTTAAACAAGAATTTGCATTTATCTATGAGGTCTTATTTTTACTGTGTAATATATTTTCATGATTAAAAAATTAAATAACATAGGCAGGGCGTGGTGGCTCACACCCATAATTCCAGCACTTTTGGAGGCCGAGGTGGGCAGATCACTTGAGGTTGGGAGTTCGAGACCAGCCTGGCCAACGTGGTGAAACCCTGTCTCTACTAAAAATACAAAAAAATTGGCCAGGTGTGGTGGTGCATGCCCATAATCCCAGCTACTTGGGAGGCTGAGGCACGAGAATCCCTTGAACCTGGGAGGTGGAGGTTGCAGTGAGCCAAGATCGCACCACTGTACTCCAGCCTGGGGGACAGAGTGAGACTCCATCTCAAAATAAATAAATAAATAAATAACATAACATAACATAACATAACATAACATAAAAAGATATTCACCAACAAGCCTTAGCTGCCTCTTGAGCTATAGGGATAAGCATTTTTATTCATTTTTTTGTAAATTCAGTATTTCTTTTCTTTTTTTTTTTTTTTTTGAGACGGAGTTTTGCTCTTGTCGCCCAGACTGGAGTGTAGTGGCACAATCTCAGCTCACTGCAACCTCTGCCGCTGGGTTCAAGCGATTCTCCTGCCTCAGCCTCCTGAGTAGCTGGGATTATAGGCACATGCCACTGCACCCAGCTAATTTTTGTATTTTTAGTAGAGACGAGATTTCACTCTGTTGGTCAGGCTGGTCTCAAACTCCTGACCTCAGGTGATCCAACTGCCTAGGCCTCCCAAAGTGCTGGGATTGCAGGCGTGAGCCAACGCACCTGGCCAACTCAGTATTTCTTTATATAACACAAGCAAATGGTATTTTCCTCTTATACAAAAGATAGCTTAATATATAAACTGGTCACCTCCATGCTTTGTTCACTTTCAGTACATCCCAGAGATCTCTCTATATATTAGTACCTTGAGATCATCCTCATTCTCTTTTACAGCTGCTTAGCACTGTATTTTGTGGATATACCGCTGCTTATTTAACAAGTCCCCTATTGCTGGACACTTGAATTGTTTCCAATCTTTTGTTATTATAAGTAATGCCACTAAGATATCCTCGTATATGCAGATATATCTGCATGATAGAGCCCTAGAAGTGGATATGCTAAGTCAAAGGATGTGGTAGACAGAATAATGCTCCCCAAAAAGATGTCCATGTCCTAATCCCAACAAAGTGTGAATATGTTACCTTGTATTCAAAAGGAATTCTGAAGAAGTGATTGATTTAAAGACCTCCTTACTTCCACCCTGAATATGAGTGTAATCACAAGGGTGCTAATGAAAGGGAGGCAGGGGAGCCACCGTGGCTCAGGCTGGTTGCCCTGGCACTTGGGAAGGCGAGGCTACATGTTCGAGGCCAACCTGGTCAACATTGATTAAAAAAAAAAAAACAAAAAAAACCTTAAAAAAAAAAAGAAAGGGAGGCAGGTCAGAGAGGAGAGAAGATGCTACAGTACTGCCTTTGAAAATGAACGAAGGGTCCATGAACCAAGGAACGCAGGCAGCCTCCAGCAACTGGAAATGACAAGAAAATAGATGCTTCCCTACAGTCTCCAGAAGGAACACATCTGTGAAGACTCATTTTAGACTTCTGATCTCCAGAACTGTAAAATAATAGATTTGTGTTATTTTAAGCCTCTAAGTCTGTGTCAGTTTGTTAGGCAGTAGGAAACTAAGACAAAAGGTAAATGTAACTGTAAAGTTTCTATATATATATAACAAAATTTCCTTAATAAAGTTTGTACCTTTTTGTTCTTAAACCAGCAATATACCTGTTTTCCCTTTTCTCACCTCTCCAACAAAGTGTGTTATTAAACTCTAGAATTTTTGCCCATAAGATAGGTGACAAATGATTCATCTCAAAAGGGTTTTAATTCATGAGTGAGGTTGAACATCATTTCACGTACTTAAGATTTCTTTTTCTGAAACTGTTAAAATACTTTCTACATTTTTCTACTGAGTTGTTAACTCTGTTTCTTCTTGATTTATTTCTTTTTTTTTTTTTTTTTTTTTTTTTTTTTTTGTGAGATGGAGTCTCACTCTGTTGCCCAGGCTGGAGTGTACTGGCGTGATCTCAGCTCACTGCAACCTCCGCCTCCCGGGTTCAAGTGATTCTCCTGCCTCAGTCTCCTGAGTAGCTGGGATTACAGGTGCCTACCACCACGCCGATTAATTTTTGTATTTTTAGTAGAGACGGGGTTTCACCATGTTGGCTAGGCTGTTCCTGAACTCCTGGCTTCAGGTGATCCATCTGCCTCTGCCTCCCAAAATGTTGGGATTACAGGTGTGAGCCACCACACCTGGCCTTCTTGACTTATTTATAAAGGTTCTCTATATTTTAGGAACCTTACCTGTTTGTAATATGAGTTGCAAATATTTTCCCACTTAATCATTAGCCTCTTCATATTACTTGTGGTACTTATTGCAGTAAGTTTTTATTATTTTTAACTTAAATTTTAAAATTTTCCTCATACAGGTTTAGCACATTCAAAAGATTTTAGTATAGTCTTTTTTAGTAGATCAATAATTCAATAAGTCTGCTCCCTAATCTCAAGCAATATCTTTGAGGTGAAGTGTAGTGGCTGATTTGTTTTCCCTTCTTTTTTTCTTTCTTTCTTTTTTTTTTTTTTTTTGAGACAGTCCTGCTCTGTTGCCCAGGCTGGAGTTCCGTGGTGTGATCTCAGCTCACTGCAACCTCTGCCTCCTGGGTTCAAGCAATTCTCCTGCCTCAGCCTCCTGAGTAGCTGGGATTACAGGCGCCCACCACTACACCCGGCTAATTTTTGTATTTTTGTAGAGATGGGGTTTTACCATGTTGGTCAGGCTGGTCTCAAACTCCTGACCTCAAGTGATCCACCTGCCTCGACCTTCCAAAGTGCTGGAATTACAGGCATGAGTCACTGCACTGGGCCTGTTTTCCTTTTTTATTTCTGCAAAAATACTTCAAAAGGAGGAAAATTACCATGTAAGAAATAGTCAGAAGATGGCAAAAAATATTCCAAGTAAGCTAACACAATTTTTAACATGCAATTACTGCTTTACTTAAATTCATTAAATTAAATGTTATAAAAATAATCCATAAATTTGCTGGGTCATCATAAAATACTACTATTAGAGTATGGTTTTGTTTTGTTGTTTAGAGACAAGGTCTCACTCTGTCAAGCCTGGAGTACAGTGGCTTGATGATAGCTCACTGCAACCTCAAACTCCTGGGCTCTAGTGATCCTTCTACCTCAGCCTCTTGAGTAGCTGGGACCACAGGTGCGTGCCACCAAGCCCAGCTAATTTTTTTAAAAAAAATTTTGTATAGACGGGGCCTCACTATGTTGCCCAGGCTGGTCTCAAACTCCTGGCCTCAAGGGATCCTCCTGTCTCAGCTTCCCAAAGCACTGGGATTATATGCATGAGCCACTGCACCTGGCCAGTTTTTTTTTAAACCCCACTTGTGTTCCTTCAAATTGTGTTTTTGAGAAATCCATCCCTAGATCTATAGAAAAAACATTGTTTCTCCTAATTAATATGAATTAGGAACCATTTCTGGATCACAATGAGGCAATAATATATAACTGAGTTACAACTAATTAAGAAAGAAATGTAAGCAAATAAAAATAAGGAAGTTGCAAAACAGGATTTTGCTAAAATTAATTACAAAAATATTTTAAGTTTTCTTACAATTTACAAATTATTGGTAGTGGGAAAATATTGTGTTTATACTTTATACTACGTTGCTTTTACGTTTTCCAAAGAATGTTTCTATAGTTGTGGGGACTTTAAAAATTTTTTTAAAGCTATTTGGTGATAAAGTTATATATCAAAGAAAGGAAAAAAAAGTTCTTCTTATTGTTCTTGGGAGTTAACCTACCTTAGACTTTGCATTGGGCCTATTTTTACTACTTAGATTCTACTGAGTGTTGGCCACCAGGCATTAAGTCCAGAAAAGAGGAGCATGGGCCGGGCGCAGTGGCTCACGCCTGTAATCCCAGCACTTTTGGGAGGCCGAGGTGGAAAGATTACCTTAGGTTGGGAGTTCGAGACCAGCCTGACCAACATGTAGAAACCCCATCTCTACTAAAAATACAAAATTACCTGGGCATGGTGGCACATGCCTGTAATCCCAGCTACTAGGGAGGATGAAGCAGGAGAATTGCTTGAACCTGGGAGGCGGAGGTTGCGGTGAGCCGAGATCGCACCATTGCACTCTAGCCTGGGCAACAAGAGCGAAACTCTGTCTCAAAAAAAAAAAAAAAAGAGGAGCATGATCCAGAACACAATAAGATGGGAAGCATCCCATCCACTTTTATGATGTCAATGGTCATATAGGTGATTTTCAAGTCTCTTTCTCTAGCTGTGATCTGCCTCCTTAACAGAGCTATACTTCCAGTTGCCTTCCTGATATCTCCATTAGGATATTCCAAAGGAACTACAATATGAATTTTAATACACTCAAAGTTGAATGCATCTTCTCCTCCAAAATCCACAGCTCCTTCTGAATTCTCTATTTCAATTAGTGATCATCCTTTCATCTTTTGTCTTATCAATTTCATCTTGCCTTGTCCTACTTACTCATACTATAAAGTTAAATTACTACTCAGGAGGCTGAGGCAGGAGAATCGCTGGGGCTCAGGAGTTGATCGCGCTTGTGAATAGCCACTGAACTCCAGCCTGAGCAATGTAGTAAGACTTTGTCTCTTTAAAAAAAAAAAAAAAAAGGCTGGACGCGGTGGCTCACACCTGTAATCCCAGCACTCTGGGAGGCCGAGGCGGGCGGATCATGAGGTTAGGAGATCAAGACCATCCTGGCTAACACGGTGAAACCCCATCTCTACTAAAAATACAAAAAATTAGCCAGGCATGGTGGCGGGTGCCTGTAGTCCCAGCTACTCAGGAGGCTGAGGCAGGAGAATGGCGTGAACCCAGGAGGTGGAGCTTGCAGTGAGCTGAGATCGCACCACTGCACTGCAAAAAAAGGTAGATAAGCTGATGAGCACCAAGTAAAGACGGAGTCCTGAAGTATGAGCTGCAGCAGGTTAGTGGCTATCATGGCCTACATGTCTATCTGTGAATTTTCTTCAGGGCAAATTATATGAAGGTTGGTACACTGGTGGGGAAAGAAAAATATGGAAATAAATGCCATGAAGACAACAATCAATTTTTTGGCTATCACCAATGATTTATAGATGCTGCTGAAATTAATGGCAAAACACAATCTGGGATGTGAATGAGAGCACAGTACCTCCCAAATGGCACAGGTGGTTTCACTGTATGACCGCTGATTCTCCAAAAACAAAATGACACACTCCTCTTAAATTCATTTGGACAAACCATAAATTCAAAATCCAGAACAGTATTACCTTATTCTACTACTAGAAAGAAGATACAGAACTGAGTCCCACCTTCAGCACTTTACAAATAAAAACATTAATTAACAATTTAAACATGTAAAATATGGGCCTTTTCACGTAATTACACTTTTTTTTTTTTTTTTGAGATGGAGTCTCACTCTGTTGCCCAGGCTGGAGTGCAGTGGCACACCCTCAGCTCACTGCAACCTCCGTCTCCTGGGTTCAAGTGATTCTCCTGCCTCAGCCTCCCGAGTAGATAGGATTACAGGTGTGCACCACCATGCCCGGCTAATTTTTGTATTTTCAGTAGAGCTGGGGTTTCACCATGTTGGTCAGGCTGTGCTAGAGTTCCTGACCTCAGGTGATACACCCAGCTCGGCTTCCCTAAGTGTTGGGATTAGAGGCATGAGCCACCACGCTCATCTGTAATTACACTTTTACTGGTTATTATAAGTTGATTAAAATCATATGATTAAAAAATTTTTTAATAAAAAAAGTTAGCTGTTAAGCATTAATTTATAAGCCTTCCTATGAAATGCATTTCAAGAGCTGAACAGCTTATTGTATTTCTATAATACTTTGAAATCTTTTAAGTATAAATTATTTACAAATGCAGTTGACCCTTGAACAATGCAGGACTTGCATGGCATCAACTCTCCATGCAGTCAAAAATCAAAGTCTAATTTTTGACTCCCCAAAAACTCTAATACCCTACTGTTGATCAGAAGCCTTACTGATAACATAAACACATATTTCATAGGTTATATGTATTATACACTATATTCTTACAATAAAGTAAGCTAGAAAAAATGTTAAGACAATTATAAGTAAGAGAAAACATGTTTACTATTCATTAAGTGGAAGTGGATCATTATAAATGTGTTCACCCCCATAGTTATCACATTGAGTAGGCCTAGGAGGAGGAAGAGGAGGGGTTGATATTGCTCTCTCGGGGTGGCAGAGGCAGAAGACGTGGAGGAGTTAGAAGGGGAAGCAGGAGGGGCATGCACACCTGGTGTAACTTTACAGAAATACATCCATTTTTGTCTGACTTGTTTGCTTTCTCATTTCTCTAAAAATGCTTCTATATGGCACCAATCCTCCTTCCACCATTTGGCTTCCTTTAGGTACCCAAATCATAGAAAAGTCCACATTGTAAAATAAGTCAAAAGTAGTCTTGAATAATTGGAACCTTTTTCTATGTCGTCTACCTCATCATATGGCACCAGTTCGGAAGCACTCGTCTGCATCAAGTCGTCTTCTGTTAATTCCTCTGGTGTGGTGTCTATTAGCTCTTGAATTCCTCCAAGATCCATATCTTAAAACCCTTCGTCCCCCACTCCACCTTTTTTGGCCATATCCACAATCTCTTTCATTATTTCCTTGATTGGCTCTGTCGTAAATCCTGTGAAGTCATGCACAACATCTGGACACAGTTTTCTCCAGCAGGAATTTTTTGTTTTGGGTTTGATGGCTTTTACAGCTTTTTCTATAACAATGATGATATCTTCAATGGTGTAAACCTTTCAGACTTTCTTTTTCTTTTCTTTCTTTTTTTTTGAGATGGAGTTTCGCTCTTGTTGCCCAGGCTGGAGTGCAATGGTGCGATCTTGGCTCACCGCAACCTCTACCTCTGGGGTTCAAGTGATTCTCCTGCCTCAGCCTCCTGAGTAGCTGGGATTACAGGCATGTGCCACCACGCCCAGCTAATTTTGTATTTTTAGTAGAGACGGGGTTTCTCCATGTTGGTCAGGCTGGTGTCGAACTCCCGACCTAAGGTGATCTGCCCACCTCGGCCTCCCAAAGTCCTGGGATTATAGGCATGAGCCACCGTGGCCAGCCCTTTCAGACTTTCATGATGTTCTATCACAATTCTCTTCCACAGCATTGACAATCCTTTCCATACAGTACTGTGTGTAATGAGCCTATGATTCTGATCTAGAGGCTAACTTAGAGATGATGTGTTCTGAGGGCCAGGGCCATTGGCCAATATCAAAATAACTTTAAAAGGCAATCCCGACCGGGCGCGGTGGCCCACACCTGTAATCCCAGCACTTTGGGAGGCTTAGGTGGGTGGATCACGAGGTCAGGAGATCGAGACCATCCTGGCTAACACGGTGAAACCCCATCTCTACTAAAAATACAAAAAATTAGTCGGGCGTGGTGGTGAGCGCTTGTAGTCCCAGCTACTCGGGAGGCTGAGGCCAGGAGAATGGCATGAACCCAGGAGGCGGAGCTTGCAGTGAGCCGAGATCGCACCACTGCACTCCAGCCTGGGCGACAGAGTGAGACTCTGTCTCAAAAAAATAAATAAATAAATAAAAATAAAAATAAAAGGCAGTCCCTTACTGGCAAGTTACTTCCTGACTTCAGGGGCAAAACATCAATGAAACCAACCCAGAAAAAGGGTTCTCACTGTCTAAGCCTTCTTATTGTACAACCAAAAGACTGGCAGCTGGTGTTTATCTTTTCCCTTTAAGGTTCAGAGGTTAGCAGCTTTATAGATAAGGGCAGTCCTGATTATAAATCAGTTGCACAAA
This sequence comes from Pongo abelii, assembly GCF_028885655.2. NCBI lineage: Eukaryota > Metazoa > Chordata > Mammalia > Primates > Hominidae > Pongo > Pongo abelii. Next base: position 106,211,012 of record NC_071999.2, on the reverse strand, counting down.
AACATTTACACAAAGCAGTAGAGTTAGCCTGTCACTTCCTGCCTTAAATGCTGGTGCTAGCAGTTGATGCCACTTTATGTATTTCCTCATTTCTTTGAAAATTTTAGAGGTTGTTCCAACTTGTGTTCCCATTAACACCAAAGAAGTTTCAGTTTTCCCACATTCACTAATAGGCTATCAAATATATTGATTTTTACCAATCTGATGGATGTGAAATAGTATCTCCTGATTTCTTAATTTGCATTTCCTTGATGCCAAGTGTAAGTATCATTAACCATTCAAGATTCTCTTCTTTGAAATGACTAATCATTTTTCTATTTGGTTGTCTGTTTATTTGATTGTAGAACTGTGTATATATTCTTGATATCAATATACCTTCAAAATAGTTTCTCCCAGTTTTTGGTTTGAGCATTCAATGTTTTCATGGTATCTTTTATTATAAAGAAATTTTTAATTTTAAAATAATTATTGCAGACACTACTAATTGTCTACTATACTCTATTCTCCCCTTTTGCCACAGTAATATTTGGAGTTAGACACAGTATTCTGTTTCAAAGTTGCAAACAATGGAGAGTACCTGGAGGTAAAGTGTGCCACTTCCTGGTATGTGCCTTAAAATACTGAACATGTGTTCCATCACTGTCTCTTCACCTTCCTTCATACTGGCACGTTAAATGTTATAATTGAGAGCAATCTTACAAGCTATATGTTAAGAATAACAAAGTTACTCAACCAGGCTGGGTCTGTAAGATGGCTTCATGGAGCAGTTCATCTACCTACCCTGAACTATTACATAAAAGAGAAACAAAATTCTATCATATTAGCCACTGAATTTTTAATATCTTTTTAAAAAGACATTTGGTAAGCTGGGCATGGTGGCTCATGTCTGTAATCCCAGCGCTTTGGGAGGCCAAGGCAGGAGGATTGCTTGAGGCCAGGAGTTCCAGACCAGCCTGAGCAATATAACAAAACCTGTTCTCTACAAATTACTTAATTATTTACTGATTAAGATGGGGTCTCACTTTGTGACCCAGGCTGGAGTACAGTTGCACGATCTTGGCTCACTGCAACCTCTGCCTCCTGGGTTCAAGTGATTCTTGGGCCTTAGCCTCCTGAGTAGCTGGGATTACAGGCATGCACCACCACACCCAGCTAATTTTTGTATTTTTTTGTGGAGACGGGGTTTCACCATGTTGGCCAGGCTGGTCTCAAACTCCTGAGTTCAAGTGATCCACCCGCCTTGGCCCCTCAAAGTGTGGGATTACAGGCATGAGCCACCGTGCCTGGCCTCTACAAACAATTTAAAAATTAGCAGGATGCAGTTGCTCGCACCTGTAGTCCCAACTACTCAGCAGGCTGATGTGCAGCAGGCTATGATTATGCCACTGCACTCCAGCCTGCGTGACAGAGTGAGACCTTGTCTCTAAAAAAAAAAAATTTTTAGACACATGGCTGCCGGGTGCAGTGGCTCACACCTATAATCCCAGCACTTTGGGAGGCCGAGGTGGGCAGATCACAAGGTCAGGAGATAGAGACCATCCTGGCTAACACGGTGAAATCCTGTCTCTACTAAAAATATAAAAAATTAGCCGGGTGTGATGGCGAGCACCTGTAGTCCCAGCTACTTGGGATGCTGAGGCAGGAGAATGGCATGAACCCGGGAGGTGGAGCTTGCAGTGAGCCGAGATCGCGCCACTGCACTCCAGCCTGGGCGACTGAGCGAGGCACCATCTCTTAAAAAAAAGAAAAAAAAAAAAAGAGAGAGACGTGGCCAAATATTGCCAAATACACTTAAGAAAAATTTCTTAGATAACACACAAATAGTAATTACAATTGTCACTCCTCATCTGTAATTTGGTTTTTTATCTGTTTCAGTTACCTATAGGCTGAAAATATTACATGGAAAATTCCAGAAATAAATAACTCATAAGTTGTAAATTGCATGCCATTCTGAGTAGCGTGATTAAAGTCTCACATCTTGCCCCATCCTGCTAGGAAGTGAATAATCCCTTTGTCCAGTGATCTATGCTGTATATGCTACCTACCTGTTAATCACTTAGTAGCTGTCTTGGTTATCAGATTAAAAAAAAAAATAGTATATATAGGGTCAGTACTATTTCTGGTTTCAGGCATCCACCAGAGGTCTTGGAATGGATTGCCTACAGATAAGAAAGGACTACTGTACTTTATTTAGGGTGATTGTTCTTTGTGTCTAATATAAGAAATCCCGGCCAGGCGCGGTAGCTCATGCCTGTAATTCTAGCACTTTGGGAGGCCGAGGTGGGCGGATCACCTGAGGTCAGAAGTTTGAGACCAGCCTTGCCAACGTGGTAAAACCCCGTCTACTAAAAATACAAAAATTAGCTGAGCGTGGTGGCAGGCCCCTGTAGTCCCAGCTACTTGGGTGGCTGAGGCAAGAGAATCGCTTGAACCCAGGAGGCGGAGGTTGCAGTGAGCCGAGATGGTGCCACTGCACTCCAGCCTGGGCAACAGAGAAAGACTTGGGGCAAAAAAAAATAATAGTAATAGATAAAAAGAAATCCCTCCTAAGATCAAAAAGATACTCTATTTTTCTTTCCTAAAACTTTTAAGCTTTGCTTCTCAAATCCAGGCTTTAATCCTGGCATGTGGTATGTGTACAGTTGAAGTAAGGATTTACAGTTATAATGTAGTTAACCAATTCTTTCAGCACTATTTATTGAATATTCCATCCCACTGACTTATAATGCCATCTCTGTCATATACCAAACAACCATAGATGACTATCTTCTGTTCTATTGTCCTATGCTCATAAACTTGTGCCAATGTCACATTGCTATAATTACTAAAACCTCACACTAAATTCTGATGTTTGGTAGAACAAATCTCTCATTATTTTTCAAATGTGTCTTGAAAATTATTGATATTTACTTTTCCATTTAAAATTTAACATTCACGTATCAAACCACACACACACATACCTGCCAGCATTTATAGTGGAACTACGCTGTATGAATAGATTAATACAAGAAGAAATGACATCTTTAGGCCAGGCACGGCAGCTCACACCTATAATCCCAGCACTTTGGGAGGCCAAGGCGGGCTGATCACCTGAGGTCAGGAGTTCGAGACCAGCCTGGCCAACATGGTGAAACCCCGTCTCTACTAAAAATACAAGAATTAGCTGGGCGTGGTGGCAGGCACCTGTAATCCCAGCTACTCGGGAGGCTGAGGCAGGAGAATCACTTGAACCCGGGAGGCAGAGGTTGCAGTGAGCCGAGATCGCACAATTGCACTCCAAACTGGGGGACAAGAGCGAGACTTTGTCTCAAAAAAAAAAAGAAATGACATCTTTATAAAACTGAGTTCTCATTCATGAGCATGTTGCCTCCATATTATGTACTTAAGTAAATTTTTGTAATTTTCTCCATAAAGATCTTCAATTTTTTTCTTTTTTGAAACAGGATCTCAGTCTGTCGCTTAGGCTAAAATGCAGTCACCAATCATGGCTCCCTGCAGCCTCAACCTCCCTGACCCAATCCATCCTTCCACCTCAGCCTCTCAAGTAGCTGGGTCCCCAGGCACATATCACCATACCTGGCTAATTTTTGTGTTTTTTGAGATGGGGTTGTGCCATGTTGCCCAGGCTGGTCTTGAGCTCCTGTTCAAGCATCTGTCCACCTTGGCCTCCCAAACTGCTGTGAGGTGAGAGCCACTGCACCCAGCCAACATCTTTTTTTGGTATATTTCAAAATTCTTCATAGTTTTTTTTTCACATGTGTATTTGTCTATTGTCATATTGCTATAAAGAGCTACCTGAGACTGGGTAATTCATAAAGAAAAGAGGTTTAATTGACTCACAGTTCTGCAGGCTGTACAGGAAGCATGGTTGGAGAGGCCTCAGAAACTTTACAATCATGGCAGAAGGGCAAAGGGGAAGCAAGCACGTCTTGACATGGCAGCAGGAGAGAGAGAGAGTGAAGGTGGGGGAAGTACTACACAATTAAACAACCAGATCTCGTGAGAACTCACTCACTATCACAACAACAGCAAGGGGGAAATCTGCCCCAATGATCCATCACCTCCTACCAGGCCCCTCCTCCAAAACTGAAGATCATAATTCAATATGAGATTTGGGTGGGGCCACAAACCATATCATCCCGCCCCGGCCCCTCCCAAATCTCATGTCCTTCTTACATTGCAAAACACAATCATGCCTTCCCAACAGTCCCCCAAAGTCTTAACTCATTTCAGCATTATCTGAAAGTCCAAGTCCAAAGCCTCATCTGAGGCAAGGTAAGTCCCTTCCACCTATGAGCCTGTAAAATGAAAACCAAGTTAGTTACTTCCAAAACACAATGCAAGTACAGGCATTGGATAAATGCTCCCATTCCAAAAGGGAGAAATTGGTCAAAACAAAGGGGATACAGGCCCCATGCATGTTTGAAAACCAGTAGGGCAGTCATTAAAATTTAAAGCTCCAAAATAATCTCCTTTGACTCTATATCTCACATCCAGGGCATGCTGATGAAGGGGGTGGGATCCCAAGGCCTTAGGCAGCCCCACTCCTGTCGCTCTGCAGGGTACAGCCCGTCCAGCTGCTTTCACAGGCTGGTGTTGAGTGCCTGCAGCTTTTCCAGGTGCACTACACAAGCTGTTGGTGTATCTACCATTCTGGGGTCTGGAGGATGGTGGCCCTCTGATCACAGCAGTGCCCCAGTGAAGACTCTATGTGGGCACTCCAACGCCACATTTCCCCTCTGCACTGCCCTAGTAGAGGCTCTCCATGAGGCTTTGGCCTGAACATTCAGGCATTTTCATATATCCTCTGAAATTTAGGTGGAGGCTCACAGACCAACTCTTGCCTTCTGCACACCTGCAGGCCCAACACCTGGTGGAAGCCACCAAGGCTTGGGGCTTGCACCCTTTGAAGCAACAGCCCGAGCTGTACCTTGGCCCCTTTTAGCCATGGCTTCGCCCCTTTTAGCCATGGCTGGAGCTAGAGCCACTGCGCGATGCAGGGTGCCATGTCCTGAGGCTGCACAGAGCAGCAGGGCCCTGGGCCAGCCCACAAAACAATTTACCCCTCCTAGGCCTCCAGGCCTGTGATGGAATGAGCTGCTTCAGCGGTCTCATTGTCTTGGCTTCTAACATTCAGCTCTTCTTTACTTGTGCAAATTTCTACAGCCTTGAATTCCTCCCCACAAAATGGGTTTTCTTTATCTACCACATGGTCAGGCTGCAAATTTTCCAAACTTTTATGCTCTGCTTCCCTTTTAAGTTCTAGTTTCAGGTCATTTCTTTGTTTATGAGCATAGGCTTTTAGAAGTAGCCAGGCCAATTTTTTTTTTTTTCTTTTTTTTCTGAAATGAAGTCTTCTTGTCCCCCAGGCTGGAGTGCAATGGCGCGATCTCAGCTCACTGCAACCTCCGCCTCCTGGGTTCAAGCGATTCTCCTGCCTCAGCCTCCCAAGTAGCTGGGATTACCGGCACCTGCCACCACACCCGGCTAATTTTTGTATTTTTAGTAGAGATGGGGTTTCACCATGTTGGCCAGGCTGGTCTCGAACTCCTGACCTCACGGGATCTGCCCGCTTCGGCCTCCCAAAGTGCTGGGATTACAGGCGTGAGCTACTGCGCCCAGCCCAGGCCAAATCTTGAACACTTTGCTGCTTAGAAATTTCTTTTGCCAGATATCCTAAATCATCTCTCTCAAGTTCAAAGTTTCACAGGTCTCCAGAGCAGGGGCATAATGCTGTCAGTCTCTTTGCTAAAGCATAACAAGAGTGACCTTTACTCCAGTTCCCAATAAATTCCTCGTTTCCATCTGAGACCAACTCAGCCTAGACTTCACTGTCCATATCCCTATCAGCATTTTGGTACCATTCAACAAGTCTCTAGGAAGTTCTAAACTTTCCCTCATCTACCTGGCTTCTTCTGAGCCAACCTCTGCCCATTACCCAGTTCCAAAGTCGCTTCCACATTTTCAGGTATGTTTATAGCCATGCCCCACTTCTCTAGTATTTTCTGTATTAGCCCATTCTCACATTGCTATAAAGAACTACCTGAGACTAGGTAATTTATGAAAAAAAAAGTTTAATTGACTCACAGATCTGCAGGCTGTATAGGAAGCATAACTGGGGAGGCCTCAGAAAACGTACAATCATGACAAAAGGGTGAAGGGGAAAAAAGCACATCTTGACGTGGTGGCAAGAGAGAGTGAAGTGGGAAGTGCTATACACTTTTAAACAACCAGATCTCCTGAGAATTTACTCACTATCATGACAACAGCAATGGGAAATCTGCCCCTATGATCCAATCACCTCCCACCCAGCCCTTCCTCTGACACTGAAGATCATAATTGAACATGAGATTTGGGTGCAGACATAGAGTGAAACCATATGAATATGATATAATTTTTTTATATTGTATTTTATCTTGTTTGTTGTTGGTATATAGGAATGTTGTTGGTCTTTTGTATACTGATCCTGTAATTAAATTTTGCTGAATTCTTTTATTAATTTTAATGGTTTAGATCTTCTATGTAAGTAATTATGATGAATGATAAAAAGTTAGACTTTCTTTTTTCATTCTTATGCATTTCACTTCTTTTCTTATTGCCCTGATAGAACTTTAATAAGATGTGGAACAGCAGTCATAAGACTGGCATACTTATCTTTTTTTTTTTTTTTTTTTTTTTGAGATGGAGTCTTGCTCTGTCGCCCAGGCTGGAGTGCAGTGGCGCGATCTCAGCTCACTGCAACCTCCACCTCCTGGGTTCATGCCATTCTTTTGCTCAGCCTCCCAAGCAGCTGGGACTACAGGCGCCCACCACCACGCCCAGCTAATTTTTTGTATTTTTAGTAGAGACGGGGTTTCACCATGTTAGCCAGGATGGTCTCGATCTCCTGACCTCGTGATCCATCCGCCTTGGCCTCCCAAAGTGCTGGGATTACAGGTGTGAGCCACCACACCCAGCCTGGCATACTTATCTTATTCCTCACTTAAAAGGGGATACTGACTGATGCTTACTCTGAGTTTTATGAGATACCCATTATCACGTTAAAAGGATTATCTTATCATTTCTCCTATACAAGTTTGTACTACAAATATGTGTTAAATTTTATGAAAACTTTTTTTTTTGAATCTTCTAAGGTGACTGTATCATTTTCTTCCTTTAATCCATAAATGTGGTAAATTATTTCAGTAAGTGTTCTATTGTTAGACCATCTTTGAATTACTGGGATAAATCCTCCTTAGACAAAATTGTGTTTTTATACATGCCACATATTCTTTGCTCATGTTTTATTTAGGAATTTTGCATTTATGTTAATAAGGAAAACAAAGCTATATTTCTTTCTTGATTTTCTTTTACTATCCTCATTAAATTTTACCACACTCATCAAATAAATTGGAAAACTTTCCTTCTTTTTAAAAATTCTATTGAACTGTTTATGTAAAATAGGAGTTTTATACTGTTATGAGGCAGGATAGGTAGTCAAGGAAGGGACCATGTTCTTGGGACGCAGCAACCATGGTGACTGTACAATTAACACAACAAGCCTTTACATTCACATTGAAATTGAGCTCATTCAAGCAAAGCTATCTTCAGTGGGGACTTTCCCCTCTAGAGAGCATGCACCTTTTTTTTTTTTTTTTTTTTTTTTCTGAGACGGAGTTTTGCTCTTGTCGCCCAAGCTGGAGTGCAATAGCAGAATCTCGGCTCACTGCAACCTCTGCCTCCCAGGTGCAAGTGATTCTCCTGCCTCAGCCTCCCCAGTAGCTGGGATTACAGGCACCCACCACCACAGCCAGCTAATTTTTGTATTTTTAATAGAGACGGGGTTTTCCCATGTTGGCCAGGCAGGTCTTGAACTCCTGACTTCAGGTGATCCACCTGCCTCAGCCTCCCAAAGTGCTGGGATTACAGGTGTGAGCCACCGTGCCCATCCAAGCATGCACAATTTGATTTTACCTGTCCTTGAACTGACCCTTTGCTCATTTTAATAGTAAAAAAACACACCTCTGAGTGGACATTTAAGATGCTGAGACATGCGATGTATGAACAAGCATGTACAGTTACTGCACATGTGCACCCAGAAAACCACCCAGAACATGCTTACTAGCAATGCTTCTTTCCACCTCCTTATGAATAATCATGTAAGACTTCATAAAGGGAGTCTCCTAGTGCTAGTCTTTACTGTCTTGCCCTTATGATCAGCCCGTCCTAAATCCTCTTTCTCAGGGTGTACTGTTTATTCTGTACCTAACTACCTAACTTTCAAAATATTCTTTTTCTTTTGCAATAAATTTCTCTATGCTATACCTCCTTTCCTGTGTGTCTCTTGTTTAATATTACATTCTTTTAAACCAAGAAGACAAGAACCGAGGTATCACAACAGCCATCAATAGTTAATCCTTGAAGGCTGAAAGTCATTATGAGCCTTTAAGTTTTTGTTTTTTTGTGACGGAGTCTTGCTCAGGCTGGAGTGCAGTGGCCGCATCTCGGCTCACTGCAACCAACCTTCGCCTCCTGGGTTCAAGCGATTCTCCTGCCTCAGCCTCGCGAGTAGCTGGGACTACAGGCCCATGCCACCACGCCTGGCTAATTTTTTGTATTTTTAGTAGAGACAGGGTTTCACTGTGTTAGCCAGGATGGTCTCGATCTCCTGACCTCGTGATCCGCCCGCCTCGGCTTCCCAAAGTGCCAGGATTACAGGCGTGAGCCACCGTGCTCTGCCAAGCCTTTAAGTTTTAAAAGCATTATGGGGCCCGGTGTGGTGGCTCACACCTGCAATCCCAACACTCTGGGAGGCCGAGGCAGGTAGATCACTTGAGATCAGGAGTTCCAGACCAGCATGGCCAATATGGCGAAAACCTCGTCTCTATTAAAAGTACAAAAATTAGCTGGGCATGGTGACATGCGCCTGGAGTCCCAGCTACTCGGGAGGCTGATGTAGGGGAATGAATCGCTTGAACCTGGGAGGCAGAGGTTGCAGTGAGTCAAGATCACGCCACTGCCCTCCAACCTGGGTGACAGAGCAGACTGTCTCAAAAAAAAAAAATAAAAATAAAAAAATATATATATATTAAATGAAAATGAAACAGAAAAAGGTAGCACCTATATGAGGAAGCCAAAGCTTTTATCCAATCACCCAAAATCATGCTTTGTGACCCACCTAGCATCAAAGGAATCTGGGAAAGTACTTTCATCTAGGCACATTATTACCCCAAACAAAATCAGAGCTCTGATAGTAAAGGAGGAAGAAGGTCGGATTTTAAATTGTCAACTGGCTGCATCTGCTGTAGTCACTTTGGTTGTTGTATCCTTACAGGAAATTGTCCATTTCACCTAAAGTCCTAACTTATCTTATATATATATATATTTTTTTTTGAGATGGAGTCTCGTTCTGTTGCCCAGGTTGGCATGATCTCGGCTCACTGCAACCTCCGCCTCCCAGGTTCAAGCGATTCTCCTGTCTCAGTCTTCCGAGTAGCTGGGATTACAGGCGCATGCCACCATGCCCGGCTAATTTTTTGTATTTTAGTAGAGACAGGGTTTCACCACGTTGCCCAGGCTGGTCTCAAATTCCTGAGCTCAGGCACCCGCCTCGGCCTCCCAAAGTGCTAGGATTACAGGCATGAGCCACTGCCCCCGGCTTCTCTTATAATTTTTAAGAATCCCTACCATATCTACAGTTTTGCACCTTTAAAAGATGCCAACTATTGTACTTTTGTGCCTTTTAAAATTTTTTGCCAAAAGTTTGTCCCCAAAGTCCTGGGATTACAGGCATGAGCCACCATGCCCAGCCTCCACCTTTGGTTTTTTTGAGCCTCCAATTGTTTCTTTGATTTCTAGTCATTCTTTTCTGTGCTCAATGTTATTTCCTTCCTTCTTCACATCTTTGTTAGTTTTTTTTTTTTTCCAAGCCATTTTCTATGTTATTGCTAATGGCATTTTAAAACCTTCATTTGAAGCCAGGTGTGGTGGAACATGCCTGTAATCCCAGCTACTCAAGAGCATGGGATGGGAGGGTTGCTTGAACCCACAAGTTTGAATCCAGCCTGGGCAACATAGTGAGATCCTGTCTCTTAAAAAAAATTAACAAAAATAAAGTTGGTTTTCATATGTTTACCTTGTATCTAGTTATCTTGCTAAATTATACTTATTACTTTGGATAGTTCATAGATTCCTTTAGATTTTCCACCTATACAGTCATAACCTTTGCAAATGTTTTTATTCATTACCAATTATTAATTCTTATGCTTTTTCTGTCTTTTTTTTCTTGACTTACTGCACTGTCTACAAGGCTAGGATCTCCAGCACAATCTTGAATAAAAGTGGTTAGAACTGACATCCTTATCTTATTCCCAATCTTACAAACTATTTAGTCTTTTACCATTGAGTATTATGTTAGCTGGGGTTTTTTTTGTTTGTTTGTTTTTTTGTTTTTTTTTTTTTGTAGATGCTCCTTATCTTATAGGGAAGATGCCCTATTCTTAGTTTGCTAAGAGTTTTTATCATGAACAACAGTTAAATTTTGTCAAATGCTTTTTTTTTGTTTCTATTGAGATGAAAAGGTTTATATTTATGAATTCAAATTCTTTACTAGATATAGAGTGTCTTAGTCTGTTTCATGTTGCTGTAACAGAATATTTGTGTCTGGGTAATTTATAAAGAAAAGAGATTTATTTAGCTCATGGTTCTGCAGACTGGGAAGTGTAAGAAACACAAAACTGGCATCCGTTTGGCTTTTAGTGAAGGCTATGTTTTAAAATGGTAGAGAAAGTTCAAGGGAGAAGCAGATACAAGTGAAGAGAGCAAGATCTGAGGTGCATCCGGGCTTTATAACAATCCATTCTATAAGAAGTAATTCATCCACGTGGGAACTAATTCAGCTTCTCAGAGTGAGCATGCACTACTGGGAGAACTACACCAAGCTATTCATGAGACATCCACCATGCCATGTTTTAAACATCTCCCACTAGCATCCACCTCCACACATCATGGACCAAATTCCAACACAAGCTTTGGTGGGGACAAACAAACCATATCCAAACTATACTACATGACCATTAAATTTTCAATTTCTTGTTTTGTCAGTTTTGGTATTTATGTCTTTCAAGAAATTTGTCCATGTCATATAAGTTGCCAAATTTACTGACAACCGATTACCTTTTTTTTGTTTTTTTTTTAAGAGATTGGGTCTTGCTGTGTTAACCAGGCTGGTCTCAAACTTCTGGGCTCAAACAATCCTCCCACCTCAGCTTCCCACATAGCTGGTACTACAGGTGTGCACCACCACACTTGGCTGCAACTGATATCTTTTTGATATCTTTCATTTCTTTTATGGTAATTTGTGTGCACACACACACTCTCTCTCCTTTAATTATTCTAGTTAGAGAGTTTTTACTTTTTTTTTTTTTTTTTTTTTTTTTGCGAGGGAATTTCGCTCTTGTTGCCCAGGCTGGAGTGCAATGGTGTGATCTTGCCTCACCGCAACCTCTGCCTCGTGGGTTGAAGCGATTCTCCTGCCTCAGCCTCCCAAGTAGCTGGGATTACAGGGGCCTACCACCACACCTAGCTAATATTTTTTTGTATTTTTAGTAGAGATGGGGTTTCACCATGTTGGCCAGGCTGGTCTCGAACTTCTGATCTCAGGTGATCCGCCCACCTTGGCCTTCCAAAGTGCTGGGATTACAAGCGTGAGCCACTGAGCCCAGCCTTGTGATAACACCTTCTAAAAAAACCTTTTTCTCTATTATTTATCCATTTTCTATTGCATTAGTTTCTACTATTTATTATTTATTTCCTTCTGAGTTAAATTTGCTCTCTTTCTCTAGTTTCTTACAATGGGATTGTAAATAATTGATTTTTGTTTTGTTTTAAATGGAGTCTCACTCTGTTGTCCAGGCTGGAGTGCAGTGGTATGATCTCGGCTCACTGCAACCTCCGCCTCCTGGGTTCAAGCGATTCTCCTGCTTCAGCCTCCTGAGTAGCTGGGACCACAGGTGCGTGCCACCATGCCTGGCTAATTTTTTGTATCTTTAGTAGAGATGGGGTTTCACCATGTTGGCCAGGCTGGTCTCAAACTCCTGACCTCAGGTGATCCACGCACCTCGGCCTCCCAAAGTGCTGGGATTACAGGGGTGAGCCGCCACGCCCGGCCAAATAATTGATTTTTAACCTTTCTCTTTTTTTTTGAGACAGAGTTTTGCTTTTGTTGCCCAGGCTGGAGTGTAGCGGAGCGATCTCGGCTCACTGCAACCTCCACCTCCCCGGTTCAAGGGATTCTCCTCCCTTAGCCTCTGAGTAGCTGGGATTACAGGCGCATGCCACCATGCCCGGCTAATTTTTTGTATTTTTCATAGAGACGTGATTTTACTATGTTGGCCAGGCTGGTCTCGAACTCCTGACCTCAGGTGATCCACCCACCTCAGCCTCCCAAAGTGCTAGGATTACAGGTGTGAGCCACAGTGCTCGGCCACCTTTCTTATTTTTTAACACGAGCATTTAAAGCTACAAATTTCCCTCTAAGGACTGCTTTAGTTGTGTCTCCAGGTTTTATGTGTTTTCATTATCATTCAGCTCAACATATTTTCTAACCTCCTTTGTGATTTCTTCTTTGATCCATAAGTTACATAGACTGTGTGACTTAATTTCCAAATATTTCAGCATTTTCCAAATATCTTTTTTGTTTTCAATTCCTAATTTAACTTAATTTAGGTCACATATCTGTATAATTTTAATCTTTTGAATTTTGAGACTAGATTTACGACATGGCGTATTGTCTATTTTGGCAAATGTTCAGATTGCAACTGAAAAGAATACGTATGTTGGGCGTGGTGGCTCACGCCTGTAATCCCAGCACTTTGGGAGGCCGAGGCAGGCGGATCATGAGGTCAGGAGATCGAGACCACGGTGAAACCCCGTCTCTACTAAAAATACAAAAAATTAGCTGGGCGCGGTGGCAGGTGCCTGTAGTCCCAGCTACTTGGGAGGCTGAGGCAGGAGAATGGCGTGAACTCGGGAGGCGGAGCTTACAGTGAGCCGAGATTGTGCCACTGCACTCCAGCCTGGGCGACAGAGCAAGACTCTGTCTCAAAAAAAAAAAAAAAAGAAAAGAAAATAATACATATATGATTGTGTGTAGTGTTATATAAATGCCAGTTATCTCAAAGTGGTTGATAATGTTGTTTAAACCAAATCTTGGGTGTAGTGTTTATATATTTCAGTTAGGCTCAGGTAATAAAGTTGTTAAAAGTATCTATCACCACTGAGTTTTTCACTGTTTTATCAATAACTAAGAGAAGGGTACTAAACTCATCAAATGTAATTGTAGCTTTGGGGGCCAGGCACTGTGGCTCATGCTTGTAATCCCAGCACTTTGGGAGGCCGAGGCAGGTGGATCACTTGAAGTCAGAAATTCCAGACCAGCCTGGCTAACACGGCGAAACCCTGTCTCTACTAAAAATACAAAAATTAGCCAGGTGTGGTGGCATATGCCTGTAGTCCCAGCTACTTGGGAGGCTGAGGCAGGAGAATCACATGAACCCGGGAGGCAGAGGTTGCAGTGAGCAGAAGATCGTGCCACTGCACTTCAGCCTCGCAACAGAGCAAGGCTCCATCTCAAAAAAAAAAAAGTGTAGATTTCTGCATTTTTCCCTTTAGTTCTGCCCATTTCACACTATTCTATTTTCTCCATGAAAGTTTATCATTATTTCTTGAGTAAGTGACACCTGTTCCCCACCATCAGAAGCAACAGTCCCAAGATGCCAGCCCATTCCATGGATGTCAAACCACTCCATTGTTTAAAAGACACAACTCATACAGGCACTGGATGGAACCATACTTTACTCATGTAGAGAACAGACACAGAAAGAGATCAGCTTCAACAGCAAGCACTCGTTCCCCCAAGGCCAGCAGGTCTGACCACATAGCCAATGCAGGGAGATGGTCTGCAGGCACCCATCTTGTGTTATAGGTGAAGGACACCATCTGCTCCCTACTGGGAACAGATATCATAGTGGGGTTGGCAGGCACACATGAAGCACACACTTTAAGTAAAACAAGGGAATAAACATCTAGCCCAGAACAGGGGAAGATAATCCCAAGCAAGGTGATACGCCAAGCACAAGTTGTGAAGTTTCTTTATCTCCATATAAGAAAATGTTCCGGCCAGGCACGGTGGCTCACGCCTGTAATTCCAGCACTTTGGGAGGCCAAGGCAGGCGGATCACGAGGTCAGGAGATCGAGACCATCCTGGCTAACACGGTGAAACCCCGTCTCTACTAAAAATACAAAAAATTAGCCAGGCGTGGTGGTGGGTGCCTGTAGTCCCAGCTACTCAGGAGGCTGAGGCAGGAGAATGGTGTGAACCCCGGAGGCGGAGCTTGCAGGGAGGCGAGATAGCACCACTGCACTCCAGCCTGGGCAACAGAGTGAGACTCCGTCTCAAAAAAAAAAGAAAAAGAAAAAGAAAATGTTCCAGGCCCAAGCACACTCTTACACAGTTGTTCAAGGGTCAACAGGCTGTACAAGACTGTCTTTATAAACGTTCTGAAATGTCCTTTTTTTCTCTGATAATATTCTTTTTTGTTGTTGTTGTTGAGACGGAGTTTTGCTCTTGTCACCCAGGCTGGAGTGCAATGACCAGATCTCGGCTCACTGCAACCTCCACCTCCCGGGTTCAAGCGATTCTCCTGCCTCAGCCTCCTGAGTAGCTGGGATTAGAGGCATGCGCCACCACACCCAGCTAATTTTGTAGTTTTAGTAGAGACGGGGTTTCTCCTTGTTGGTCAGGCTGGTCTCAAACTCCTGACCTCAGGTGATCTGCCCGCCTTTACCTCCCAAAGTGTTGGGATTACAGGTGTGAGCCACCACACCAAGCCTCTGATAATATTCTTTGTTTGAAGTATACTTTTCTGACATTAAAAGCCACTCCATTTCCTCATGATTAGTGTTTACATGGTATATAATATTTTTCTATCCACACACAAATTAGCCAGGCATGGTGGCACACACCTAAAGTCCCAGCTACTTGGGTATGTGAGGGATCTATGAGGGATCTAGATTCTCCTTATGAGAATCTAATGCCTGATGATCTGTCACTGTCTCCCATCACCCCCATATGGGACCATCTAGTTGCAGGAAAATAAGCTCAGGGCTCCCACTGATTCTACATGATGGTGAGTTGTATAACTATTTCATTATATATTACAATGTAATAATAATATAAATAAAGTGTACAATAAATGTAATGTGTTTGAATCATCCTGAAACCATCCCCTCTCCCCCATCCATGGAAAACTGTCTTACACAAAACAGGTCCTTTGTGCCAAAAAGGTTGGGGGCCACTGTTCTAGCCTGAGCGACAGAGTAAAACTGTCTCAAAAATTGTTGGGTTTCAGGCCACTATCTGACTCTTTGTTTTCTATTAGTACTAGATACTACAAGATGTTTTTGTTGTTGCTGTTTTCTTTTTTCCCCTCTTTCTCTGCATTATTTTGGATTATTTTTGTTTTCCACTTTGTGTCCTCTATTGGCTTTTTATTATACCCCTTTGTTTTTCACCCGTTGTTCTAGGGGTTATAATATGCATTTTTATTACGCACTTCACCATGAATTCATATTGGACCATTTTGTATATAACAAAGGAATCTTAAAATGATAGACTTCCATTTTTCCCTTCCTGTGTATTGTGCTATTATGGCCATTACAGTTCACTTCTACATAATTTAAGCCCCACAATAAATCACCATTTTATTTTGTTTTTGCTTTAAATTGTCGATTATGTTTTAAAGGAATTTAAAAATGAAAAAAGTCTCTTATATTTACCCACAAATGCTCACGTGTTCTTCATTCCTTCTTGTAGACATGATTTTTCTACCTGGTATCTTTTTCCTTCAGCTTTCCTTTAACATTTCTCATAGTGCAGACCTGTTAGTGACTAATTCTCTAACCTATCTGAAAATATCTTTATTTCCCCTTCATTTTAGAAGGATATTTTCATTGGATATAGGTTGACATCTTCTTCTTTCTGCACTTTAAAGATGCTATCCCCTTGGCTTATGTTGTTTCTGATGAGAAGTCATTCTTCTTTATGTTTCCTAAATTTAGTTAGTTGTCTTTTATTTATCTTTGTCTTCGGTTTTTAGAAATTCAACTATAATGTGCCTAGTTGTGTCTTTTCTTTTTTTTTTCTTTTTTTTTTTTTGAGACGGAGTTTCACTCTTGTTGCCCAGGCTGGAGTGCAATGGCGCAATCTTGGCTCACCACAACCTCCGCCTCCCAGGTTCAAGCGATTCTCCTGCCTCAGCCTCCTCAGTAGCTGAGATTACAGGCATGCACCACTACGCCCGGCTAATTTTGTATTTTCAGTAGAGATGGGGTTTCTCCATGTTGAGGCTGGTCTCGAACTCCTGATCTCAGGTGATCCACCCATCTCAGCCTCCCAAAGTGCTGGGATTACAGGCATGCAGGTGTGAGCCACTGCGCCTGGCCATTTTTTTTTTTTTTTTTTTTGAGACAGGGTCTTGATCTGTCACCCAGGCTGGAGTGCGGCAGCATGATCAAAGCTCACTACACCCTCGACCTCCTAGGCTCAAGTGGTCCTCCTGCCTCAGCCTCCTGAGTAGGTGGGATTACAGGCATGTGCCACAACACCCAGCTAATTTTTTTGTAGTTTTGGTAGAGACAGGGTTTCACCATGTTGCCCAGGCTGGTCTTGAACTCTCGGAGTCAAACAATTGGCCGGCCTCAGCCTCCCAAAGTGCTGGGATTACAAGGTATTAGCCACTGTGCCCGGGCCCCTAGTTGTGTTTTCATTTGTTTATCTTACTTGGGGTTTGTTAAACTTCTTGAATCTGTAGGTTTATAGTTTTTCTCCAATATGTCAGATTTTTCAGCCACTATTGCTTCAAAATTTTTTTCTTCCTTATTCTTTTCCATCCTTATGGGGTTCCTGTTTCAAAATTCTTGTCCAAGAGGTCACTGATCTTCCATTAAAATTTCCCCCCTAGCATTTTGCTGTGTGTGCTTCAGTTTGGATCTTTTTTTTTTTTTTTTTGCCTTGTCTTCAAGTTCACTGATTCTGCCTTCTGCCACACCAAATCCACTGTCAAGCCCATCCTGTATAATTTTCCCTTTAGATATCATATTTTTCAGTTCTTGAATTTCTATTTGGTTCTTTTGAAATAGTTTCCATTTTTCAACTAATATTTCCTATCTTTTCATTCACTAGGTCCTTCTTTTCCTTTAATTTTTTTTTTTTTTTTTTTTTTTTTTTTGAGATGGAGTCTCATTCTGTAGCCCAGGCTGGAGTGCAGTGGTATGATCTCGGCTCACTGCAACCTCCACCTCCCAGGTTCAAGCAATTCTCCTGCCTCAGCCTTCCAAGTAGCTAGGATTACAGGTGCCCGCCACCATGCCTGGCTAATTTTTTTTTTTTTTTTTTTTAATAGAGACAGGGTTTCACCATGTTGGCCAGGCTGGTCTAGAACTCCTGACCTCAAGTGATCCACCTGCCTTAGCCTCCCAAAGGGCTGAGATTACTGGTATGAGCCACCACACCTGGCCTCCTTTAATTCTTAAACATTTAAAATACTCACATTAAGCCCTTTTTGCTTATTCTTATACTTCTGTCGACTCTCAGTCTTTGTCTGTCTCTATTGACTGTTTTTCTCCTAGTTACACATATCAATTTCCTACTTCTTTGCCTTTCTTTTTTTTTTGAGACAGAGTCTCACTCTGTTGCTCAGACTTGAGTGCAGTGGTGCAATCTCAGCTCACTGCAACATCTGCCTCGAGGGTTCAAGCGATTCTCCTGCCTCAGCCTCCCAAGTAGCTGAGACTACAGGCTCACGCCACCACGCCCAGCTAATTTTGTATTTTTGGTAAAGACGGGGCTTCACCATGTTGATCAGGCTGGTCTTGAACTCCTGACCTCAAGTGATTCACCCAACTCAGTCTTCCAAAGTGCTAGGATTACAGGTGTGAGCCACCGCACCTGGCCTTTTCTAATAATCTTTAACATTTATGCTAAATATTGTGAATATTACTTGGGGTCTGGATTTTATCTTTCTTCAAAGAATTTTGTTCTGGCAGGTTAATTTTTTTTGTTTGTTTTGAGATGGAGTCTCGCTCTGTCGCTCAGGCTGGAATACGATCTAGGCTCACTGCAGCCTCAACCTCTCAGGCTCAAAAGATCCTTCCATCTCAGCCTCTGAAGTAGGTGGACTATAGGCATGTGCCACCACCACGCTCCCAACAGCTAATTTTTAAATTTTTTTGTAGAGATGGGGTATTGCTATGTTGCCCAGCCTAGTCTTGAACTCCTGGTCTCAAGCAATCCTCCCACTTCAGCATCTTGAAATGCTGGAATTATAGGCATGAGTCACCACACCCAGCCTTATATGGATTTTTTTTTCCTTCTGAGACGGAGTCTTGCTCTGTCACCCAGGCTGGAGTGCAGTGGCACGATCTCGGCTCACTGCAACCTCCGCCTCCCAGGTTCAAGCAATTCTCCTGCCTCAGCCTCCTGAGTAGCTGGGATTACAGGCACCCGCCACCACACCTGGCTAATTTTTGTATTTTTAGTAGAAATGAGGTTTCACCATGTTGGCCAGGCTGGTCTCAAACTCCTGACCTCATGATCCGTCTGCCTTGGCCTCCCAAAGTGCTGGGATTACAGGCATGAGCCACTGAGCCTGGCTGGATTTTTTTTTTTTTTTTTTAATGATATATCAGCCAGGTGGCTCACGCCTGTAATCCCAGCACTTTGGGAGGCCGAGGTGGGCAGATCACTTGAGGCCAGGAGTTCGAGACCAGCCTGGCCAACATGGTGAAACCCTATCTCTATTAAAAATACAAAAATTAGCCGGGCATGGTGGTGGGTGCCTGTAATCCCAGCTACTTGGGAGGCTGAGGGAGGAGAATCCCTTGAACCCAGGAGGCGGAGGTTTCAGTGAGCCGAGGTCGCGCTATTGCACTCTAGCCTGGGCAACAAGAGCGAAACTCCGTCTCAAGAAAAAATAAATAAAACAAAATAAAATGATATATCAACTCAATTGTTTTAAAATTTTGTTTGCATGGGTCCAGTAGACACTTTAGGGTCAGAATAGCCATACTCCTATGTTGTTAACTGGTGTGTTTAGTGAGGTCTCTCTTGTGGCTGACTGAAAGTCCAACATCTCTTCCAATGCAGTATGATTTCTGGAGTCTCCATTCAGCTACACTGTAGCTACTCTCTGCCAGGTCTTGCAGAGTTTCTCCCTGTGAATACACAGCTTATATTTTGCCAAAGACTTAAGTGGCCCTTATGCAGACTTTTAGTGCTACTTCTCTGTGGAGCTCCCTCTCTGGTACCTGACCTAGCCATTATAGAACTCAACAGCACAAAAATCCAATCTCTATATCTTCAACTCATGAAGACCACAATATTCTACAAGGGTTCCACCTCCCTGCACCATGGATCACAAAGTGCCTCCACACAGAAAGGCAAATTGTGAGGCTCAACTTGTGCATTTTCCTTCTCCAACAGATACAGTCCCGTACTGCCTGTTGTCCAAGATCTGAAAACAGTTGTTTTATGTATTTTGTCCAGTTGTATGTGGTTTACACTCTGTTATCAGTTATTTTGGCTTGGTCAAAAGAGGAGTGATTGTTCAATAACTTGTTAACAATTACATATATGTATTATACAAAATGAATAGAACTTACCAAAACTGAGAGATGATCTAGAAAATATAACATAGAGGCCAGGCGCGGTGGCTCACGCCTGGAATCCCAGCACTTTGGGAGGCCAAGACAGGTAGATCACCTGAGGTCGGGAGTTCGACACCAGCCTGACCAACATGGAGAAGCCTCATCTCTACAAAAAATACAAAATTAGCCGGGTGTGCTGGCGCATGCCTGTAATCCCAGCTACTCAGGAGGCTGAGGCAGGAGAGTCACTTGAACCTGGGAGGCGGAGGTTGCGGTGAGCCAAGCCAAGATCACACCATTGCACTCCAGCCTGGGCAACAAGAGTGGAACTCCAGCTCAAAAAAAAAAAAAAAAGTTTATATATATATACCAAAACTGAGAGATGATGTTGAGTTTTGGTGGGTTGTATTCATTTTATATTAATTATATATGTATAATATATATGATATACATCCAAATATATACAGATTTTCTTTCTTTTTTTTTGGAGACAGAGTCTTGCTCAGTCACCCAGGCTGGAGTGCAGTGGTGCGATCTCGGCTCACTACAACTTCCACCTCCCTGGTTCAAGCAATTCTCCTGCCTCAGCCTCCCAAGTAGCTGGGACTATAGGCACCCATGACCACGCCTGGCTAATTTTTTGTATTTTAGTAGAGATGGGGTTTCACCATATTGCCCAGGCTGGTCTCCAACTCCTGAGCACAGGCAATCCACCTGCCTTGGCCTCCCAAAGTGCTAGGATTACAGGTGTGAGCCACTGCGCCCTGCCAAATATATATACATTTTCTCTATCATATTAACTTTCTACATCATCTTCTGTTTTGGTAAATTGTATTTCTTCCATGTTTTAAATATCTCAAATTAGTCATTAATATTATTTTATATATGCAATAATTATTTCAATATTCCCATATGTTGGTGATCAACTTCTTTGTATACCATTCCTTCTTGTAGTCCACTTTCTCCTGCTGGGTTTAATATACTTTTTCCTCCTATACATCCTACACCTCCTGTAATAATTATTAAAGGTCTTTAAGTGGTAAATTCCCACATTTGAAGTCTGGAAAAGTGGGAATTTACTACTGTAAAATCTGTAATAATTATTAAAAGTCTGTAAGTGGTAAATCCCCACTTTCTGAAATCTGGTTTTTGTTTAGCTCTCATTTTTGAATAATAGTTTAGCTGGGTATGGCATCTAAGTTACAGTTATTTTCTCTTAGCTCTTTCAAAATATTATTCCTTTGTCTTCAGACCTGTCTTATTAATGTTGAGAAGTATACCGCTAGCCTAAATGTTGCTTCTTTGTATGTAATATTTTTATAGTTTCTGATGTTATCTTGTCTACCTTTAATTATCCAATAAAAATTTTCTGATATTTCTTCTCTTTTTCTCTCTCTTTTGAGATAAGGTCTCACTCTCTCTGTCACCTAGGCTTGAGTGCAGTGGTGTGATCACAGCTCACTGCAGCCATGACCTCCTGGGCTTAAGCACCTCCTGAGTAGCTGGGACTACAGGCGCATGCCACCATGCCTAGCTAATTTTTAGATTTTTTGTAGAGATGAGGTCTCATGATATTGCCCAGACTGGTCTCAAACGCCGGGGCTCAAGCAATCCTCCTACCTCAGTCTCTCAAAGTGTTGAGTTTACAGGCATGAACTACCGTGCCTGGCCTGATATTTCTTTAAGGCACTTACTATATTTTGTATTAGCCCCTTTCCATACTTTAACATTATTTGCCTTGTATTATTATTTCGTTGTGTTCCATACTTGCCTTAACCCCACCATTAGAGAACAAGCTACCTGACACTATATGAAGCACTATGCATCTTTTCCTATAAAGAGGCACCATTTTCTTTCATGGACTGGGGAGTGGCACATAAAGAAAAAAGAAGGATGGGAGCGGTGGCTCACACCTGTAATCCCAGCACTTTGGGAGGCCAAGGTGGGTGGATCACCTGACATTGGGAGTTTGAGACCAGTCTGACCAACATGGAGAAACCCCATCTCTGGCAAGGCACAGTGGCTCACGCCTGAAATCCTAGCACTTTGGGAGGCCCAGGCAGGCAGATCACGAGGTCAAGAGATTGAGACCATCCTGGCCAACATGGTGAAACCCCGTCTCTACTAAAAATATAAAAATTAGCTGGGCGTGGTGGTGCGTGCCTGTAATCCCAGCTACTCGGGAGGCTGAGGCAGGAGAATCACTTGAACCCGGGAGGCGGAGGTTGCAGTGAGCTGAGATCACATCATTGCACTCCAGCCCAGGTGACAAGAGCGAAACTCCGTCTCAAAAAAAAAAAAAAAAAGAAAAGAAACTCCGTCTCCCATCTCTACTAAAAATACAAAAATTAGCTGGGCATGGTGGTGTGTACCTGTAATTCCAGCTACTTGAGAGGCTGAGGCAGGAGAATGGCTTTAACCCAGGAGGCAGAGGTCGCGGTGAGCCGAGATCGTGCCATTGCACTCCAACCTGGGCAACAAGGGCAAAACTCTGTCTCAAAAAAGAAAAAAGATCAAAATGCTGAATCTGAGTTTAGCAACAGAGGCTCATCTCAAAGACTGCCTAGATATGGCTAATGTTTAAGAACAAATAAATAAGTTACGTATGCATTGACTATTCTGTTCATAATTTATTGTCTGGCTTTCAGCAGATGGCTGGCATTCTTAGGAACTGTTTACATATCAAAAAGGTATTTGTTAAGCTCAGCAAAGTTTTCATCTGCCAATTTAGGAGTTTATCAGTGTGTATACACATCTGTGTCTGCGTGAGTGTACTGGGAAAAGGAATAGTCCCAACTACTCCCCAACTATAAAATCTAAGTTGTTTCCATCACTAGGGTTCATACACATAAGAGCAATTCTGAAAGCATAAGAAGAAAACCACCTGAAATGTATTCCTATGACAGACTGAAAAGCCTCCTGGGTGTAAACTTATCTTAAGCAAAGAGAAGATCAAGTAGTTTCATTTAGAAACAAAGCTTTGGGCCGGGCGCAGTGGCTCACGCCTGTAATCACAGCACTTTGGGAGGTCGAGGTGGGCAGATTACGAGGTCAGGAGATTGAGACCGTCCTGGCTAACACGGTGAAACCCCCATCTCCACTAATTAGCCAGGCGTGGTGGCAGGTGCCTGTAGTCCCAGCTACTCTGGAGGCTGAGGCAGGAGAATGGTGTGAACCCGGGAGGCGGAGCTTGCAGTGAGCGGAGATGGCGCCACTGTACTCCAGCCCAGGCAACAGAGCGAGACTCTGTCTCAAAAAAAAAAAAAAAAAAAGAAACAAAGCTTTGGTGCTTAGTGGAGTAATTAATTTTGAAAGTACCATAGTGCCTGATACTGGAAATTATCTCTACTACAACTACTTTGGATTCAAATCTAGGTTCTAAGAAAAGAGAGAGGTATAAGTAAAAATGAAAATATCTGTTTATATTAAAACCAGTAACAAAATACATTACAAACCATTTTGAAACCCTTTGAGACAGTACAGCACAGATAATTAACAATAAATACCTCAGAGCTTTAGCATCTCTATATTACCCATACAGTCAACACCAGCTGTAACCAGGAAAAGCAGCAACAATGCACACAGAAGAGATGCCTGACAAGAGGGGCAACACCCAGCAGACCTATCATCAGTGCATGCAGGCCAGGCGCAGCGGCTCACACCTGTAACCCCGGCACTTTGGGAGACCGAAGTGGATCACCTGAGGTCAGGAGTTTGAGACCAGCCTGGCCAACATGGTGAAACCCCGTCTCTACTAAAATACAAAAATTGGCCGGGTGTGGTGGCGTGCACCTGTAATCCCAGCTACTAGGGAGGCTGAGGCAAGAGAATTGCTTGAGCCTGGGAGGCGGAGGTTGCAGTGAGTTGAGATCGCGCCACTGCACTCCAACCTGGGCGACAGAGCGAGAATCTATCTCCAGAAAAAAAAAAGAAAAAACAACAACAACAACAGTGCATGCAAACACAGGGTGAGGCAAAATCACCAGAAGGTAAATAGTTGGAGAAGAGGTTTAGGTTTTTGTTGTTGTTGTTGTTGAGAGAGTTTCACTCTTGTTGACCAGGCTGGAGTGCAATGGCGCGATCTTGGCTCACTGCAACCTCCGCCTCCCGGGTTCAAGCAATTCTCCTGCCTCAGCCTCCCAAATAGCTGAGATTACAGGCATGTGCCACCATGCCCGGCTAATTTTGTATTTTTAGTAGAGATGGGGTTTCACCGCGTTGGTCAGGCTGGTCCCGAACTCCTGACCTCAGATGATCTACCCACCTCAGCCTCCCAAAGTGCTAGGATGACAGGCGTGAGCCACCGTGCCTGGGCCAAGAAGAGGTTTAAAATGCAATATACTATTATATACTAAGTCTAGTAGTCTAACAGACTTGCTATTGAAAATACCTAAGATGGCCAGGCGCAGTGATTCACGTCTGCAATACCAGCACTTTGGGAGGCTGAGGCAGGGATCAATTGAGGTCAGGAGTTTGAGACCAGCCTGGCCAACACGGTGAAACCCCGTCTCTACTAAAAATACAAAAATTAGCTGGAAATTGCATGACCCTGGGAGGTGGAGGTTGCAGTGAGCTGACACTGCGCCACTGCACTCTAGCCTGGGCAAGAGAGTGAGGCTCCATCTCAAAAAAGAAAAAAAAAAATACCTAAGACATCTCTTGAACACCTTAGAAATATCCAGATGGGATTTTACTAAAGGCTGGGGTATCATTTTAAGAAATAGGGCAAGAGCATCGCTAACGCATACAGCAAAACAATCAGGCCTAATTTAACAGTTGGTCAAGGATTGAGAGGCTTCAAACCCTTACATTAAGAATGTTGTGGCCGGGCGCGGTGGCTCACACCTGTAATCCCAGCACTTTGGGAAGCCGAGGCGGGCAGAACATGAGGTCAGGAGATCGAGACCATTCTGGCCAATATGGTGAAAACCTGTCTCTATTAAAAATACAAAAGTTAGCTGGGTGTGGTGGCGCGTGCTTGTAATCCCAGCTACTTGGGAGGCCGAGGCAGGAGAATCCCTTAAATGAGGGAGTCACAGGTTTCAGTGAGTCGAGATTGTGCCACTGTACTCCAGCTTAGGGACGGAGTGAGACTCCTTCTCAAAATAAATAAATGAAAAAATAAAAAATAAAAAAAAAATTGCTGGGGGAATACTACTTAGGAAGTGAATTTGTAACCTGTTCCTCAAGTCCACAATCCAGTCAATTTCTGTTACTGCACTGACGATAATTATACTCACTATGAGCATGATGTTTTAAAATCAAGATAGCTCTGACTTTATAAAAGCATTTGGTTATTTTAATAATTGAAAACTCCTACATTTCCCTCTAGTTTAGACTTTTAAAACAGCTAGAAATAGAATGTCCAGAGAAATCTTTCTCAGAATGACAACCAATATGAAAAATATCCAATGAACTAAAGCAGGGGAGTACTGCTGAAGTTTAATCTAATTTCCACACAGTATACACCATTTTACTATAAAATAATACTTTGTACTTACCTTCCTCAGAAGAAAACATCCTCCTTCCTCTTCTTCTTATTTTTGAGACGGAGTTTCGCCCTTATTGCCCAGGCTGGAGTGCAATGGTGCAATCTTGGCTCACTGCAACCTCCACCTTCCAGGTTCAAGTGATTTTCCTGACTCAGCCTCCCGAGTAGCTGGGATTACAGGCAAGCACCACCAGGCCCAGCTAATTCCGTATTTTTAGTTAGGGACAGAGTTTCTCCATGTTGCTCAGGCTGGTCTCGAACTCCCAACCTCAGGCAATCCGCTTGCCTCGGCACCCCAAAGTCCTGGGATTACAGATGTGAGCCGTGTACGGCCAAACCTCCTTATTATTATTTTAGCTTTCTAGGGACGAGAATGAATACAAATGGTTTTGTGGCCCAGATCTCAAATTAAAGCCCAGACCTCAACCCTCTTACTGTCTTTTTTGCCAGAAGCAGCACTAACCCTCATTCTAACAAGGAGGGAGGGATATAATAGCAATGTCACAGCAGCAGACACTTTGAGGGAGAAAGACCAGAAAGGAAAAATGGAGAAAGGATAGGAGGCTGAAAGGAAAAGACAGAAAAACAACTCCAGGGCTGGGCACAGTGGCTCACGCCAGTAATCCCAGAATTTTGGGAGGCTGAGGCAGGTGGATCACCTGAGGTCAGGAGTTCTAGACCAGCCTGGCCAACATGGTGAAACCGTGTCTCTTCTAAAAATACAAAAGTTAGCCAGGTGTGGTGTCGGGTGCCTTTAGTTCCAACAACTCGGGAGGCTGAGGCAGGAGAATCATTTAAACCAGGGAGGCAGAGGTTGCAGTGAGCCGAGATTGAGCCACTATATATACTCCAGCCTGGGCGACAGAGTGAGACCTCCGTCTCAAAAAATAAAAATAAAAAATAAGAAAAGGAACTCCAAAATACTGAGTTGAGTATAGACGCTCTAGTATAGAAACTGCAGACCACTGGACTGTCTCTCACGAACTGGTCAAACTCCTAGACAGGGTCTAGGCTTTCCTAGACAGGGGTGGGGACAGACTCACGGGGCTAAGCCGAGGACAGAGCCCCACCAGGCGCTGTCAGGGCGGTTTCCCGACCACACGTCCCAGTCCAAAAACAACCTCACAGCAAATGTGGCTATGCCAAGTCCTTCAGGTATCAGTTAAATTTCCTCTTCTTTATGAATTTGTATTATTTATAAGACACTTGACACACGTTTAAACACTTAACATTGCTCCTGCGACTCAGGAAATAGGGCTTGTTCAGCTGAGGGAAAAAAAGCATGTAATGAGGGAGTTAACAAGGGCTGATATTTTTTTACAACATTCTTTAAAAACTGAAAAACCCCTTTAAACACCAGGAACAGCTTAAATAATTCACTGTGGGCCTAAGGGGCCCCTGTGGACGTTTCCCCCGCGGGTCCCTTTCTGGCCTCGGCCTCCCCGACTGTCATCCGCCAAGGTGGGCCCGGAGAGCGACGGGCTCCAGGCCTCGGTCTCAGCGGTCCTCCGGCTTCCGGGACCCACAGGGGCCCTGGGCTGGGTGGGTGCCAGCCGGACCTGGGGAGGCCGGACCCGGAAGTGGGTCGAGGCGGGCCGTGCCTTTTGACCTCTGGGTGCGCGGAAAGTCGGGAGCAAGCGGAAGTGCGGCCCGCTAGGCGGTCGCGGCCTGTCGGGGCTTGGAGCGAGTGGCTCCAAGGCCGCAGGCTGGGCCTGGGCCGCAGCCCTGGGAAGCCGACGATGCCTGAGGCGCTCTGTCCTCGGCCCACCCTGGGGACTTGTATGGCCGCAGGAAAGGATCAGGAGAGGCCGCTGCCCGTCTCCCACCGGCTCTAGGCTCCCTCGGCTGACCGATGTGGGGAAGGGAAGGGGCCCTCGCCGAGGCTCTAGGAGCGGCTCCTAGGCCGGGTTCTCTGACTTAAGGCTCTCCTGGCAGTGATTTTGCGGGAGTGAGTTGAGGGAGCTGCATTCACTCTAGTCCCTCACATGCCCGAGGGCCCGGGAATCGAGAAGCCGGCCCTGCGGGCCCGGTGGCAGGAAGGAGTGCGAAGCGCGGCCGCGGTGCTCGGCCGGCGCCGGGCTAGGTCGGGCGGCGGGGACCGCGCCGGCGTAGGACAACGCGGTGGAGGGAAGCACCTGCCCCCACCCACCTTGACTCAGGGCCGCCGCGCCCCTCCTGGGCCATCCGCGCGGGGGTCTCAGGATGGCGAAACCCGGGACCTCGCGGCCCTCGAGTGCTCCCCTGCCAGGGGGCGACCTAGGTACCCTTTATCGAGCCCCACTCCCCAAGGCAGAGAGAGTTAGACGTTCCCAAGGAGGGAGTCTCCATGGAGGAATTCGTCCTGCTTCACTTCCAGAGTTGAAAGCCCGTCGGTTCTGCAAAGAGGAGCAGTCGGGCGCGGGCTAGCAAGCAACTGATGAAAATAATTGTCCTCGCACACACAGCCCGGCGCCCAGGGGCGCGCGTGCACACACACACATACACACACACACAATTTGCCTTCTCTAGCCGCCCAACCTTAATATTCCGGGCATGCAGTTTTCAACAACTTGCCTGACACAATAACAAAGACATTTAAATGCCAGGACGCAGACTTCACTTTTTAACCTGCTGAGAGGAGCTACTTTCAAAGCTTCCCCACCGCGAATAAACTGACAAAAAATATGGGGTGCACTTATAAATTAAACACCTCACCCTCAAAGCAACATACGTTAATCAGGTTTCTAAGGCAATAGCCATCTCTGTCTTTTCCTATTCACCCAAATAATGCCCCAAGAAGGAACCCCTTTACACAAGAGAGAACTGGAAAAAAATGAATTATACCCATTGCTAGTAAAAAATCATCTTAAATCAATAGAGCACCACTTGAACTTGAGTTTCTATTGTTTCACTGAATCATCAATGTTTTTAATTAAACAGAGCTACCCTTTCTGTTAAAACATTACATAAAAGGGTTAGGTTTCTACTTTTGTTGAGGCAGCTGGCGTTTGTTGGCTGTTGTGTTTGAGCAACAGACTGTTCAATAGAAGCGAGAAATAGCTCAACGCGCTCTTAATAGACCTGTTTCAACAATGTACCTTGAAAAGGAATACATTGTGTTATTGTGTTAGTTTGCTACAAACCTATTAAAAGAAAAATAGCATCCATCAGGTCTAACAAAACGCATTTGTATTATACGTACTTATCTGCTTCAAATACACTTCTTGGCACAATGTCTAGAATTCAACTAGATCATCAGGAGCTGGACAGAAGAACACATACCAGTTAGGTAATGATACACGGGCTAAAAATAATAATAAATGAAGGACTAAGCAGACGGTAATTGCTACTTTTTTGTGTATCATGAGAAATAACAGGCAACCCTACTTCAATTAAAAATATATTGCAAAAGTGTGGACTCCTACGACAAAAACAATTTAAAAAATGTTTGTAGCATGGGAATATTGATCCATATCCCATATTTGGAACGAATCTGATACACTTTCGATAGGAATTTGTTTCAGAGAAGGATTCAGGGCAGAAGCGATGCATTTTTAAAGCAGAATTAAAACAGCGCAAAGAGCCCGGCTCTTTAGGGAAATGTGCGAAACAAACAAATCGAAAGCAAGCGTTCCAGCCAAGAGGTTGGGGAGCACCGTTGTCTGGCACTAGGAAGGGAAGTGCTTCTTGAAAGTGCTCTCTTAAAAATGATTTTCTGAACTTATTTTATTACATTTTAATCACAAAGTGAAACTTGAAGCAAAGAAACAGGACATTCCCGCTACCGAACAGAACCTATGGTCTATTGCAGGAATGACTGCCACTTGGACCACAGACCTTTAGAAAAAACAGAGAGGCAAATGATTAGGCTAATTTAACGCGGAGATCTGCTTAGCAGAAAAGACACCCAAAGTAGCATCTGTCAGAGGAAAACATCTTTTGCTTCCACACAAGGCACTCGATTTGGTTTCCAACCTTGAGTCCTCAACATTCAACTTTCAAGTGTAACAATGTTGGGGGCACAAGAGAGTAGTAGATTACCTACAAGTGAACACAATTGCACAAAAAAGAGACATAAGTCACAATGGCACCCTATGTGAGATATCTACTTTAACAAATAGGTAGAGCAATATATTGCCCAATAAAGTCAATCATTTGTTACATTTTTGAATAAGTAAATTATCACATGAAGATTTAGAAAAATGTTACCCTGAAACATTAAACGATAGTTTTGCCATATTACAAAATAGCTATTTTAAACTTTTGTATAAGGCATTTGAAGCCAAATAGCTGATATGACTGTTCTCTTCAGCTGGAACATTTTTTTTCTTTTCAAGAAGGGTGTGTGTGAATGATGTGTGTGCATACTGGAGGTAGTTGAGAAGAATTTGATTAATACTTAAGACTTTTTCACTAATGTCTCCCCTCTAGTCCAAATTTACTTTTTAAATTAATTCACTTGAATTTAAAAACAGAAATGAGATAATAAACCACAAATTACACATTATAAAAATTAGTTTCTCAAATGTATGAGATTTTTGGAAGAGTGCATTTTCAAGGTGAGAATTTTTGATGTGTCTGATAATCTACCAGATATGAGAGGAATGTCACAATAAAATTGGTTTTGCCATGATATGAAATGTTGTTGCTGAAGCTTTATAAATTCTTTGATTTACATTTAGAACTTTTAGAAATATTTGCGTGTCTGAAGTTGAACTACCTAGAGAGAAATATTCAATGCATTTTAATTTCAAGAGATTGTTCAAATAAACAAAGAATCACCAATGATATCATTTGAAAACCCAGCAAAGGAAGAAGTGTATTTTAGAGGAAGACTGTAATCTGATTCTTTGTTTTGTTCTTGGTCTTTAAAATCCTTGATTTTCCACTTTCGCAAAGAATTTTCAATAGTATATGAAAGCCAAATATTTTTAGTGATCTAAAGTTTAAAAAAGTCCACAAAGTATGTACTATAATTTGTCTCCCTTTAAACAATAGGAAGAGTATTATTAGATTACTAGATTACTTTCTATATACCTCCCAAATTGTTCCTAGAAACTTCTGATCTGTTAATTTATCATCACGAATATCTAAAAATGTTTTAACCAATCAAATCATAAAAATATTTTTACTGCCATTGATCTTAAGCAGCATCTAATTTGAAAGATTTTACAGAGTACATTTTCAAAGCATCAAGCATCTTTACAGTTTCTTGGTTTGCCTTCAGTAGGTAAATGAGTATCATTTCAGATTTCCTTTCAGCTTCTTTTGCCTTTTAATTCACAAGTATAGAAAATAAGAGAGGTTAATGTTTTTAAACATTTCTGCTCCACGCGGTTATTTCAGTGCCATTCTCTGGTGTTGTGTCTGAAAAACGGGTGGCCGAGCCCGCTGCCCGCAGCGCCAGACATTCAGCCGGATCCACCCCTGGGCACAGTCATCAGGGGAAAGAGATTCAGCTTCCAAACTTGATTAAAAACAGCCCAACAATTTCTGCCCCGTTAAAGAACTGTGTGATTGGAGAAGCTGAGTAAATTGCCTCAGAGAGGAGGTGGCTGAGGTCTATATCTCTTTCAAGTGGGAGCAGCGAGAAGCTGAAATATGCAGTTGGACAGTGTGCTGCGGAAGGGCAGCTTGTCCACCAAAATCTGCAGTTAAAGTCCACTTTACAGGATTTAGGTGCTGAGATGGAGAGATTCTCCCTTATAATTTTTCACCTTAATTTGAAACGAAAAAGAAAACACACACACGTGCCAAAGACCCACAGAGATGCTTAGGAATTCTTAACTTATTTCTGAGTTACTGAGACCTTTTGTTTTCTATTTAGAAAATATTTCAAAATATACTTCTCCCCTGAAAGTTACAATCTGAAAGATATAATTACAAGAAAAACACTAAGAGGGGAAAAATGAAGTAGGAATGAGGAGTGTGTAGGTTGGTGAATAAAATAGATAACTGTCAGCATCTTTTTAATGATACGTTGTTGTTGTTGTTTGGTTTGTGATATTTTTATAGTAAAAACAAGACATCCAAACGGACTCCAAATATGAATGGAAGTGGGAGGTTTTCTGGTGTGTTTCAATACTAAAATGAACACTATGTCTGTATGTGCCTGTGTGTTCTCCTTCAATCCAAATTTTTACCCCAGAAAGTGGTGCAATTTGTTACTTTTTTTGTGGGCACAGGAGGAGGAAAATATGATACATTTGGGGATTTTTCAGTAGAGCTGTGTTTAGTTTTAATTTTCCTGTATTTTAAAATAAACACTTTGACCAAAGCATGTTTGATCTTTGCAAGAAGGAAGTATACATTGTGAAGGAATGTGCAGCAGTTGGGTATGAAAATGGGGTTGTGACTCACAGCTGCAGGCAGAAAAAAAAAGGCGTCGTGGTGTCAGCCAGAGGTGTTCAGTCTAATAATTCAAGCTGTAAACTGTATCCCCTAAAATTACCTACATAATAAATCATTGTGCAAAGAAAAAAAGTTTGGACTGAAAAGTGTAAGTGAAACAGAATCCTCAGGAGACTTCAATGCTGGGACCTATTGACAATGAAGTGAAATACAGGCTTATTTTGTTCAAAACTTTAAGGATCAGAATAATGGAAATTTCTCTAGCACAACTGATTTTTTTTTTCTGGCTTGGGTTTCAACGCATTTCTACCTAGTCTGTCACAAAAATGGGCTTATATATTTCTCTCCTGATCACACAGCCAAAACTGCTTTATAGAATTTACAGTCGACTTAACGCAGTTTCAAGAAAAAGCTCATTCAAGAATGGCTTTATTTTTATAAAAGTGATTATACATAAGTTATCAAATGCATATCAAGAATGGAGGCAGAAATCTTTCTGACAATTCTTTTAGATTCCTGTCTCCTATTACAATGTTGCTTGTAGGTACCAAAGAAACCACAAAATTTGTGTAACGTGGTAAATTAGCTTGCCTAAGAATTCACTGCTAGGTTGAAATACTTAGACACTGCGGTTGGCAAAGCCAGTGCCAAGTCCTGGAGACTTGAGAAACGTGAACCTTTGGGGAAAGAATGCACCGTTTGGAGTAGAAAGGAGCTCCGTGGTGGGAGAAAAGATGAAATTGTCAAGAGGAAGTTTAAAGGCCAAGGACACACGAAGTCTTTGAAACAATAAGGGTGAAGAAGTCAAGAAGCAGACTCGCCAAAGCCACATTGAAACAATTTATTTTATAGGATCCCTATATTTCCGTGATCAGTAAACAGAGCCACACTGGAAACACGGGCTGTGGGCTGTCGAGCTCACACGGGCCTCTCGAAGAGGAGAAAGTCAAGTTGTCACGAGTCTCTTTCGCCTGGGTATTTCACAGGAAAATACAAGGAGGCGGGAGGCCCGAGAAAGCTGACTCCAGCGAAGTTTGCAATAAGGATTAACTGGAGAAAGGAAGTCCACAGCAATTAAAACCCCTACCCTGGCTCATTAGTATTCATGACTGAATGTCCAGCTTTTCTGTTTATCTTTCTCCCAGGATCAATATCGGAGCAGCGTGGGCCTGGGAGGAGCCCAAGTTGGGCCCGGCGTGCGCCTGACCTTTCGCGCCCTCCCTCCAGGTCAGCGCATCTTCAGAACCGCCGGCCAACGCCACACAAGCTCTCATTAAATCCACCATTCACAGGCGGGCCGACGGAGGCTGGGGGACGAGCCCGGGGGTGGGGACGGGGCCAGGGGCACGCAGACCCAGCCGACTCCAAAGAGTTTCGGGAAACCACACTCGGCCACCTAACCACTGTTGGCCCAGTGGGCCAAGAGAGAGAAAAGAACAAGAACCAGCTCTGGATGCAGCGAGAGGCTCCAGCGCAGCTCCCGGCAGGCCCTCGCTGACTCGGCCTTGTTCCAGACCCTAAGTTTAGGGGGGCTTTGCCTGGTGTGGGGGGCGGGGGAGACTGGCAACATAAGAGCCCGGGTGAAAAGGGAACCACATCCACACCTCCAGTTCTGCCAGTCAGGAGCCTCTGTAGGTCTCCTTCGGCCTCCGCGGAGCAGCCCAGTCGCTGAGCGTTAACTGCGATGATTATCTCTGACATTACTAACATTATTATTATTTCTACCCCCCACCTTCTCCAGCAGCTCTGAGCTCCTTTCTGCTCCCCAGGGCCACCGGCTTGGCCTTTAGGACAGAGATAAACCTGGCCCGGGAGGCTGGGAAAGGCAGAGGTTGAGGCCAGGTTCAGGGGACGCGGGGGCCAGGCAGCTCTTCCCTCACTCCAGATTTCCTCAGAGGTGAGGGGGCGCCCCCCTCCCTACACCCGAGGGCTGGAGGGCGCGCGGGCGGGCAAGGCAGCCTGGCCTCTCTCAGCCCCTGGGAGTGAGCTTGGGAGACCCAACTGCGGGGAGCCCTAGTCCCACGCCAGTGGCGCGAGTGCGGGCCTGGGGAGTGCCGCCCTGGCGGAGGACCCTCCGAGGCCGAATTAGGTTGAGAGCGCAGGGCAGGCCCGGTCCCCTCCAAGCGGCGCTAAGAAAGGGCTGGGGGAGGTAGGAACGGGAGGAGGGGTGCGGGGAGCATCTCCTGCTGCCCACGCTCACCCGCATTTCGGCGGCCTCAGGTCCTTCCCACTCACGCGAGCCCGTGGCTGGAAGGTGCGGAAGCCGAATGAGGTGAGGATGTGTGAGCATATGGTGTGAGTGAGTGTGTTGTGTGTGTGTGTCTGTGTGTGCGCGCGCGCAAAGGCAGGGGACCTCCCCACACACTCTTTGCCTGGCAGCTGCGCTGAGCATCCTCTCGCTTCTTGGGGCAGGAGGGATGCTGGACGAGGGCAGGGCCTAGAGCAGGAGAAGGCGAAGCGAGGTGTCACCTCTTCAAAAGCTCGTCGGCCCCTGGGAACAAAAGAGAAACGTGGGAGGGCGACGAGGTGGCCCCAGCACCGAGAGTTCTCGGACTGTCGGGGCGGGGCAGGAGTGGGAGGACCCTGGACTCGAAGTCCCTGCCGAAGATCTTGGCTGTGGCAGCTCGGGGGCGGGGCGAGGCCTGGACTCGCTGGACCTAGTAGCCCACAGCCTTGACCGTGAACTCAGACCCTCGGGATGCCCTGGTTATGGCTTACAAAAGTTCTCATTTGCAACACCCTGTTCAAACGGCCACGGAGGCCTTTTCGTGCTCGGGCACCCAGCCGGACTAGCCTGAGAGGTTTTGCCCGATCACCTGATCCAGTCTGGAAGGACCTAGTGTTGTTTTTTTTTTCCCCCCCGAAAATAAAAACCCAGCAACGATCTGGTGTCGGGAGGGGGGAAGTGGAGGGGAACTTCTTCCGGTCCAGCTCTGAGCTGCCAGTGAAAAATAGAAACGGTTCATTTCGGTCTGCTGGGGGTAACAGTGGGCCAAGGAGCTCCGAGTTTCTGCGGAATCAGAGCGATATCAGACTATAATCAATCCATCCACAAATCATTATTGAACCTTTGCTTTGGGTTCTGAGGACCTCTTTCCGGGATGTGTCTGCTAAAAAACAACAACAACAACAACAAAAACAAAACCCACCCAAAGGTTCAACCAAGTCTTGATGGAGTGTGATTTTGAGGCCTTTATCACTCAGCCCTTGGAAGCAGGCCTAGCGCGCCCTTCCGATCATTTCGGTGGAGTAGTGTGGGGGAGGGTAGGACCCGAGTCTCTAGTGGGCGCCCGGTGGGTTCCCGCGGGTCCCCGATGCCACGGGTGAGCTCACCAGGGACCTACCGGGACACAACTCCCCCTGTCCTGCCGACCTGGGCAGGAGACCCGTCACCTCGCCGGCCCAGGCCTTCCTTCCTAGCCAACCCTGGGATGCAGAACAGCACAGAGTCCAGGGAAACCCGATCCTCCGGTACAGTCTGTGATCTGCCCTTGATCTCAGGGTTTTGTGCGGAAAATAAAACCACTCGAGACTGAAAACATCCGTCTGAAAAAGAGACAAAGAGGCTAGGGGGTGGGGAAGAGGAAGAGCGAAGGTGCCGGCCTAGGGAAGAGCACCGGGACAGCTCGGTATGGGCGTGCGGATCCTGGGACGAGTTTCTTCCCTCGCGTCCAGCCGTGGCTTGGCCCCAGCAGCCTCCCCTTGCCCATGCCCCGAGCAGAACCGACGCGGCCTCTGATCCTGGAGTGACTTCCTCCCCGTCCCGAACTTCGTGGGATATCACTGAACCGGGGAAAGCTGATACCGATGCCAGTTATCATCGTGGGCATTAATAATGCAGTGAGGATCACGATAATTAATAATAATAATGACGGGCCTCCCGAGGGGGCTCCAGCTGCCTCCGGATAAAGCGACGCTCGCGCTGAGGGGACTTCTTAGGTGATGGATGGAGGTGAGCGCGAAGGAAGCCGGCCTAGGCTCACTGAAGTTCAAGTTCGGCGACCAGAAACCGTGCTCCAGCCGTGGCAGGTTGGGCCTCCCTGCGGGCAGCTACCCGCAGCGCAGCCGGGGATCCCAGAGAGGGGAGAGGGCTAGCTTCAGTTTCGTGTCTCTGGAGTCAAGGCAACAGCAGGTTAGCATTTAGGTCCGTTTAGACAGCCAGGCAGGGATAGGGGTGAGGGTTGGGGGGGTGGAACGCATGTCCCCCCCCCAACCTCCACCCCCAGGCCCAGGACCAGGCACCTGAGTGTGGTGCAGGCTGTTGGGCCGCGAGCCCCCACGTGCGTTCTCAGTTGAGCAATTTTCACATCTTGACACTTCTACACTATTGCCATCTCCCCTCCCCTCCATCCAGTCCTTCGGATTCGAAGGGCAGAAGAGAAAGGCCAGAGAGACAGAGACTGGACCAGCTTGTCGGGTCCGTGACTTGTTTGGACAAAGCCTTGGGAAGCGAGGGACCAGGG
The DNA here is from genome assembly GCF_028885655.2 of Pongo abelii. Classification (NCBI taxonomy): domain Eukaryota; kingdom Metazoa; phylum Chordata; class Mammalia; order Primates; family Hominidae; genus Pongo; species Pongo abelii. The sequence continues at coordinate 106,175,044 of NC_071999.2, read as the reverse complement.
ACTGGGAGCCCTTTCGAGGAAAAGCGGCTCCCACCCGCTCCGCACATCTTAGGGTGGACTCGGAGACCACTCCCAGGCTGTGATCTTCCTCGTTCATATTTTATTTTCCTGCTGAAAACTAGGATCAGCGCCCCCGGACCTGAAGGGGCCTTGGATGGCTCTCCGACTTTCAGATGAGGAAAGCAATCGAACCAACTCAAGGCTGTGAGATCGGCCACCTCTTCTGGCCGTTTTCCTTCTTCCCCAGATGGGAAGAAAAGCCCCAAGCCCCATGGTAACGTTGCCTTCCCCACCCCCATCTTGTCCTTCTCCTTAGATTTGGGACTTCTCTCAAAACCAATTTCCACCAAAAAATAAAAAATAAATAAATTTTTTAAAAAGTTGAAACATTTCCAATAGGTCTTTTTGTTCTTGCACAAGTTATGACAAATATTTCATTTGACTCCTTCGTCCCCCCATGGGGGGTGGGGGTGCTTTGGAAAACTCTAAACGATTTTCCTCACAGCTTATAACGTGTTCAATGAACTCTCCCAAGGATCAGTAACATATGCCAATTATTTTAATAATTTCGCCTAGTATTATTAGGGGTTATAAATTTGATTTTAATGGGGATCTGATTGCTTCAGGAGTTGGCGCTTGGGCAGTTCGCAGGGCCGCTGAGGAAGGCGAGCCTGGCCTCTGTCACCCTCTGGTCACTCCCCCCCCACCCAAGGCTGGACGCCTTTTCTCCTCACTGAACAGGTAGTGTGACCTCCGGGAGGTCAGGGCTGCCCCTCTCTCCCCAAGCGCCCCTCAGGCCTGGCCAGCCCGGTCCAGAGGCTCATTCCAGGGCTGGAGGGAAAGGAGAGCAGGGCAGCCGCAGCCATCGCAGCCACCCGCGCTCTGCGTCTCCGCCGCGGTGCTGGGAGATCCTCTGGAGGTGTCGCTGCCACCACCCAAGTCTTTTTCCAGCTGGGGGAGCTGGAGGGGGGAGGTCCAGCACCGCCCAAGGCCTCTTGGAGCTACTGGGAGAGGGAGATATTTTGATGGCTCACAAATTTAAAAATAATCTTCCCCATCCCTACCCTTTCGTTATTACAATTATTTTTACCTTCTTCCTTAGAGTATCTTGTTTGAAAACTCTGATCAGCTCCTGCAGGGGAGGTAGGAAGGCTGTAAACGTAGGAGAAAAGCTGGCGGCTGGGGCTCTGGATCTCTCACTTCCACCTGGCAATTTTAGTCTTGATATCTTATTCTATTTTATTTTTACTGAATTCTTCAAGAGATTCTCTTTCCTTTGGGGTCAACGGTTTGTCGCTTTCCTATCTAATCTCCTCCCCCTAGCAGATCAAAATATAGCCTATTTATCACCCTCCCTTGGCCATCCTGCTTGTTGGCACACAGCTGCTTTGCTTCAGCAGGATTTCTCTGCTTCAAACTTCAAGCAACTTTTGGTACAAACGAGCCCTTAAAACTATAATCATCAGGCCAAGTTCAAAAAGAAAGTACTCTGCCCAGTTTTAAATGTGTAATTAAAAATAACTGTACCTCAGCTTTTCAGAAGGAGGGAGAGCAAAGGGGGCAGGAAAGCGGGAAAACAAAGAATAAGGAAATGTTTAGTGTTCTTAAATCCAGCCCAAATAGCTGAAAGAAAGAAAGGCATTCCCCCAGATAATGGAGCCATTAGAAGCTCTGAAGGTTCCTGCCGCCATTCCTCACAGGGGCTTTCCAAAAATTTAATTCACTCTCAGCTATTAAACAAAGGACGAAGAAAATAATTTTGAGACCTTCTGCCAAACGGGCACTTTGGCTTGGTTTCTATGCAGACACACACCTTCCTCCCCAGAACGCGTGTGCCTCCCGCCCACTCAGGCTCGCTGAGGCGTACCCAGGTCAATCCTCAGCTGCCTCTTTCCCCATTTTCTTTAATAACTTTGCTAGAAAAAATAGTATGTTCATGCAGTTTCAACACATTTTATTATATTTCTGTATGCATTACTCTCAAAACAGCACAAGAAATGATCAAACCACTTAAAACCTTCAAATAAAAAAATCTGAAACAGTTTATGCCCACAATTGTACATATTTATAGTTAAGAAACATTCTTTATAAATATTGTTTCCTCTGTAGCAAGTTAATACCATAATTTAATTACAAATGGATAAATATGGTAACGGGTATTTACAGAAGGAAGGGTGTTATTACGGAAAAAGCTAACGGCACGACGTTTATTTTTCCCCCACAATCTTTCATACAGGAACTAACAAATTGAACTTGCAAAAGCACTAAAACATCACATGTAAACCCAGCTAACAGAAAAATACATTCACAAGCGTTGTTGGTGGTGGTGTGTATGTGTGTGCTATGGGTCAATGTGCTGAAGAAACAGAAGGGAGACTTTGGCACGGCTCATTTTTTCCAGTCTATAGTTACATGAAGTTTACAATCAGGTTGCCTCATAAAAAGGAACACAATATTCAATACCACAATACAAAATAAACCATTTTCTTCCACATTACTTAAAAAGAAACCGGGTAAACTAAAAAAGGAGAAAAGAGAAAGCCCATCACTTTAGGGAAGGGAAGGGAAGGGGAAGAAGGCGGGGAGGAACGCAATCCGGAGTTTTACAAATGGACAAACTTCTATACACCAAAAAGCCATTAAAACCACCTCGGAGGAGAAAGGAGGAGTCCGCTATGTACACAGTTTGTCAGAAGACTGGGAACAGGGTGGGAAAGAACGTGGGCATGGAGATTAGCAGGGAGGTTTGGTTCAACATTTTTGTGGGTTTTTATTTTTTTATTTTTTATTTGTTTTATATTTTCAGCTTCAAACACTCCGGAAGGGATATTTTTGTTCTTCATGCCTAGATTATTATTAAAAAAAAAAAAAAAAAAACTTTTAAAAATCCTTCTGCTGGTAAAATTTTCATCATCATAAAAATCAGATTCATAATTTTAACAACATGATCACAAGGTGCCCTCGCTGCTAGCTGCGGGGAGGGCTGCTGCGCTGGGGTGGGGACAGGGAGAGGGAGAGGCCCCGACCCGTCACACGTACCATTCATTGAAGTTGGAGGAGAGGCCGCTGTGGCCCCCGGCTGTCCCGCTGCCCCCGCCAGAGCTGCCGCCGCCCCCGCCGCCCGCCCCGCCGCCGCCCCCGCCACTGCCGCTGCCGCCGCCTGAGCCGCCTCCCGCGCCGCCACTGCCCGAGCCTCCACCCCGGTGCACCGCGGACACCGCGGCCGCCGCCGCCGCAGCCGCCGCCGCTGCTGCCGCCGCCGCTGGCGACAGGTTGGAGCTGCTCTGGGGCTCGGCGCTGGGGGACACCAGCCCCGGGGGCGTGGACGACTCATAGCCGGAGCTGGCGGCCGGGGAGGATTCAGAGCCCTGCGGGGAGGACTCATGGACCTGCAAGACAAAAGCCGGGAGGGGGGACCAGAGGGGACTGGGTGTGAGTGCAGCTGCTGTGGGGCCGGGCCCCTGGGGGAGAGCACCCCCAGAAATGTTCCCCCCGCCGCCCTGGCCCCTGGGGACCCTCCCAGGCCAGCTGAGGTGGTCCGGGCCAGTGCTGCACCGGCGCCTCGGCCTGCCTCGCCCTCCTCCCGGCCGCCGCGGTGGTACCTTCATGTGCTTCCGCAGCGAGCTGGGGTGCGTGTAGGACTTGTCGCACATCTTGCAGAGATAGGGCTTATCGGAGGTGTGGACGTGCATGTGCTTCTTCCTGTCGCTGCTGTTGGCGAAGCGCCGGTCGCAGCCCTCAAACTCACACTGGAACGGCTTCTCCCCTGTGGACGGCAAACACCGGCGCTGGCTGCAGACATCCAGAGGCTGCAGAGCCCCCACTCAGGCTGCGAGGGGGTTGGGCCGCGGCGAGGGAGAAGGGCCTGAGGGGGCTGGGTCCCTTAAACCAGTCCAATCCCCTCTGCGGCAGAACTAAGATCAAATTAACCCCCTTCCCGCCCGACAGTCCTGCTCATTTATTTCATATTTTACTTTCTTCCAGGCTGACGTCCATCTCCTCAAATTTCTCAGGAATGTGGGGTAGCTCCTGGCCCTGCCTGCCTTTCTAGAGGGCTTCTTGGATTTGCAGCTTCTAACAAGTTGCTCTCGCCACGGAGAAGCTGTTATTATGACAAAATATTTGGGGCATTATCAAAATCACACAGGCTGCTGGGCTGCTGTCGGTTTCTCGCCAGGGCCAGTAAGCAATTACATTTGGAGTTGCTACGTGTTGTTTGGGGGCCAGGCTGTGGAGAGTGACTGAGCCAGTATTTTTCATCCAAAATTCTGCAAATTGAATTAATCACAATTCTAATCTCATCTCCTGTCTTTAAAAAATAAGTTGAAGAAAAGGTAAATATCAGAGATAAGGCAGCATCTAGTGACTGCGGAGAGACACAAGCTGGTGGGCGAGGGTTGGGGGAGTCAGCAAAGCCTTTCAAAACCTCCCCGTTTAATTTTCTGGCGGTCTCTGCATCCTGTTGCCAGAATTCCAAATGCTTGGAGTCATTTAGAGGTGCGAGAACTCAAACGTCGTTCCACTTGGAAAGGGGACCGTTTAACGTTAAATTCCATTAGCACCTAAATTGTTTCTTAAAGACATCCGCTCAGACACAGGACTCGAAAGCGAGCATTTCATGCAAATAAATTTCTCAAATTTTAAACCTTGTTAAAAGCTTGTCTCGCACCTCGGCTCCCTCCCTTCCCGGAAGAGAACAATAGGCCGCTGGCGCATCCCCACTTCGGAGTAAATATTGACGGGGGAAGTTGCTAAAACATTTGGCTTTCTTTTAGGAAATCGTCTGGCACGATTTTGGCTGAGACCTGGTCATAGATGAATAATCTATGAGGCGGGAGGCGCGTTCTTTTGCGGCTCTCCCTTCTCACGCGATCCCCCCGCGGGGCCGCGCTGCCTGGGGCTCTAGCTGACCTGGGGCTCTAGCTGACCTGGGTCCAAGTTGGGAATCGCAAACTCTGGTGCCCATTAGAGAATTTCACAAACTGCTGCGAAACCACAGTAAAGCCCCCGCGACCCACCCCGAGACGGGCTTTAAAAACACTTTAAAAATGAGAAACGCATTACAGCTTCGGCTCACACCAGACTCATTTAATGGGAAACAGTCCCGGGAAGGGCGTTTGGATCCCGAATAAAAGAAGTGGGAAAACACACAAACCACTCAAACAGACATACACTCCGAGCAGAAAAGCACATTCAGACAAGCTGGCAAAATCCTCTCTAGGCTCGCTTCCCGGGCACCGAATTAGAGAGCAGTTTTATTTTGTGCTTTCTACTTAGAACGGAAATTATTAACCGGGGCTGAGCAAACGAAGCAATTGCATGACCCAAGCATACATTTGATGTGAGGCTGATCATTTAAAACTCGATTTCCGCACATGGAAAAACCCAGCCCAATAATATTCTGTCATCCACCAACAGAAACAAGCTGCTGGCTCTCTCGTACACGCAAAAACACCTCCCATCCCAGGTCCCCGGCTGGCGGTCTGCGCCCAGAGTCGGCACCCACAGCCTGAGTCTCAGCCTGTGCGTGTCTCCCCTCCGCGCCTGGTCCCTGTCCCAGCCCGCGGTTACCTGTGTGGGTCCTTTTGTGGATCTTGAGGTTCTCGGAGCGCGCGAAGACCTTGCCACAGCCCGGGAAGGGGCAGGGGAAGGGTTTCTCGCCTGTGTGCACGCGGATGTGGTTGACCAGTTTGTATTTGGCCTTGAAGGGCTTGCCCTCGCGCGGACACTCCTCCCAGAAGCAGACGTGGTTGCTCTGCTCAGGGCCGCCGACGTGCTCCACGGAGACGTGTGTCACCAGCTCGTGCATGGTGCTGAAAGTTTTGTTGCAGCTCTTCTTGGGATTGCTCAGCTGCTCGGGGTCGATCCACTTGCAGATGAGCTCCTGCTTGATGCACTGCTGCCGCATGTAGCGGAAAAAGGCACCGGGGTGGTGGTGGTGGTGGTGGTGGTGGTGGGCCGCGGCTGCTGCCATGTTCATACCCATGTTCATATTCATGGGGCCGTACTGGTTGTGGAGTTGCGCCGCCGAGTAGGGGTCGGTCCGCGGGCTGGCCACCTGGCGGTATTGCTCCGAGCGCCCGAACACCTCGCCCGGCAGCCCGAGGCGCATCTGCCCGTTGAGCACATTCTGCGAGCCGTGCGGCCCGTGCTGCTCTGGCAGGCCCGGGAAGAGGAGGTGGCCCTGCGCGTCCGAGTGCGCATGGTGCAGGCCGCCCGCGCCCGGCCCGAACAGCCCGTGCTGCCCGCCGCCCGGCGCCGAGTCCCCGAAGCCGCGGCTGCGGAACAGGAAGTCCCGGGTGGAGTTGAAGGGCGGCCCGGAATAGGAGCCAACGTGCGCGGCGTGGGGCCCGAGCGCTGCGGCCGCAGCGGCAGCCGCAGCGGAGCCGGGGTAGGCGCCGGGGCCCTGCGACGTGAACGCCGAGCTCTGGCCCGGGGACAGCTCGTGCGCGCCCGGGTTGAGCTTGAAGGCTCCCATGTGCGCGGCGGCGGAGTCAACGAAGCCGTTCTGCGCCGCCGCCAGGCTCAGTTCACGGTCCTGCATCTCGGCGGCAGCAGCCGCCGCCGCCGCGGCGGAGTGGTGGTGGTGGCGCGCGAAGCTGCCCACCCCGATGGCCGGGAACTGCGGACCCGCGTCCAGGAGCATGGCCAGCGCGCCCGCCCGCCCCTGCGAGCCCTGCGCCTCCGCGCCGCCTCGACTCCCGCTCCCGATCCGCGCGGTGCTTCGGCGGCCACCGGGCTTCAGGCGCAGGCGGCGGTGGTGGCGGCCGCTTCAGCCCTGGGAGCCGCTCTCCTGCGCCCGCCGCCTCCGCCGCCGCCTGGATCTGCCTCGGGCGGCCGGGCGCGTAGCGAAGGCGCGGAGAGGAAGAGGAGGAGGAGGCGGCGGCGGTGGAGGCGCGGGAGGAGGAGGAGGAGGAGGTGGAGGAGAAGAGTCCAAAGCCAGGCGGAGAACCAAAGTGTATTAAAGGAGCTGCGGCGGGGGCGGGCGGGCAGGGCAGGGGAGGGCGGGCGGGAGGAGGGAGCCGGAGGGAGGTGTGGGGAGCCGAGAGGAGAGGGGGGCTACCGGGGGGCGAGCGCCGCGCCGCGGCCCCCACCCCTGCGCGCACCCGCGCGCGCACGCACACACTCACTCGCTCGCACGCCCAGCGGACCCGGAGCCCGGCCGCGCCGAGCAGCGCCGGTAGAATGCAGTCACAACCGCGGCGGGGCCACGGTGCCCGAGCGCGGCGGCCGTGCGCACGCCAGGCAGACGGGCGAGGAGAGGACCGAGGCGAGCTCCGCGCTCGGCACCCGGGGCCAGCGCACCAGCGGCTCCACCTGACCGCGGCGGGGGCGCCGGGGCGGCAGGCGGAGTCCAGGCGTCCTCTCCGCGGCGCGCTGCGGCGACAGTTCCCTCCCCCGCGGCCCTACTCGCGCCGCCCCGCGCGCCGCGGGTATTGTTCGGAGCCGCGGCCGCAGTGTTTAGCCCTCCTCGGCCTCGGCGCTTGGCATTGGCTGCGCCTCGCGTAGTAAACTTGCAGTGGCCACGAATTTCCCCAGATGAAGGCAGCAGCCGCGCCGCTCCCCCTTTCTTTAAGTTGTGCCGGAGGAGGAGGCGGGGGAGTAGTGGGGAGGGGGATGTGGGAGGGGAGAAGGCGAGCAGGGGGAGGGGAGGAGGGGGAGGCTGGGCTGAAAAACAATAACAACAATAAAAAAGTGATCTCTCGCTCGCCTCCTCCCTCCCGCCGGTCGGGCCTGGGCGCTGGGCCCGGAACTAGTGGCCGCGCCGCGTGGACCCAGCGCAGTCCGCGGCCCGAGCGAGTGTGAGGCCCAGGCGGGCTCCCAGGTCTCGGCTGCGGTGGGCTGCGTTCGCCACCGCCTCTGCTGATTTCGATGGGCGCCGCCAACACCGCAGCAGCAGCAGCCTTTTATTTTTTATTTTTTGTCTCCTCCTTTTCCTCTCCCCTCCCCCCTCACCCCCTAGTCTCCCGCCCCGGCCTCCCTCCCTCCCTCCAGCTCGAGGCCGGGCCCCCCGGTCAAACCGCCCCTTTAACGGCGGCTCCCGCCCCGCTTGCCCTCCCGGCGCCGCTATTGGTCGCCGCGGCCTAGTCAATCCCGCGCCCCCGCCCCGCGGCCGGGCCCGCCCCTCCGTCCCCGCGCTCCCTGAGCTGCTCCCGGCTCAGGCAGCCGCCGAACGTGCCCGCGGGTCCGGCCTGCCATCCTGCCGCGCTTCTCCCGAGACCTCGGCGCCGCGGCTTCTAGTCCCGGCCGACCGCGGCGCTACCGGGAGCCGGGCATCCAGCGTGGCTCGGACGCGGGCCCGGGCCGCGGGGTCAAGGCGCCCTCAGCCGGGTCAGGAATGGGACGCAGCCCAGCGCTCCAATCTTTCTGCGTAGGCCACCGACTTCCCCGGGATCCGAGCAGCTCCCAGCGGACACCGAAAACCCCGGGGACGCCTGGCCCGAGCACTCCTGGCCGCTCGAGACGTGGCTAACAGCTGGGTCGCCCGGCAGGAGGCTCTGCGCGCGGGGACATTTCAGGCCCTGGGCCTCGCCGGGAGCGCGCCACAAGGAGCGGCGGGGGGCTGGTCTGCTGCCCGCTTGGCACGCTCCCTACTCTTACCCCGCCTTTGTAAACTTGCTCTATGGCATTGAAACCACAGGTGCAGGACCGTGGGCACAGAGAAAGCAAGGCATGCCCCTTCTTCCCACCCTCCGGACGCCCACCCAGATACCGCCTTCCCCGCCCCCCGCGGCGTCCCCGTCCGCCCCTCGGCGCGCTGAGCTCCCACCCGCCGCTTGCGTCCTGCTCCGATTACAGCAGTAAACACTGGGCAGCGGCCCCTATGTGGAAGGGGTTGTTTGGAAGTCGTTTAAAGACAGTGTCACCCTCAGCGTAAATGCCCAGAAGCGGGGCCGCGCATCCTTGGGCTGAGAAGTGTGGGAACGCCCGAGACCAAGCGAGGCTTCATGAAGCCGGAGTTTGGCTGCGGGTCAGGCTCAGGGTCTCGGGAGAAGAAGCCGTCAGACACGGCAGGGCTTAAACCTTCTAGAAAGCATATATATCCACTCCTTCTCCAGGAGCAGGGAGTGCCACCCGGGCGGTGGCCCAGCGGCGAGGCCGCTCCCGGCGCCGCGCCTGGCCAGCCCCGCGGCCCCAGGCTGACCGCTGCGGACATTTCCTGTCCCGCCGCCCAAATCTCGCGCTCCCGAGGTAACCAGAAAGGGAACGGAGGGCCCAGAGGCGCAGAGGTGTGAAGGGACAGCCTGAGGCCAGCGCCTCGGGCGTGTTCTCCTGGCTGGCCTGGAGAACTGCTTTTATTTATAAATCTCTAGGAGTTGAAATAAAATTAAATGAAGAGAAAAATAATCAATTTTCAGAATTATGTTCTGAAATGAAATCAACAAAAACGCGGGAAGAATCCTCTAGCTCACTATGGCTGGCAGAACCCGGGCTCTCTTGCGCCGGCTCAGGCAGCCTCTCCCGGCTTAAGCGAGTCTCTGCAGGTTGGCGCTGGCCGCAGCCCCTTGCATAAGGGGCCCTGTGCCCTCCCTCCGTCCCACTCTTCCCTGTCCTGGGGGTGGGGTGGGGGTGCAAGAAGGAGTGAGGCTGTGGCATCCTGTCTGAAAGCAAGGCAGTTTGCCTGGAAAGTGGAGATTCTCACCTTCCCTGAAAGGAGGAAATGTTCCCATTTCCACACCCCTCTCTCTGTGCATAAAAGGGGGCGGAGGGCACTAGCCAAACTGGCCCCCTAGACCTAAAGGGACCTGAGACATAGACGCAGAGAGAAAAGAGAACATCTTTGGCAGAAAGACTGCCCTGCTACGTTGAATCCATTAAAAATTGCCTAGTGCAATTTTTGTACTGCACACTTGTTTGCTTTATTCATCAATTTTTATGGGGATGGGAGGCGAGCGCGAGAGGAGAGTATTTGGAAAGGCTTACTCCAAAAGTATTTCCGAAGGAAAATGTTTTCTTGGAGATTGGTTATGAGAATAGCAGACCTGCACATGCAGAGACCTCACTTTCCCTTCCTTCTTTCAGGCCATCAGACTTCCAAGTCTTCCTCCTTTCCTACTGTCTTACCCCCTCCCCAGTCCTCCCTCCCTCTCCTCTTTGACCCATTCTCTCTTTCGCTTTGATTTCGCCTTTGCTGCTCCCGCGTTTGGGGATCGCGCGGCTGGGCGCTCGCTCGCGCCGGATTCCAGGGGCCGCGCGCGGCCGGGCGGTGGGGCGGACGCCTTAATTCCCGCCGGAGACCCTGCGGGTTGGGCCCTCCTGGCTATTCTTTCCCGGCTCTAGTTCTCCTCTCTCTGCAGGGCACAGAAGAGCTGAGCCAAGTTCAAAGTCACGTCGCCGTCCCTTCTCAGAAGTGCTTTATTTCTCTACAAACCGCAAAACCCCTTTACTTCATGACACTTTATTTATTTATTTATTTTTTTTAAGGAAGGAAAGTGAAGAGAGAGCTAGAGAGAGCAAGGGGGAAAAAAAAAGCATGCAAAGGCTTTCAGAGTTACTGCCTCAAAAGTGGACTCGGGTTCCTTGGCTGAAGGAAAAAAGCGGCCAAGCGGCGTTATGCACAGTGTGAGTGAATTCAGTTTTTCAACAGGTTTCTGGAAGGGCCCGTCTGTGGCAGTGTCAGGCCCGCGGTACCCACAACTGTCTCCATCCGGCAAACAAGTCCCCTCTTTGTAAGTTTCCCAAAACTATGCTTCCGAAATCTTACGGAGGCTGCGTGCAGCTGGGCGGCAGGCCGGGGCTTGAGCGGATCCGGCTCCAGGCCGCGGGGGCCGGTGTTCATTTCTCGGCAAGTAGAGGGAATGGCAGCGCGATGGAGAATTGGGGTTGTCTTCAAAAATCAGAAAATCCCGCCAAATACCGAGCGCCCATCAACCAAAACACCTCGTTGCGGTTTGTGGGCCTCTGTGAACAGTGTTGACTGAGTTCTTTTGTGGTATGGGGTGTGTTTTGTGTACCTATGCAGAAATATAGCGTGTATGCACACACTATACCCTCACACACAAATAGGTATACATTGCTGGACAGGAGAAGTCAAAGAACAAGCAAACAGAATTGACCTTTACATTGAAAAGCAGAAGCTCTCGGTTGCCACACCACTCAAACTTTTACTTTTCTTCTTAAGGAAGAAGGTGGAAACGGGTAGTGGGAAAGAGTTGAAAGAAGAAATGAGAGAAACAAGTGACCAAAAAAAAAAAAAAAAAGCGGGGGGGGGGGTGGATTTCATAGGATTCCAGCACCATCATCTGTATCACAGACTCATAAATTCAACAAGATCATCAACAGGATATTAAGTTGCAGGGCACCTTTGATTCCGCCTTCTCAGCCACTCCTGGGCTGGGTGACCCCTGACCCATGAAGGACCACATGTGTGGTGCGGGAGCCCCCCCTATAAAACCCACCTAGAACAAAAGTTCTTTGTTAGTGCTTTAGAGAAGTGTAATGTAAAAGAAGGGGAAATTGTGAAAATCTCAGCCAATGTTGTAACTTTTAAATACCATTTTTAAGAAGTGGGGGTGCTGAATGAGGTTGTGATAGGATAAGGCCCTCTCTAGTTTGCTGAAAGAATGTCTTTTCTTCCTACAGTTAAAATTTACTGTTCTGTAACTGGGCTTATAAAAAGTCTCCATATAAAATATGTGCTCACCAGCAGTTTAGTGATAGGGATGTAAATATTTGTGTATTTGTCAAAAGGGACTCAGAAAAAATAGAAGCCATCAACCACCCTGGCCTTTACCCCTGCAATGGTGATAGTCAGTGGTTGTGGTTTTCCAAAAGGAAGAGAATTAATTGTCCTTACTTGTCTTCTCTTTCCTGATGGGAGTGATTCTACTGCTGAAAAACAAACAAAACCAAACAACAAAAAATAGGAGGCATTAGCTTAGTGAATGTGTTTAATTATTCTGAAGACCTATCCTTTGGGCTCCCAGGCGAACTATATCCAGAGAGATTGAATACAGATGACAGGCGAGCAGCTTTCCAATAAACTGCAGTATTATTGCAATAGACTTTGTAATACAATTTATGCTGTCATTCATAAATAACAATGCCATATGTCAACCATATTGCTTACACAAGTAAATCCATCAACGTGTCACTATTTGATTTATCTCAACAGCTTCTTCAAATATTGAAGTATAGATATTAGAAGGGGTGTGGAGTGGGAGGAACTACCCAAGAAATTTGAGATTTTATTTTTAACTGCACAAACTCTACTTCTCCTTCATTTCCCATCCAAAAACATCCTAAAGGATAAGAGATGAAGGGGAGGAGAAGCACATCGAGGGGCCAACACAAATAAATATTGGGTGGTTATATGAACTGTGAACATGTAAGAGAGTTCTGTGGTTGTTTTGACCTTCTGGAACATATTTTAGAACAATAATGCATTTCCCAAGAAATTGTCAATCCTAATGGTCAACTGTAGGTCAAAGGTCTTTCTCCAACAACCTCCATCTCTGAGGGTAGAAATGACTGCAAACCAAATGAGAGTATTTGATAACAGTCAAATTGTATTGAACTTATTCTTTAGTAGTAAGGAAGTAAAGGGAGTGATAGTTTTTCAATGGCTTTCAACCACAAAGGTGAGGTGGACATGGGATAGGTCCACTTCATGACCGTACAAACAACAAGACAAAACAAATCTCCACGGAATCCAACATATCAGTCATGGCCACACAGCCCCAGTCTTCTGCCTTTTCATCCTCATTAAGTCTACATGAGTGTGATAGGGCTATTAGAAGCACCTTTCTGGATACTCTTAGCTCCACACATATCCGTGGAGCCTCAGGACTCAGCGCCACCTCAGGAAGGCGGTAACCCTCGGAGAGCCCCTGGGAGGGCTGCCAGTTGCGGAGCGATTCTGAGCACCCCAGGGCCTTGGGCCAGTCGCAGCCCCCACGCAAGTCAGATTGCGAGTTGCCAAGGCCGGACGGTGGGGATGGGGGATCCGGTCCCTGCCTCCTGCAGACGGGGCGGGCGGCCAGGAGAGGCTGCCCTGAAACTCCCTGCCTAGCGCCTGGCCAACCTGATTTGGGAAAACCCTTGAACCCAAAGTCACCATCACTTACCGCCCTGGCGAAGCTCTACTAAAATGCAGCTGTGCCGGTGCCTTTGCCCACCCCGCCCTAGCTTTTAGGAAAGATCTCAGTGGACCATCTGGCCCTTCCCAGTGTCTGCTAGCAACCCCCCACTTCCGCTCCTGTTAAGCACCCATTGGCGCCCTTGGGCTGGGGTTCAAAGGTCCTTCGATTCCTCTAGTAATTTGGGTGCCCCATTCGCCCTTGAACCCGCCCCTGGCGCGGCCCAAATGACACTAGATGCTCCAAACCCGCTGACACCCAGTCCTTCTGCAGGGAGGCTGCTCTCACAGAAACCAAGCGGGACCAGCGAGTCGTAAAGCAATTGCAGGGGCAATAAAAGGCGGTTCGGTGGGTCCCCCAGCTCCTTTCTTGTCCACCCCACCGTCCCCGAGATCCCCCCTCCCTCCTCCTGCAGAAACAATCAAACAAAGGCTCAAAAGCCAGGAAATGTCCAATTCACTTCCCTTAGAGTTTATTAATTGCCCACACCCATCGCAGGAAACTTGGCTGTGTTCGGTGACATACAGAGGGCACCGGGGAGCGGTGGAGCCTCAGTCCCCCCCTGCCCACTACGCGCAGCGGGAAGCCGCAAGCGCCAGCTGGAGCATCCCCAGAGATCGGGTCCCGTGGCCTCCAGGCCGCTGAGCGCGGTTAACTCAGCTAACCTGGGTTCTAGTTAGCTGGCCATTTACTGGGCCTCTCACCTCCCCAACCTACTCGCTCCTTTGTCTGGGGTTGGAAGGAGGTTGGGGTTCGGGGTGCAACCTAGAGATCTGGAAATAGACGCCCTGCAAGAGCCCTTGCTAACTCCAGAAACGACATTTCCATGGCTTGCCACTTTGCTGCCTCCACACAGGCACCTCTGCTGCAAAACGCAGAAAGGGGCATGGGTTTGAGGACTGGCCCTGAGGACCAGCACCACCGTCGAAATATGCGGGCCAAACCCCCAGAAGAATTGGCATAACGCCTTCCACAGCACCCTGCTTTTAAAACTAGTATTATTATTCCCTTCAGCGCCCGGGAAATTGTTGGTGTTTATTTAGGAAGTGTGACAGAGTTATTGGGTCTTCAGAAACTTGGGATGTTAAGGGGGTTTGATTTGGCTCCCAAATAGCTTGAAAAAGAAACAGCGCACCTGGGGTCAGGCGGGTCATCACAATAACAAAAAGCGCTTCTACAAAATAAAAAGCTCTTTTATAAAGAAAGGCAATCCCGGAAATCCACCGCAAGCCTTCCTGATGACCATCTAGCTAGGCCTATTCTCAGGTTTAATTGGCAGGCGGTTTATTGGCGCCTTATTGGTGTTGATTGAAATTTTGCTCCCAGTCTTTTCTTTTAAGAATTAGCATCTCAAGTCGATTTACCTGAGTCAATTATCTTTTTAGGGTCTAGGTTTGGTCATAAATTTGCAAATATTCATTAAACTCACTTTGTAAATATCCCTCTTTCCTATCGCTACCCAAATCTCTATTATTTCCTAAGAAAGTCTTTTCTTTTTTAAGGCTTCCATAAAAAGAAATTGATCAGGGAGCTATATTTGAATTAAGACATATTAAATCGATGACAGATACATATCACGCTGTGTTTAACAAGAATTGTACAAGGAGGCGGGTTCCAGATTCCGCACGGCTCTGCTACACCATTATTCACATTTTTACAGCCTTTCCTTCATGCCTTCACCCATTAAACCATTAAATTTCAGCAATTCAATAAAATAAAGCAGTTATAATTTTGAGGAAAAGCTATTTTGAAGTGGGTGGAGGTACCCATTTTATTGCACAATAAAAATGCTCAACAGTCCATATTAAAGGCTAGCTTGTGTTTATTTTCTTCTTTCTTCATTCTTTTTGTTTTGTTTTGTTTTTACTTATAACCTGCAGGATTGAACCCAAAGCTGCCATTACTGCAAGAATTAATGCTTATTGCCAAGAAATTCAAATAAAGGAAACTCATTGGAAATGTTCGGAGAGGAAACAATGACAGTGATAATTCCAAATATGATGCTTTCTTCATAAACCATCCATAGAGATGGCACAGCTCTCGATCAACCTTTGCCTGGTTGGCTTGAAATGTTTTAAGTCTTTGATATAAAAATTGTGAAAGGACTCGTCGTTTCCAAAGTGAGATGAAGATTTTGTTACTGCTGTTTATTAAAATTTTTTCGTTGTGTTTCCACACATGCCTTTAATTCTCCATATTTGAACTTCATTGAAGCTTAAAGAAAAAGTCCATTTGAAATTTGATGGTAGCATTGTCTTTGTTTGCTTGTCAGTTTTATAAAAGAAATGACATTCCTAAGTCTCATACCGAAGCCCCCTGTTAAACATCGTTAAAACCAATGTAAATGGCGCTATCGAATCAACTCTTGAGAATATTTCTGATTTCTTCCCATGGCCATCTCCCCAATAACGGCTTTGTGCAGTCTACTTTTACTTGGACTGCAAACGAATTAAGTTGGAAACATATTTTATTGTATCCCCAAAGAAAAAGATCACGTTCTAATAATATCACTTTTTTTTTTCTACAAGTAATGTTACGGATGACAGCAAAATACAAATTTTAAAACCCTGACTTTAATATTTGAGCATTTTGGAACATCACAAATTTCAAAAATGCTTTCTTTTAAAATCTGAAAAGGGCACTTTGGGGCAGTAAAATCCTTAATTTGGGGGGAGGGTCCCACATTTCTCCACCCACCAAAAAGTGATGCAGGGAATTTCTATTTTTAAAAAATCGATTTGATACCAAACCTCTGGAAAGGGATGGGATTCGCTTTTTTAAAAGTCAGTTTTTGTGGTTTTCAAATAAGACATCTTAGAGGTAGACTGGTTTATTATAAAACGATAAAAAGGTGAAAGATTATTCTATCAGTAAATAAAAACAAAGATATTTCTTGATTTCAAAATAATATTTTATTGGAGCAGTTCTAATTGTGGACCAGTCAAAGAAACTGAGGCATACATGTGGACTGTGGACTGGGATCTGGACCGGAAAGAGAAATTCTGCTTAAAGGACGGTGCTTATTTAGCGGCTTCTCTCTGAAGAGATGCCGTTTCGCCTGCCCTGCCACTGTATCTCCGAAAGGCAAAAGTTAGAATCGCTGCCCGATCTCCTCTCCCCCGCCCCTACTGTAGATCTAATTGGAAGTGGCAGATCTAGAACCGATGAGTAGTGAGATTACGCTTCCATCCAACTCCTTTGAACCATGTTGAAAAGGACTCTCCATGAGCTAGAAAGTCGAGGTAAAACGGTTCCTTTGGGGGAAAGACTTATTTTGACTTCACCTGGTGTTTCGCGGAGCCAAATCACTCAAGTTGTCTTGAAACCAATAGATTTTATCTTCTTCACTCCGTCTACTGTCTGTGCGCCCTAGGTGAGCGCTAGGCAGGTTGGGTGTCCAAACAAGAAGTTTCTAGCATCACCACTACAGGTAGGGAGGGCTATTCACCCTTCTCTCGCAAACAGCAGTTCAGGGCTCTTCCACCCACCAAGGGAGGTGGAGGTAGAAAGTACTTGGGTGCCAGAAGGCACACAGAGAGAAGTGAGGCCGAGGTTTTTGAAACTGGGACTGCCCCTCGAGGGTAGTCAGCCCCTCACCACCCCGCGCCCTCTGCCCGCGTGCCGGCGCGCGCTCCGCGAGGTGCGTCAAGAAAGAGCGGGGCGCTGCGCGCGCAGGCCAGGCTCAAACTTTCTGCAAGTGCAACTTGGGCATCCCTGGGGAGGCGGGGACGTGGGGCTCCAGCGGAGGAGGGGGAGCGAAGCGAAAGCGCAGGCGGCCGCAAGCACTGGGGCGGATCCCCGCTGGGTCGAGGGCCTGAACGGGAGCCAATCGGGCAGCCGAGGCTACTGCCAATCACGCGGCTCCCTCCAATCCCACCCGTGCCATTTCCAAAATCTCGGTCCCACTGTGCAGCTCAAATGTGGTGTTCGCTCTGCCAATCGCTGGAGGATAGAGTGGGAACAGGAATAAGCAGAGTTAGGAGGCCAGGACAAAAGAAGTTAAAGAGCGCCTAATATATACATGTTTTTGAAGGCGGGCAGAGGGAATAAAGTCCCCCCAGTGAGGGTCTATGGGCCTGATTGTGTAGTTCTGATGGAGCCCCCTTTGAGCAAGAGGAACTCGCCAGCGCTGAGATTAGCGGATTTGGCAACGGCTCAGGTCCAGCCGCTTCAGAATATGACAGGCTTCCCGGCGCTGGCCGGCCCGCCCGCCCACTCCCAACTCCCGGCCGCCGTCGCGCACCTCCGCCTGCGGGACCTGGGCGCTGACCCCGGCGTGGCCACCACTCCGCTGGGACCCGAGCACATGGCCCAGGCGAGCGCGCTGGGCCTCAGCCCTCCCTCCCAGGCGCTCCCGGCACACCCGGAGGCTTCGGCAGCCGCCGCCCGTGCTGCAGCCTTGGTCGCGCACCCCGGCGCGGGCAACTACCCCTGTGGCGGGGGCAGCAGTGGCGCGCAGCCCTCCGCGCCCCCGCCCCCAGCCCCTCCTCTTCCTCCCACCCCTTCACCCCCTCCCCCTCCCCCGCCTCCTCCTCCTCCTGCCCTCTCGGGCTACACCACCACCAACAGTGGCGGCGGCGGCAGCAGCGGCAAAGGCCACAGCAGGGACTTCGTCCTCCAGAGGGACCTTTCCGCCACGGCCCCCGCGGCGGCCATGCACGGGGCCCCGCTCGGAGGGGAGCAGCGGTCCGGCACCGGCTCCCCCCAGCACCCGGCCCCGCCTCCCCACTCGGCCGGCATGTTCATCTCCGCCAGCGGCACCTACGCGGGCCCGGACGGCAGCGGCGGCCCGGCGCTCTTCCCCGCGCTGCACGACACGCCGGGGGCCCCCGGCGGCCACCCGCACCCGCTCAACGGCCAGATGCGCCTGGGGCTGGCGGCGGCAGCGGCAGCCGCGGCGGCTGAGCTGTACGGCCGCGCCGAACCGCCCTTTGCGCCGCGCTCTGGGGACGCGCACTACGGGGCGGTTGCGGCCGCAGCGGCGGCCGCCTTGCACGGCTACGGAGCCGTGAACTTAAACCTGAACCTGGCGGCTGCAGCGGCCGCAGCAGCAGCCGGGCCCGGGCCCCACCTGCAGCACCACGCGCCGCCCCCGGCGCCGCCGCCGCCGGCGCCCGCGCAGCACCCGCACCAGCACCACCCCCACCTCCCAGGGGCGGCTGGGGCCTTCCTGCGCTACATGCGGCAGCCAATCAAGCAGGAGCTCATCTGCAAGTGGATCGACCCCGACGAGCTGGCCGGGCTGCCGCCGCCGCCGCCGCCGCCGCCGCCGCCGCCACCGCCCCCGGCCGGCGGCGCCAAGCCCTGCTCCAAAACTTTCGGCACCATGCACGAGCTGGTGAATCACGTCACGGTGGAGCACGTGGGAGGCCCCGAGCAGAGCAGCCACGTCTGCTTCTGGGAGGACTGTCCGCGCGAGGGCAAGCCCTTCAAGGCCAAATACAAGCTCATCAACCACATCCGCGTGCACACCGGCGAGAAGCCCTTTCCCTGCCCTTTCCCGGGCTGCGGCAAGGTCTTCGCGCGCTCCGAGAACCTCAAGATCCACAAGCGTACTCATACAGGTGGGTGTCTGTCCCCGGCCGCGCCGCCGCCGCCACCAGCTCCTGCGCCGCCGCCGCTTCCGCCGCTGCTTCTCCTTCTCCTCCTGCTCGCCTTAATTTTTTCCTCCTTCTGCTGCTTCTCTTCGCATACGTATAACCCGGACATGTGACTTCTTTTTTTTTCTCTCCCCCCCTTTTTTTTTTCTATGAATAAGTAATTCGATAGCACACACAGGCCCCGCGTTGGGTTCCCACACGGCGGAGTCTCCAGCGCGCCCGCAGCCCGTCGGCCGGGACCCGCAACGCGCGCCAGCCGCCGCCGCCGCCACCTCGGAGCAGACGCAGCAGCAGCTGGAGCAGGAAGGCGCCCAGGACGGTCGGCAGCCCCCACCCGCCCGGCCCTGGGAAGTCGGGGAGGGCGATGGAAAGAGAGGCCGGGGCCGCCCCGGCAAGCGCCTCTCTTCCCACTGGGTCGTAGGCCCCGCGCGGTCGCCGCGCTCCGAGGACCGGGCGTGGGATTTGCTGCCGGATTTGGGCCGCTCGAGGCAGGCCTTCCGGGAGGGGAAGGGACCCCTCCGGGAAGACAGGAATGCGCTTTCGGAACCCCGGAGACCACTCGCACTCGCCCACCGTGACACACTCTTCACGCACACCTTCGTTTGCGTGCGTCTCCCACAACTTTACACACTCATATCCTCCTGCGCGTGCACCCCATTCCTGCGACACCTGTGTGTCCTCACACTCACATCATTTACACGCCCCACGCGCCCTCTCACACGCGGTATCACACTCGTCCTGGAGGGTGCTGGAGTTGACATCTGTCCTTCTAGAGAAGGTTCTAGTTGGAGGAGGACCGAGCCTCCCGCCATCGGTGAGGCCAACCCTGTCGTGGAATTGGTGGGGAGCTACCGGCGTCGTGGGGACCCTCCCACCCCACCTCAAGCCCTGCCTCTGGGGATCCCACAGCGCTGAGGAGGGCGGCTGCGGCGCGGGGCGGTGGATGGCTCCTGTGGGTCGTGTGCCCCCTTTGAGCGGACGAGCGCGTCGGGCGGAAGCGCTGATGAGCGCGAACGCAGTCGGGATTTATAGGGACAGACACGATTACCCCTCAGAGGACACTTAAGTAACTGAAGTTTACATTCAGTAATCACTTGGCAGATTTATCGGCGCTGCTGCGGCCAGGAGGTAGCCGCCGGGTCCCATGCTCGGGCCGGGGGCGCTCGGGGCTCTGCGGGGGCAGCAGCGTCGGGGTGGCCCGAGGCGGGAGCCTTGGCCTGGCTCCTGCGGGCCGCCTGATGGCCGGTGGGGAGCACATTTTCCCAGGAGCCCCGTTTCTCTCTAATCGGGATCAGTCCGCCTTAATGATTTTTCCAGAAAGAAACTTCCCAGGAGGCTCTCGTAAAAACGCCCTGGCCCGCTAAGCCGGCTGCTCGCTCCTGTGCCCAGCACTTCTCGGCAGGGCAGGATCCAGGGACCGTGAAGCCGCTCCCCAGCCCGGCCCCCAAAGGGAACCCCCAAGCGTGGTGCCTCGCGCGGCCTCGGGCCCTTCCCGCCTGCCCAGGCCTCGCGAGGGGAGCGGCCTTCCCTTCGCGGCTGCCGGGAGCTGCGGGCGCAGAAGCCGATCCGGGCCCCCGGCGGGCAGGTCACTCATTCCCTGCCCCCTGTCCCCGGTGGCTTCCCGGGGCACGCGCGCGCGCGTGGGGTCGGGGGGGGGCGCGGGGGACCCCCGGCGCCGAGGGGACCCGCGGTCATTTGGGTTTTTGGCTCCGCGTCTCGCGGACGGTTGCATTTCCTGCCCCCTCCCGGCGGCCGCGTGGGCCCCACCCGGTGGAGCGTGGGGGTCCCTGCGGGAGGGACGCAGGCGCCTCGGGTTCAGACTCCAACCCGCGCTTGGTGTTTCTGGCGGTCCCTGGGCCGCTCAGCTATTGGGCATTGTGTCCTGAGAGGGCCCATCCGGACTTCCTTCCCTCCCTGCCACGCCGCTCTCCCTTTTGGGGGTTATCCGGGATCCCGGAACGGATTGATCAAAGGGACTAATCCCCGGGCCACTCCCGAAGGCCCCTTTCCTGACCCACGTGCCCCCAGTTCCGTTTATAACCGTCCCGCGGGCCCAACTCTCGCTCTCTCCGGAGACGGAGCTGCTGGGAGCCGGCGGGGTCCGCAAGTAGTTCCTTACTTTTCCCACAGGCTCCAGGCTCTCAAACTCTGTAAATAGTTAAATTTTGACGTGACTCGTCTATCAGAATCTTAAATGTAAACACTGAGGTCTCTCAGCCTTTCTAGTTAGGTAGAATTTGCTTATTCCCCTTAGGCCCCCTGAACAACACAGGCCGTTCCATCGCCCTTGCCTTGTTTTCTTCTGTTTTCTCCGTGCACCTCTTTATTTATTTACCTCTCATATTCTACGTTTCCTTCCGCGACGTCTCTCCCTTTCCTGAGTCTAATTGTTTCCCTTTTCCATGTGCAGTGGAGGAGTTAGCAGTGTTCAAAGTGTTTCTTCACAACCCGGGATATGTAGGTTGAACAGAAACATGACCGTGCTCAAAACCAGCATTGCACTTTCGCGTAGGGTGGATGAGTAAACCCATGTAATTACGCCTCCATATTGAAGAAAGGCTGATTTTAATTTCTTAAAAAGAATATGATGTTAACTTGCTCTTATTTACGACTTAAAGTGTAATGTAGAAATCAGGACAAATCACTGATGTTTTGATAAAAAGGGATTAGCTTTGTTTTTGTTAAAGCTCATCTACAGAGAATTTTTAGAGGTTGTGATTATCATGGGGTTGTTTTTTCTCTCTTTATACATCACTGTAGGAGGCATATTTGAATAATGTCTAATTCTATTTTTAAACAGTATTTCCAGGTAGGGAAAGTTAAATTCCAGGCATCTGCCTGAATACTCTCAGATGTGCTAGCATACTCTGCCATTGAAGCAGTTATTGTTGGCGAAATATTTTTTAAAAACTCACTACAGTAAAATATCTGCAGAGGGTGTAAGAAAATTCACCACAGAAATGTATGTACACTAAGCTGAGGCTTAATAGTTTGTTTTTCAAAATAAGTTATCCAAAACAAAAGAAAATGTCATACCTAGTGTATCACCAGAGTAGCTGCTGAAATGTTGAGAAATTCAACTTTATTTTTAAATTATTTACCTAAAAGAGGAAAATATTAATACAGTAATATGTATGAAATGACTTGTTTAATTATGGACTCAACTCTATCAAGTTCAGAGATACCAAGGGGAGAGGGAAAATTCAGTTAGACTGTTACCTGCTGTCTTCCTTTTCTTGCTATTTAACACCAAAATGTAGTGTGGCTGAATTTCTCTAGTTGTCTTATTAAGTATTTCCATTTCCTGGACTAGAGGCCTTGTGTTTAAAGGCGTGTTTGTGGGGTGGTTAGGCCAGCTTAAGGAGGTGACAGCCAAAAGACCCTGGCTTTTTTTTATTTTTTTTAAAGTCTTTTTGACTAGTAAGCAATGTAGGGAGCTGTGAGAGTAAGTATACTTATGGCATAAAGTAAAGGTAGGTTCTCCTAAGGCTTGTGGTCTTTATTAATGTATGTTAAAGCTCGATCTGCTGTGCTCTTAACCGCCCTGCAAGTAGTGAGGAAAGCTGTAGAATGCAGAGGTCAACAGCCTATTCTCTGCCTAGCGAGCCCTGTAAAAATCGAGTGGTGGGAGTGTGTTTCACAGGTGCCTCTATTTCTAAAGAAAAACATTGCTTTGTTTTACCTCCTTCCCTTTCCCATCTCCACATTCTCTCCCGATGCCCCTCTCCTTTAGTGAAATCCTGGAGAACACTGAAAGGAAATGCCATTATTATAATTTGACTGTACCCCCCAGTTTACTTTTAATTTAGTGTATGTGTTTGCTTTTTTCTCTTTTTCTTATATGCTTACTTCCGCCTGTGGCTTTGGAAGTATCATTTTGTGTTTATTTTGACAGGAGGATCTCCTGCTTGTATTTTTGAGTGTACAGACCCTGAGGGGAGTGTGTCTGTCAGGGGAGGGGGTCTGCAGGTCCCAGGTGGGTTTCAGTGTTACATTCTGGCCCTTAGCTCAGCACTAGGGATCTCACCCTGACCCCTCTGGGACTGCAGGGCTTGACAGCCTCTCAGGAGCCCAGGTCCAGGCAAAGCCACCAAGCCAGCAGAATCCAGGCCCATCCTTGAAGTATCCCTTCCCTTTGGTGAATTAGGAAGAAGAATTAGGCTGGGAGTTGGTCTTTGGGAGAATAGGAAAAACACAACCTTGGTTCTGCTTCAAGATTTCTGTCAAGTGAGGGGTCTTGGAAAGCCATTGTTGACCTTTCCTGTGTTTCCTTGCAGGGGAAAAGCCTTTCAAATGTGAATTTGATGGCTGCGACAGGAAGTTTGCCAATAGCAGTGATCGGAAGAAACATTCCCATGTCCACACCAGTGACAAGCCCTACTACTGCAAGATTCGAGGCTGTGACAAATCCTACACTCACCCAAGCTCCCTGAGGAAGCACATGAAGATTCATTGCAAGTCCCCGCCACCTTCTCCAGGACCCCTTGGTTACTCATCAGTGGGGACTCCAGTGGGCGCCCCCTTGTCCCCTGTGCTGGACCCAGCCAGGAGTCACTCCAGCACTCTGTCCCCTCAGGTGACCAACCTCAATGAGTGGTACGTTTGCCAGGCCAGTGGGGCCCCCAGCCATCTCCACACCCCTTCCAGCAACGGAACCACCTCTGAGTCTGAAGATGAGGAAATTTACGGAAACCCTAAAGTTGTGCGGACGATACATTAGAATTTATTATTAATAATAATAAGTGAAATAATAAGTGGGAGTCCTTGGACCACATCCTAACCTGAGACAATGCCGAGCCTGAGACAAACCCGTGACTCAGACTTGCCACCGGGTCTAATTAGCCCTATTTATTCAGTATGAAACCCTATGGTGTTTGTACATTTAATTAATTTAATTAAGATATTTGGGCTTTTTTTTTTTTTCTTAAAAAACAAACAAAAAACAACCAAGCTGGACTTGTACATTGCAGGAAGACGGGGCTGGGGGCAAATTGTACCAAGCAAAATGAATGGAGAGATTAGTTAATGGAGATACACACTGCTGATGCAATATATATATATATATATATATATGTGTATATATATATACACATATATATATATTATTTTTTTTTAAAGGGGGAGAAAAAGAGCATTAAGTCAGAACTTAACACAGCAACAAGGCCCTCTGCATTTCCCGGAGTGCCTCTCAAATGCCTTTGACACCATACCGTGGGCTGCTTTTGAGCCTCCTTGTTGGACCCTAATTCTGCCAAGGCCTCTTGATTGTAAACCACACACCTGCTGCATTGCCAACAGATCCTGTTCTGTACCTGTGTCCAAAAACATTTGTAAAAACCCTTTGAGTTTAATATTTGTAATTTTTAATTTCCACTCTTATTACTGATCTTACCTTAATACAATATTTTTATACAGGATTATTTCTTCAGTATCCTACTGTGTGATTTAAAAAAAAGATGCAGCAACCTTAATATATCTCCATATCTTGTGCTACTGTGATTGTTCAAGCAAAAGTGGAGAGAAGAAAAGCTGCTGCAATAAGACAACTGTGAAACTGTGATATTTTATAAAATAGAAGAAATTCAAGTGCTTTCTTTTTCATATATGTTTTTTTTTTTAATCTGAATTCTCAGATACTGCCTTCTAACTGTGTCCAAACTTCTTGTGTAATAAAGAGATTCTGTTTTCGATCCTAAGTTCTTTGGGATGCCAACATTCACAGTCAAGTCTTGAGGAGGTGTGATGATGGCATCATACCTATTTTTTTGGAAAGCTGTTGTTTTTAAAACAGGCTAACACCTCTTTTATACTGTTGTATCAGCCTTTTAAAAAGTCTATTTTTCAATGCTTGAAACTGCATTTTAATGCATTTTCTTCCACCTGAGCACTGAGCACACCAAACTGGAATCCATTTGAAAATGACAGTGTGTGAAGTGTATGATTTACATTAAAAGAGGGGAGGGAGTTGCCATACATATTAAAATTTTTAAAAGGTTTATAGTTACCACCAAACACTGATGAATGTGTGACCTTTGCCAGAGCTGTCAAGCTAGGATAAAAAAGGTCAAGGACCTAGGACAATAACTCTTAGTCAATTTATTTTCGGTTGGTACAACACATCTCCTGTGCAAAATGTAGTCCATCAGAAACATCATACAGATATACTAAAGAGCACTAATTTATCCTTAGAGACCCTGAAGACACCCCCTCCCCAGGGTTTGTAGAAATTTGTTTTGTGTGCTGTGAGTGGTTGATGTAGTCTTGTCATTGTTAATAACTTGTATGTGAACACTATTATTTGTACAGTTGAATTAATTTATTTTCAGACATCATCCTTTTTTTTTTTCTTTCCTGGAAGAGTTCAAAGCACACCAAAGAATTATATTATACATTTTGGTGAAAGATTGTCATTTATGATCCATGGTTTATTTAAGAAAAAAAGGAAAGAAAATGGAAAAATATATTTTTAAGCTTACTTGAATGAACAACGTAATGTGAAAACCAAGACTCTTCCTGCATGTCTTTTTTGCATTGTGTTGATAAGATTATATATAGTTTATACATATATTATATTACTAGTACAGTGCATGGTGCTGTCACTTGGAAAGCCTTTCAATGTTGTCTTCAGATTGTTGTGATGAATATGAAACATGCAGACCCTCCTTTATAAAGAAAAAGACCTTAAAACTTGAATATGAGATAACTTTACATTTTAAAAGTTTATTTGATTTTCATATTATTCACTTTCAAAGCCCTTTCAAATAGAAAAGGTATGGGGGGATAATTTATGTATCGTAAACTTATTAGAACAAAATATTCCTGATGTATAATGAGTTGTTTTATTTATACAACTTTTTCAATGGTAGTTTGCACTATTCTTTATTATGCTACAGGTTTATTTATTATGAAACAAAGGAATATGTATTTTATGTATTTTACCATGCATAGGTTAACTCTTTGCCACAGATTTGTTGGTTCTTGATACACCTAAAATAAAAAAATGTGTACCTCCAATAGAGAGCAAGCAAGAATGATTATGAAGTAACAAATTTAATAAAGGTATTCTTCTTATTATTGCTTATGTTTTACCTAATGGCATATCTCTCATACAAATAGGACAGGTTGCTAATGGAGTGAATGTCTTTCCTTGGTCTCTTGATTTCTTGGCCTCTCCCCAAGCGGTACAATATTTTTGCAGCCTGGTTTAACTTACAAGCTTATCTAGGAAACACAAGATATTTATGAAGACTAAGCCTTGCAGGTTATACTTACAGTAGCATAAATCTTTTGGGTTACTGCATTTATTTGTTAAAATAAGTAATATCCTGATTGATTCTAATCAGTGAAAAGCCAAAAAGTGAATTTTAGCATTTCTTTGGTGCCTAGACTCCAAAAGGAAAAAAAAGAATGAAGAAAATGTGGAGGGAGGGACAGTGAGGCTTCTAGACACAAAGAAGGTGAAAGCAAAATCGGTCAGGGGCTGAGATAGGTATTGAATGAAGTTGAGTAGTGGGCATCAAATGCCTCTTATGGCATGGGAGATCAAGATGCAATTTTACTGTAGTTTGTTCTGGAAGTTGAGTGGCTATTGGTAATTTAAGCTCAGCATTTTGGGGCAGGTGTGTTGAACAATTAGATTCTTGCATGGCAGCAAAATATTCAAGTGGCTTAAATGCAGGTATTTGGCTATGCACATTTACAAGGCTGGATGTTTGCTTGTGTTTTTGTTAGCAGATACAAAACTGATAAAAGTCAAATAGTTAAAAGCAACTGCTAGTAATGTCAATAAGCATTTCTCTGAAAGGTTATAGTGGCTTTTAAAAGTCAGGTTTGTTAAATGTAGTAAAGGTGAAACAGGTTGCAAAGAGTTGTTTTAACTCAGATGACAATAACCAGCACACGAAGGAGAAAAACACTCATAAATGAGGGCCCCAATCAATAGGAAAACTTATAGCTCTCTAATGAAGTTTCTTGTGAAAAGAAGGGTGACACAAAGCCACCAAGACATGAATCATTCATGGGAAATATAAAAGATAAAAGATATCTGACAATGAGCAGAACCTTGTATAGAGTGTATAAAACAAGTTTCCCCTTCTTATTTTCTGCTTTAAAACGCACAATCTCCCACTCCCAGCGTTCTCTGTCCAGTCTATAGAGTTAAAATTGACCACTGCTCGTACTGCGCCACTTCAAAGTAATTTAGTCCAGAACGGAAGGCTTGGCGCTCGGACAATCTTCATGGTGTGTTAAGATTTCTATGGCAATTGGCAAGCAAGACGTTCCCATCTGAATATGTCTCAAAGAAAGCCACTTATTGACACTAAGTTGGCTATCATCAAAGACTTCATCTTCCCTAGGCAAAACGTGGCCCTTGCAAATACTGTTTAAATCATCTACCTTTGTTTTGCAGGCTAGGAGAATCTTCAAACGCACAATTATTTGAAATTTATGTATATATATTTTTCCCATTCAGGATGTTCTTGGTAAAGCTAATGGTCCTAAAATCTAAACTCCACAGAGTTTGAGGGTGGAAGTTATATTCTCTTAAGGAGTGGGAGATGGCCACACAAGCATCATAACACTGGGGACAGGAAAAGAGGAGGCCCAACTATCTGCAAACATGTTACACTCTCATAAGTGATCTCTTCCACTTTGGGGAAGGTTTTGGAGACCATTGTGGTTTTACCCACCCAGTAATCTATCATCTGTCATCTCTCTATCTGTCTATGAAATGAAACAAGAGGTGCTGGCCACTAGTATTTTTAAATCCCAGTTGGGTTAGGAAATCCAGCTCCTGGGGAGGGGGCAGGGGAGACATCTGGTTTCTCAAGTGATCACCTTAAGCCAGCAGAGAAGAAGGCTGATCACAAGGCAAACAAAACAACCCAGCCGCTTATTATTAATGGCACTTTCATCCCCTCACATCACTCCTGGCCTGCCAGTCCACCCACAGTGTAGCAAAACAGGACGCCCAGCCACGGAAGCCTTCCAGGTCTGGAGGCACAAGCAGGCCGGCAGGAGACCTAGGTGAAACTGCCCTGGAGTCCCCAGTACACTTCCCCTCTGTGGACAAAAACTCAGCCCCACACCCACGCACTCCCCGAGCACACATTAACATACACTGCAAGTTCCTAATCAGGCAGGGAGAAGTTCAAAGGCATGTTTTTTTTTTGAAATTCAAACTACTGCTTCTATGGTCCATCCACGCGGAGCGTCAGGATCGCTATGGCAGTGGGCAGGGCCAGGGGAGTCGCCGGCAGAGGGGCCACTGTGATTCGAGACAGTCGATGAGACACAGCTGCAGTGACCTTTTTACTTTCATGACAAGTTACTTCGGTCCACTTGCACCTCATCAGAAATTTTATATATATATATATATATATACATTCAGCGTTTAAGATTCTTCCATAGAACCTCCTAGCTTGAGAGAAAGGGGAGAGAAAGAATGAAGAAAGGAGGATAGGAGCGGAGGAGAGTCGGGGTGGGGAGTGGGTGATGTTCGAAGGGTGGGGAAGAGGGCAGGGGAGCCAGAGCCCCAGTTCCCCTTCCTTCCCTCCCCACCTAAGTACTTTTATTTGCAGAGCGATTGTTCTTTGTTTATTTAATACAAGTACTGTGTGAATGGTGAAAAATAAACACGATGAAAAATAACCAAACAGATGATTCCTCCGAGTGAAAAAGCCCGGACTTAATAAAAGTGCGAAGCAGTCACCGCTGAATGAGAAACCCTTTGAAGTGGAACTTATTATAGGAGGAATACTTTGGGGTTGCCTTAACGACGCCGCTGAATCGAAAGCGCTCGCCTTTGTCAGCGATTTGTTCTCCTTTGCTGGGGTTCCCGGAGAAATTACTTACATGGGCTGCCTTAACATGCAGCCTGCAAATCAGTAACTTTGCAGCTCAGACTCGCAGACGCCACTCGGCTGCGGACAAAAAGAGTCAGGGGGGAAACGCACCAACCTTTCACGCCGAGGCTCTGGGGCTGGGGGTGCACGGGCGTGCTGGGGGCGGCAGATAAGAAGTTGTATTACAACGCCCCCCCTCGTCCAGGCTTCCTTCTTCTTCCCTCTGCACCCCCCCGCCAGTCCGGGCTGGCGCTCTGTGGGCCCGGACTCCGCTCGGTGGCAGTGGAGGCTGGGCTCCTCCAGGGCCCACCGGCGAGGGGCGCTCTAGGGCGCGCGGGCCGGGCGCGGGACTTTCCCAGCAGCTCGGGCCATATTTAATAAGGGTCGTTCATCACCAAGGCGCTTTGAAGGGTCGCCTCTAGCCCTGTGCCCATTAGAAAGGCGGAGGTGACATTTAAACTCCGTTTTCAAGGATCGCGGGGGGATTTCATTGAAAAAGCAACTCGTTTGTCTTATGAGCCTGGAAACAACCCCCTTCTCGCTCCTTTTGACCACATGGCATAACTCAAAAACAATAGTTCAAAAGTGAAATGGCATCGTGGTGTTCATTCGGAGACAGGCCCCCATCTAGCACCAGAGAAAAGGGGTAGTCCGCAAGACAATGTGCTTTTTGTGTCCGACTCTGTCACAAGGATTGTGTTGTTTGCTTTGGAGGCTGCGCCTGTTATACTTTCCTGAAAGTGCTTGTGTTAAACAAGAGTTATAAGTCATCCAAAACAACAAACATTTTGATTTTCTTTGCCTAAAGGGCTTTCCCTGGCTATGGGCACCGTGAAAAAATAATGTCCTCGCTGAGAAAGGAACACCAGTAGTAGCATTACAAGCGGGCGCATTAAATATTGAATGACACGGGAAAAAGAGCTTGTCGAGGGGCACTCAGCCTTAAAGTCTTTCTTCAACTTTGTCTTCGGTGGCTGCTGGACTATTTAAGATGGTATTAATTAAGGCAGCTTCGGATGCTGCCGAGCCGGCCGGCCCCTCGGCCGCGCTCGGTCAATGGGCCTGTGCCCCCGCGCTCTGCTCACGCGTTGGCTGAGCCGAGTGCAAATGTCACTTCTCATTTGGAGGCTGAAGAGAAGTGCCCATCCTACATTAAGGGCAGCAGGGATGCAGTCAGCAGCAGGCGTTAAAGGAATACGAGGGACTGGGGTGAGGGGAGGGGAGGCGGGAACAAAATGGGAACAGCTGCCCGGGGCGGGGTCGAGAGTGTGCCCCGCGCACCTTTTTTGGCACATTTTAGAGAGCGCCGCTGGCAAACCGGGGCCACGCGGGACTCGCTGGGTTGGAAGACACCCTCTCTTTCGTCGTTCCTGCGTGGGGAAAATGAAAACTCTAGCTCTGCACAAATCCATTAGGCAGGCTGGCGGGGCGTTATTTTACAAAGGAACTCGCTTCTACAAAGAAAGACAAAAGCTTGGTGCAAACAGGCGTCTTGACTGACTTCCACCTCCCCCTACGGTCCCCTTCACAGATCACAAACAAAGCCCAAAGGACCTCAGCCAAGGATCTCCAGATCCAATTTTACAGATGGCGAAACTGAGACCTCAAGCAAGACTCAAATTGATTTTTGTCAATATTCCCCGAAGTCAGAGGTTGAGACCCTCTTTGAGACCAAAGATCCAGGCGGGAGTGGAGTTCTCTTTAAAGTCGCCAACAACCACGCCAAAATGTCCCTTTCCCCTGCCCCCCATTGCAAGTGTTTGATTCAAAGTCAAATGGAAATTGGTTTCAGCAGTTGAAAATTCCTAACATAAAAAAAGGAATGAAGCTTACTGACAACTGACTGTGGCATAAATGAAATGCATGCTCTGAGAAACTCTGTTAACTATCAGTTCTTGATGAAGAGAGACAAGATTTGGCTGGGCAGAGGGGACAGGGCATCCCGGCAGATTGATTTCTGCAGCCAGAAGCCCAACAGGATCCCCCGTCTCCCTATGTGGCGTTTCACCTGGATGTGGGCCTTCTCTTTTACCACACGACCCCTTGTAGGTGGGGGGAGATGCAGTAAAATGCCCTCCCCACCCCCACCCCCGTGTGTGTGTGTGTGTCTGTGTGTGTGTGTGTGTGTGGTTAGCACTCTTAGCTTTTGATCCATTTGCAATGTCTGATTCTCCATCTTAAAATGTGTCCATTCAGGGCTCCCTCTGGCCTTTTGGATAAGGGGCGGGTCATGTTTCCACCAAGAGCCATGCTGCAGGAGAACTAGTCCCTACCCTTCCTGCAGAGGCTGGAATCTGAGCGCAATGGGTGGCCGGAGAGCTCGCATTCAGACAGCCCTGAGATGCGGGCCTGGGGCCCTACGCCCCATTGGCAGCTGGAGGCGTCGCTCTGGGGCCAAGGAACGCCTGGGCGGGTCAGGACGCGGGCGGAGGTGGGCGGTGGGGCAGCGAGAGAGGGCCGCGCCAGAGCAGCCCACTCCCGCACAGCCTAGGACTGGAGTTCCCAGGCCCAACCGCCTACCTGAGTGATCTGTTTTGCACATCTTTCCTCATTCCTCTTCTCTGCTCTCCCTACCTCCTCTACTTTTTTGCATGAACAGGGCCCAGGCCAGGATAACGGATGCAGAAAGATGGCCTTTTGGCCCGGAACGCACTCTCTCGCGTGCGCATACACCCACCTCCCTACCACCCCCCCCCCACACACACTCACGCGCAATTCAACCCCCTCCAGCCCAGCCCCAGCCAGTGCACTGGGCACACGCTCGGGATCCAGGCACCTTGCCAAGAGCTCGCGAGCACCCTGCGTGGCACACTTGTTGGAGTTCCTGCACGAAGTGGCGGGGGTGGAGTGAGGAGGGAGGGGTGGGCGGCGGTGCACGCCGCCGACTGCTGGCGGTGAGCACAAGTTCAGTGCTCAACTTCCCGCTCTTAACGAGATCCGGGATCCCTTTGGAGAGGCCCTCGGGAGCTGGCGACGGGGCTGGGAGTGGCGTGGGTAAGCTGGCCGGCGCGGGGCGCGGGCGGCGGGGCACAAGGGCGCTACAAGAAGAGGGCGCGAGGGTGCCTGCGGCCAGCCGGGCGCTCCGAGAAGTCAGCGCGAGCAGCTGTGACTTCACCTATTAGCCCCGATGTCTTTCCGAGGAGCCTGGTGGAGTTAAACAGTCCACAATGGGCGCTCTGGGGCGCCTCCAGCCTGACCTCCACCCGGGTTTAATAGTTTCATAGGAACTTCATTAAATCAATTACTTAGTGAGCACATCATCATTTATTTGTAATTAGCAGCGAGGAGCGCGTTCTCTCCCCCAGCCCGCGGCCCGGGTCCCAGCGGGGTTGACTAGTTGTGCAAGCACTTTTGTTTGCTCGAGTGTTGACTCCCGGCATTATTCGGCCCGGGTAATCTTTACGTCTCAATCTAGTATTCAGGGGGCGAAAGGAAAACAAACAGGGCGCAGGCCGGAGGCCAGCCCTTTGGTCCCAGCCGCCCCAGAACTCGGCCCTCGCTGGGCGTGCAGGGCGCACCTCTGCGGCCCCCGCTCCTCCCGGGAGGAATAGGCAAGAGCGCCACCGGGGCAGAGGAGCAGGAGCCAGACCGGGGGGTCCAGAAGGAAAGTGGCGAAGGAAGAGGCGATGAAGGAGAGAAAGGAGAAAACCAGGAGCAGGAGCTCTGGGCCTGCAAAACGAGCACAAAAGGGAAACGTCCAGGCTCGCGCACGTGTGCGGGCGGCATTGGAGGGGGAATGCGCGTTGTGCATGTGTGCAAGTGTATGTCCATGTGTGCATGTGTGTGTGCGCGCGCAGGAAGTGCGTGAAATCACATCCATTTCAGCTGCCCAGGGCTGGGCGGAGAGAGGGGAGTGGGAGCAGGAGGTGCCGGCCTGGTGTGCGCGGAGGCAGCTCGCTGGGTGTCCGAGCTGCAAAAGTGCTTTAATTGGGGGGCTGCAGCCCCGGGCGCAGCTCCACTGCGGCCCACAAATTACGAGCGAGTGGTTAGCGAGGAGGGGGGAGTTGCTGAAAGCCGGGCCAGAACCTGCGCGTGCGGAGCGGCACGAGTAATGGCTCCGCAAGGAGTCGTGATTCCTTTCGCGTGTAATCATCTTTCCCCACACGCCGCAGCGCCGGCCAAATCTCGTTTACATCCAAGGAGTTGCGGCTAGCCGGGCCAGAAACGTGGGCGACACGCCCCTGCGTCCTTGCCCCGGCCCCGATTTCCGCTCCAGGCTGGAAGTCCTTCCAGCATAGGAAACGCTCAACTTCTGGGGCTATCCCAGCTCAGGAAATGGAGGAGGGCGGGGAGGCGAGGGGTCATTGATGACCCGGCCTGGGTTCCCCCAGGAGCAGGCGAGTGTGAACAACTGTGAGGTGAGGAAAGGCCGTGGGGAAAAACGTTCCTCCAGAGGGCTTCCAGAAGAAACAGTGGCCTCTGGGGATCCTTGAGGTCAGTCTCTTAGACTCCCTGGGGCTGTAAGCTTTTGAGGACCGGGTCCTGAATTTCTACCTTGGTTCTGACGGCCAGGCCTGGCTGATCGGGGTTAATACTTGCAGGCAGGGAATGTTTGAAGGCGGTGGTTGCCTTGTGGATTTTCTAACCAGTGGTTTCAGTACAGATCGAATCAGTGTCTGGAGTGTTTGTTCTCTGGTGGGACGGAAGAGGGTTCTGTGGCCCTGTGGTGAGACAGGGTCCGTCCTGGAGCAGGGATGGGGAGGCAGAGGGCTGGGGTGTGGCCCCCAGGCCTCTCTGGACAGCCCCAGACCTGGAGGCCGCTGGCTATGGCTGTGTCTGGGCGTACACGTGCGCGAGGGCGGTTGTACTCCCGGGAGTGCGAGCTTAGCTTGCTGGGGAGCCTGTCGCGAGCTCTCCTGAGGCCTCCAGTCTGGGGAGCCAACGCCGCCACAGTGCTTTGGGCTCTCAGGAGGGTGTCCTAAGGCTGCAGCTGTCTCACTCCCCCAGTCTTCTTGTTCCACCTTTCCTCAGGTCTCACCATCAGACACCCATTCTGTTCCTCTCCCTAGCCTCCTTTTCTGCCAAGTTGACTCCCAGGTCATTTGGCCTCTACCCCAGGGTCCTAGGTATCCTTTGCTTGCAGGACACAAGGATGAGAGAGGCAGGTGCAGCTAGGATCCTGTTTGAAAATAGGCTTTCTTGGCCTGGCGCGGTGGCTCACGCCTGTGAAATCCCAGCACTTTGGGAAGCTGAGGTGGGAGGATCGCTTGAGGTCAGCACCAGCTTGGGCAACATGGTGAAACCCCATCTCTACAAACTATATAAAAATTAGCTGGGCCTGGTGGTGTGCGCCTGTAATTCCAGCTACTTGGGAGGCTGAGGCAGAAGAATCGTTTGAGCCAGAGAGGCGGAGGTTGCAGTGAGTGGAGATGGTGCCACTGCACTCCAGCCTGGGCGATAGGGCAAGACTCAGTCTAAAAAAAAAAGGTTTCCCTTCAGCCCCCCTCCCCAGCATGGCAGAGCTCCCTGAGCTGCCCAGCTGCTGCTCACCCCGCCATGGTCTGAGAGTCTGGGTCAGCCTGAAAAACAGGAAATAGATCCAGATAAGGACCATCAACCAGCCTGTCAACAATCTGGGAGAAGCACCTTTTAAAATATAAAAAGTGGTTTGTAACTTTGCATACTCCTCTTCCCCTATCCCCAGTGAGTCTGTGCTAAAGAAGTTACAATGGTCAGGCTTCAGGAAGAATTACCGGGAAAAGGAAATCTTAAAGCATAAAGCCAAATATGATTTTCTTAAAAATACCTGGGAGCCTAACATGATAAACACAAATACTCCTTTGAGTCTGTTGTGCACATTTCTGCTCCAGTGTACAGAATACTTGTGCATGTTAAATATATATTGATCAGACAGGTGCACACACACACACACAGTTATAGCATGTCTAAATCCCACGTTGGAAATTATCAGACCTAGCCAAATTTAGGACAGCGTTGAAGGAGGCAAGACTGAGAAAAGCTACATTGAAAATAAAATTGAAATATTCACCCATGACTTCTCTCTCTACTCCTCCCCTCTCTCCCACCTCCTACACCATTTAATAAAATAGCATCATTTAGAGAAAGGAAGGCACGTCAGGAGACATTTTATGAGCTGGCAGAGAATTTGTTGAAGTGGTTGATTTAGAAAATCTGGATACTGACTGCGAAGTTTTCTTAGTGATATTCCTATTATGCATCTTTCTTCCCAATCCAAGTCCTAACAGCTTTTAAGCCGTTATCTGGCTAGGTTCTGTTTATTAACCAGGCTCTGTTATGATTTTGCTTTTATTGGGCTGCAGGCTCCTTGGCAGTCCCACCTGAGGCCCTCCTTGGATCAATGGGAGCCCCGTGCTGTGTTCCTTGTGCCCTTTCAGGAGAACTCCCCATGCAGGGCGTATGGGACCCTTCCAGGGTCCTTGCCACTGGACTCATCAGTCTGAAAACTAACAGGATCATGCCCACAGACTGTCCTCCTCTCTCTGGGAGGGCTTGTCTTGTCACCAGTCATGAGTTTCATCCTCCTGACCTGGCGCAAAGAAGAACATTTGGCACTGACATCAAAGCCCATGCAGCAGGAGCCTGGAGTTTGTAGCAGGCTGATTTCAGATAATGACATGTATGGGACATTTCAGGGAGGGCCCAGGGGACCCTTGGAATGGGAGGAACTATGCCAATGTTTGTCCCCTTTTAGGGGCGAGGGCAAAGGTTTGACTGCTCTGGCCATTTCTTAAGTAAACTGACCCGAAAGAGCACGCATTAGAACAAACTGTGGCCTAGGGCAAGAGTCTGTTGTGTTCCTGACAGAAACTTCTGGGTGAGTCCTGGCTGCTGCTGGGCCACCGCTCTGTGTTCTCACAACCGGCAGCACTGCTGGTTCCCTGTTCATACCCGCGAGGGACAGAATCATGAAGTGATTCCAGGCGTCTCTTCTCAGGGAGAAAGAACACCTAGAGACACAGAGGCAAGTCCAGGAAAACCACTGCCCATTAGCCAGCGCCACCCCTCCTTGGCCACTCCTCCTGCGATTTCTAGCCTTCAACGCCCAGATCCTTTATATCCACTCCATAAAGCAGAGGGCTGGAGTGGTCCAGAGACAGGAATGTGTCTTTCAAGAACTTTAGTGTCTTTGGCCCCTGGCAAGATTGGAGTATTTATTTTTCTCTGACTCCTCCAATTGGAGTGATGCCAGTTAAGAAGGAAGCAGAAGCTGGGTGTGGTGGCTCACGCCTGTAATCCCAGCACTTTGGGAGACCAAGGCCAGCAAATCGCTTTTTGTCAGGATTTCAAGACCAGCCTGGGCAACATGGCAAAACCGCATCTCTGCTAAAAATACAAAAATTCGCTGGGTGTGGTGGCGCAAGCTTGTAGTCCCAGCTACTTGGGAGGCTGAGGCACGAGAATCATTTGAACTCAAGAAGCAGAGACTGCCGTGAGCCAAGATTGTGCCACTGCCCTCCAGCCTGGGTGACAGAACTAGATTTGATTTCAAAAAAAAAAAAAAAAAAGAAGCAGAGAAATTGCATCATGAAAAGTATAATACCCTGCTTGGCCCTTAAGTTTCTTTTGAGATTGGAATGAAGTTTTAATAGGAAGGTTTCCTTTGCCCCATGACTGTCTGCGGAACGGCAGACACAAAACTTCTTAGGCTCAGATGAGTAACAGCCTCCCTGGGAGCTGGGTGCTCTGAGGCCCTAGAGGCAGAGCTGTGGGCCCTATTTCGGGGCACAGTAGAAGAGGACACAGGAAGTTGTAGAGAAGCCTAATATCCATTGCTCGCATGTTTTCCCCATCATTTAAAAAAAACTGTGATAAGGCCAGGCATGGTGGCTTACACCTGTAATCCCAGCACATTCAGAGGCCGAGGCAGGCAGATCACTTGAAGCCAGGAGTTTGAGACCAGCTTGGCCAACACGGTGAAAACCAGTCTCTACTAAAAATACAAAAAATTAGCCGGGCGTGGTGGTCTGCACCTGTAGTCCCAGCTACTCGGGAGGCTGAGGCACAAGAATCACTTGAACCCGGGAGGTGGAGGTTGCAGTGAGCTTAGATTGTGCCACTGCATTCCAGCCTGGGCAACAGAGTGAGACTCTGTCTCAAAAAAGAAAAAAAAATGTGGTAAAATGTATATAACATAAAATTTACCATTTCAATCATTTTTAAGAGATGGGGTCTCACTGTGTTGCCCAGGCTGGCCTCAAACTCCTGGGCTCAAGTGATCCTCCTGCTTCAGCCTCCTGAGTAGCTGGGACTGCAGGTGTGAGCCACCACACCTGGCTTCAACTATTTTTAAGCATACAATTCAGTGGTATCCAGTACATTCCCATTCCCATGCAGTCATCCCACCATTCGTCTCTAGAATGTTTCCGTCTTCCCAAACTGAATCTTTGTACATGAAACAATAGTTCCTCATTTCTTCTCCCCTAGCTTCTGGCAATCTCCATTCAACTTTTTGTGTCTCTGAGTGTGACGACTCTAGGGATCTCATCTAACTGGGATCATTCAGTACTTGTCTTTCTGTGCCTGGCTTATTTCACTCAGCATAATGTCCTCAAGGTTCATCCCTGCTGTAGCATGCATTAGAACTTCATTCTTCGTTATGGCTGAGTAGTAGTCCACTGTGTGGATAGACCACACTTTGTAGATTCCTTCTGCTGTTGATGGACACAGGTTGTTTCCACCTTTTGGCTACTGTGAGTAATGGTGCTGTGAACACTGATGTGCTTACATGCTTTTATATGTACATGTGTACCTATATAATATACTTTTTATGAACCAATTTAAAACACTTTAAAGGGGAGCTCCAGCCATGGATTTAGACTATCAGCTTTCTCACCTGGCTGTGGCTTTCCGAGGTCAGCAAAGTGCAGCTAGAATTCAAGGGAGAGCCAAACCATTGTCTTCCAGTTTCGTGGCCGTCCCATCTGTGTGTGTGTGTGTGTGTGTGTGTGTGTGTGTGTGTGTTCAGACCTACCCAGTGCTCCTGCTTCAGAGGAACTATTAACACATTGATATTATCAATAGCAGTCAGTGCCTGAGCCATTAGGGATTTATGAAAACATCTGAAGCAAGTTGTTTCAAAGCACTGATTTGTTTTATAGTCAGTATTACATTTTATGACAGGCTCTTTTGCCAGCAAAATGAGCGCATAAGCATCATACACTGCTCAGGAGACGGAAACCCGTGCCCTGGGCTGCCCTGCAAATTTGTGTTCCAACTCCCTTGGGAAGCTTCTGCAATTCACAGACAACTACTGACCCTTTGCTGGAGGGTTGACCCCGAACTAGATAGGGTGTATGCCCACCCTTACATTTGTGGCAGTGGAAAAGCGACATCCACCCCCTTTCCCTTTTCTGTCATTTTTCTCAAACCGAGAACACAATAAGAACACCAGTCAGTACTCAGAAGACCAAGGTCAAACATTTCCTGGCCACTTCTGCTGCTTTTTTTGTTCCGATTTTTTTTCTTTTTCCCTGATTTTCTGGAGTTTCACGGGGGCAAATTCCCGAGTTTTGGATAAAGTAGTCTCAACCCTCCTGGGAACGGTGGCACCTAAGGAAAGGGACAGACAGGCCACTTGGGGAAGATGGATGTATGATTCCCAGCAACCCAGTGACTGTCCTTCTCATTCAAACATCCCCCCACCCCCCAACCATAAGAGCAGAGAGAGGGACCACTGTGCTGTACAGGGTTTGCCGGGTCTGGGATTGGGCGGGGAGGCAGGCGCTCTTCCCTGGGATGGGAGATAGTTCCTTCTCAATGTTCCCAGGGAGCAGGGTTTGTCATATTTTACAGCAGCTGTTTCACATTCCCCTACCTAGTTATTAGACACAAAAGGGAGTAAATTAAAATAGCGAAGTAAAAGGAAATAAAAGGCGTCTTTTCTTTCTGTAAAGAGACAACACCTAATTAAAGAATATTTGAATCCCACAAAAATGCAGACTCTCACGGGTGACATAAAACTTCTCCTTTTAAACCAAGAACAAAACCCAGAAAATTAGGGACAGGCCCAAGAGGTAGTCCTTTAAAACAAAATGCTCCTGCCTCTGGAGACTTTTGACTTTTTTTCCCTTCCTTTTTTCCTCTTCCGCAGTCCTGGGGGAGTATTAAACTCAAACGACTCCTTTGAGTTCAAGTTATCTGGCCTGTAGCCAGCCAAGCATACAGCCAGCCTCCTCCCCTCCTGCCAACAGCAGCGCTTGCTACAGCCCACAGCCTTGTTTTCTTCTCTCCCAGCCTCCTCCCCTCCCCAGCAGGAGCTTTTCAGTCCCCACTCACCACTGCACCACAGTTTCTTTCTTTTGTCCTCTCTGGACTCTACTTTTTTCCCAACACTTTCCCTAGCTCAGGCTAGTTCTCACCCACGCTGTCTTCCACTTTCTTTACCCCACAGAGCTGAGACACTGGGGCCTTCTTTCTTTTTCTCCTGGGCTCTTAATCGTGTTCTTGACCAGAATATAGCAGAAGCTTTGGCCTTCTTCAGCTTGATTCCACCCTGGGTTCCAAATTCAGTCCTTCCCAGCCCTAGCTCTGCCCTTCCTCCCCTTAGTGTGGTCTCCTTATACACCAAAGGCTGCTTTGGGTGTTGGTGCTCAGCCATTGTTGACCTTGACCTTTATACAGGAACTCTCTCCTGGGACACCTGCGAGGAGTAAAACTTTTAAGCGTACAATTCACTGGTATCGAGTACATTCACATTCCTGTGCAGTCATCACATCATCCATCTCCACAACGTTTTCTTCTTCCCAAACAGAATCTTTGTACCCATGAAACGATAGTTCCTCATTTCTTCTCCCCTAGCCCCTGGCAATCTCCGTTCATCTTTCTGTCTCTCTGAATGTGACTACTCTAGGGATCTCATCTAAGTGGGATTATACAGTATTTGTTCCTTTGTGTCTGGCTTATTTCACTCAGCATAATGTCCTCAAGGTTCATCCATGCTGTCGTATGCATCAGAACTTCATTCCTTGTTATGGCTGAGTAATATTCCACTGTGTGGATAATGAATCAATACATGTAAGGGGCGTGAAAGCCCATGGAGGTGAGAGGGGCTGACTTCTCAGGCAGGACACGGGCCTCTTACCTCATTTCCACCTCGGGGACCACACAATGGTTAGGACAGTGCTTTTTCTGTGAAAGTTGCTCAGTTCATTCAGAATCCCTTTAATTGTTGTTTCTAGGAGAGTATCATTCTTCTGCTTAGTCTTATAACAGGGAGGAAAGAAAGGAAAGCTGGGATGAGGCTAAGAAAATATGGAATGTCATACCTTGAAATAGCCACAAATTAAATAAATTCTTAGTGACAGCTCACCCCAATTTTGCCTCTCTGGGATTTTTTTTTTCTTGGCTTTTGATGGCTTGAAAATCCTGCAGAATTTTTCCCAACATCACAATGCAGAGGATGGAGCCAGAGGTTTCCAGATTCCTGCTTATTAGACTAAACAGTAAAAGGAAATCATTTTTTCCATTCAATAAGTGAGGACAGGCTATTTTGTTGGCATTTCCTTTTGGGGATGGACCCTGCCTCTGGCTCTGCCTTTTTTACTTTTTTTTTGTTTTTGTTTTTGAGACAGCTCTGTTGCCCAGGCTGAAGTGCAGTGGCGTGCTCATGGCTCACTGTAGCCTTGACCTCCCGGGCTCAAGTGGTCCTCCTGCCTCAGCCTCCCAATTAGCTGGGACCACAGGTGCACACCACCATGTCTGGCTAATTTTTTAAATTGTTTTTGTAAAGACGATGTCTCACTATGTTGCCTAGGCAAAGGTCTGTTCTTCCCTGACCTGCTGCAGAAACAGATGTGTGGCTGGCTCTGCCCAGGGCCAGGACTCAGCCTTGCTGAGCCACACTGCTGCCTTCTCTTCTCTGAAACGTGGAGGTAAAAAATAAGTTTCAAACTTCTCTAATTCCTTTCATCTATATTAAAAGGAATATCATATTTCTGAGTAAAGCCTTGGGTGGGATTTTTAGAAAAATGATCATAGTAATAATAATAATATGTTACATCGATGTTAGACTGACCTAACACTTTAAGGGGGGGCTTTCCTCTGCCTTATAGGGTGTTTAGCAGCATCCCTGGCCCCTACTGACTACATGCTAGCAACAGCTTCCTCCCTTCCAAACTGTGACAGTCAAAAATGTCTCCAGGCTGGGCATGGTGGCTCATGCCTGTAATTCCTTGGGAAGCTGAGGTGGGAGGATGGCTTCAGCCTGGTAGTTTGAGACCAGCCTGGGCAACGTTGCAAGACCCCATCTCTACAAAAAAATAGTCTCAGCAACTTGGGAGGCTGAGGCAGGAGGATGGCTTGAGCTCAGGAGGTAGAGGCTGCAGTGAGCTGTGATCACACCACTACACTCTAGCCTGGATGGCAGAATGAGATTCTGTCTCAAAAAAAAAAAAGAAAAGAAAAAACATTTCTCCAGACATTGCCAGATGCCCTCTGTGAGGCAAAATCACCTCTGATTGAAAACCACTGAGTAAGGGGGCCAGAGGGATGGCCTGTGTGGCCAGACCACAGGGAACAAGAGTGTGGTTCCAGATGAGGCCGAGAGATGGAGGCTGGACTGTGACCATATTGTGAGTTGAGATGTTATTTTAGGGCCAGGGAAAGCCATTGGAGGGGTTTAAGCTGAGGCATGAAATAATGTTATTTAATATTTGGAGGAGGGGTCTGGCTGTTGTGTGGGATGAGAGTCGGGGCCGGATGTCCTGGGAGCAAGCCATTGCAGTGGTCCAGATGATGGGGAAATGGGGACGGAGAACAGCGCACAGGTCTGGGCCACATTTTAGATGAGCAGGTGGCAGCACTTGCTGAATACACAGGGAGAGGTGCGGTGGAGAAGGATGAAGGAAAGGACCCCGACCCGACTCCAGCGCCTGGTGGCGGGAGCCGTGCCATGAGTAGGGGCAGGAGCCAATTTGGGACAGAAAGTTATTTATTTATGTGGAGGTGCCAGTTAGATGGGAGGATATAAAATTCTGGAGACCAGGAAGAGGTGAGGGCTGGAGGTGGAGGTTTGGAAGCTTTAGGGCATATTGGTTTTTATTGATATTTAAAACCATGAGTATTTAAACTCACATTACCTAGGGATATTGTGTGAGTCCACAAGAGAAGAAGCCCAGCAGAGAGTCCTGGAGGCATTTTAGCAGGAAGTGGAAGGACCAGAGAAAGATCCAGAGGAGCTGTCTGTGAGGCAGGAGATAAACTAGGGAAGGATGAGGCCATGGAAGTCAAAAATGTATCTGGAAGGCTGACAGCTTTCTCGATGGGGGGACACAGAGTTTTCCAATGACACTGCTATGCATGGTTTGTGGACAGGTGACAGTGGAAGGCTGATTGGGTGGGTGGGTGAAGCCAGGGACAGTAAAACCTGGACACTGTCCCAGATGGCTGGGAAGGGCCAGAGCCCAAGTGGGAGCCTGTGGGGAAGCAGGTTGCAGGAGTTTTTTACAGGCAAGAGGTGCGGGGCGTGCTTGTACGCTGGCCCTGGTCCGAGTGGCCTCGAAGAGGCAGGGGGAGGCAGAGAGAGACGGAGAGGCTGACAGTGCTGGAACAAAAGAGAACCGTGTAGGAATCAAGTCCTTGAGAACGGTGGGATCAGAGCCCAAGTCAAGGGGCTAGGGTTAAAGATTTTTTTGTGTGTGTGGTAAAATATATATAACATG
Organism: Pongo abelii; assembly: GCF_028885655.2. Lineage (NCBI taxonomy): Eukaryota > Metazoa > Chordata > Mammalia > Primates > Hominidae > Pongo > Pongo abelii. The sequence continues at coordinate 106,132,880 of NC_071999.2, read as the reverse complement.
AAATTTGCATTTTGACTCTTTTTTTTTTTTTTTTTTTTTTTTGAGACAAAGTCTCTCTTGTCCCCAGGCTGGAGTGTGATGGCTCAATCTCGGCTCACTACAGCCTCCACCTCTGGGGTTCAAGCGATTCTCCTGCCTCAGCCTCCCGAGTAGCTGGGATTACAGGCGCCTGCCACCACACCCAGCTAATTTTTGTAATTTTAGTAGAGATGGGGTTTCACCATGTTGGCCAGGCTGGTCTCGAACTCCTGACCTCAGGTGATCCACCTGCCTCGGCCTCCCAAAGTGCTGGGATTACAGGCATAAGCCACCCCGCCTGGCTACATTTCGACTCTTTTTAAGTGTACACAATAGTGGCATTAATTGCATTCACAATATAGTACGACCATATTGTGCTAGTTGCAACATTTTTTCATCACCCCAAACCCAAATACTCTGTAACCAGTAAGCAGTTGTCCCCCTACCCCCTACCCCACCACCTTGAAGGCCGGGGTTTTTTGTTTTTTTGTTTTTTGTTTTTTTGAGACAGGGTCTTGCTCTGTTCCCCAAGCTGGAGCACAGTGGCACAATCATAGCTCACTACAGCTCAGACTCCTAGGCTCAAGTGATCTTTCCACCTTGGCCTCCCACAGTATTGGGATTATAGGTGTGAGCCACTGTGGCCGGCCTCGACGGGCTGGTTTTTTTAATAAGAGCAGGACATTTCATCCCAAATAGCAAGAGGGAGGGATAGACCAAGGCTGGAGGTAAGGGTGGGCTTGTAGCTTTGTGGATGGGAAGATAAGGGGGCTTCTGTGGGATTGCTCCAATGTTCTCACTGAAGGCTTGGGGGAAGAAAGAGATAAGGGTGTAGGAGGGAGACAGGAGAAAGGGTAAAATAGTCATCTGGAGAGTGGGAAAGTGAAAAAAACTGAGGAAATATGTTAGTATTGATGGCCAGGGTCGATGGTCCACTTCCTATTTATATACCAGAATTTAAAATGAGACCAGCCAACAATGTTGAATGTCTTTTTATTTTTTATTTTATTTTATTTTATCTTATTTGTTTATTTTGAGACGGAGTCTTGCCCTGTTGCCCAGGCTGGAGTGCAATGGCATGATCTCAGCTCACTGCAACCTCCAGCTCCAGGGTTCAAGCGATTCTCCTGCCCCAGCCTCCCAAGTAGCTGCGATTACAGGTGTGCGCCACCATGCCCAGCTAAGTTTTTGTATCTTTAGTAGAGATGGGGTTTCACCATGTTGGCCAGGCTGGTATCGAACTCCTGACTTTGTGATCTGCCTGCCTTGGCCTCCCAAAGTGCTGGGATTACAGGCGTGAGCCACTGTGCCCAGCGAGTGTCTTTTTAAAAACTGTTTACAAATTGTGGTGAAATATACATAACATAAAATTTACCTTGTTTTTTTTTTCTTGAGATAGAGTCTCGCTCTGTCACCCAGAGGTTGGAGTGCAGTGGCTTGATCTTGGCTCACTGCAACCTCCGCCTCCTGGTTTCAAGAGATTCTCCTGCTTCAGCCTCCTGAGTAGCTGAGATAACAGGGGTGTGCCACCACACTTGGCTAATTTTTGTATTTTTTTGTACAGACAGGGTTTCACTATGTTGGACAGGCTGGTCTCGAACTCCTGACCTCAGGTGATCCCCCTGCCTCGGCCTCCCAAAGTGCTGGGATTACAGGTGTGAGCCACTGTGACCAGCCCTGAACCATTTTCAAACATACAGTTCAGTGGCATCAAGTACATTCTCATTGTTGTGCCACCATCACCACCATCCAGCTCCAGAACTTGTCCATCTTCCCAAACCAAAACTCTGTCTTCCTTAGACAATAGCATCAATTCTCCCTCCCGCAGCCCCTTGCAGCCACAGGTTGTTTTTCCCACCAGTGTTCAGGTGCAGACACGGAGTAGGTGACGGCTGAGTTACACAGGGTTGTCAAGGGAGGGGGCAGCAAGGGCATTATGGGTGGTTGTGAGGTAGTGATTACAAGGGCGGATCATGGAACTCGGGCTCTGTAAGCAGGTGGAGGCAGGAAGAGGTGTGCAATGGTGTCTTTGGAGTCCAAAAAATGTTGATATTTTCATTCCTTTCCTTTCTCACGGTGCTGTAGATGGCAGGCATTAAAACTCATTTTGTATTTATTCATTAATATGGTTTCCAATTGCTCTGACATCTCTGAAGAATGTTCTACAGAAGGACCCAAAACGGCCACTTGAGTCACCGGCATGACTTCCTCCTACTACATGCCGTAGACCTTGGAAAACGTTATGGGTCCCTAGGATACCCACACACTCTGCACCTAATTAGGTAAGAAAAGAGGCATATGGTGTTTTATATGGGGAAAGAGGTACATTTTCTATGAATAGCATAACTATGCGAACAGACAGGCTGACAGATGATTTCACTTTATCTCATCACACAATATGGGCATCCTCACTGTGTGAAAACCCCCAAAGCTTCAGAAACTTGCTAACGTCCTCCTTGCTTTCTGCATCTTAGTTCTTGCCTTTCTCTGCAGAACTGAAGTGGATATGGGAAGCCCTCTCTCAACCGCTGTGAGCTCTCCACCCTGAAATGTCCTCTGGTGATTTTCATAGTCCCAAGCTGCTTTCTGCCTTATTGATGGAGTCATCTCTTCTTTATAGTACACTGCTTATTCTTTCTGGGGATTGTGTTTTCTGGTTTTGTCTACACATATATGTATATTCTTGGCCTATAAGTTCTGTTTCTGAAAGATGCACTCGCACTGTGTTACAGCCACACCTTTGAGAGAATGCTGGTGGGGCTGGGTTTTGCAGCACAGATACCCTTGATGAGGATGGAACAAGTTGCAGGGAATTTATTTTTTTTTAATAATGGAAGAAGCTGGCCTGGCGCGGTGGCTCACGCCTGTAATTCCAGCACTTTGGGAAGCCGAGGAGGGCAGATCACCTGAGGTCAGGACTTAGAGTCAAGCCTGGACAACATGGCAAAACCCCGTCTCTACTAAAAATACAAAAATTAGCTGGGCATGGTGGTGGGCACCTGTAATCCCAGCTACTTGGGAGGCTGAGGCTGGAGAATCACTTGAACCTGGGAGGCAGGGTTGCAGTGAGCGGAAATCACACCATTGTACTCCAGCCTGGACAACAAGAGCGAAACTCCATCTCAAAAAAAAAAAAAAAAAAAAAAGGAAGAAGCCGAGGTGGATCACATCTTGGATTTACCAATTGATAGATAAGCCTAATATCACAAAGAGTTACTTCAGAAGACACAGGAGGTCATCAAGATGGAGACTTTTTTGTTTGTTTGTTTTTTGAGACAGAGTCCTGCTCTGTGGCCCAGGCTGGAGTGCAGTGGCACAATCTCGGCTCACTGCAACCTCCGCCTCCTGGGTTCACGCCATTCTCCTGCCTCAGCCTCCTGAGTAGCTGGGACTACAGGCGCCCACCACTGCGCCCGGCTAATTTTTTGTATTTTTAGTAGAGACGGGGTTTCACCATGTTAGCCAGGATGGTCTCGATCTCCTGACCTTGTGATCCGCCCGCCTCGGCCTTCCAAAGTGCTGGAATTACAGGCGTGAGCCATCGCGCCCAGCAAGATGGAGATTTTTTTAATGTTTTTTTTTTTTTTCTTTTCTTTTTTCTCCTGGACTCAAGTGATCCCCCCGCCTCAGCCCCCAAAATTTCTGGGATTATAGGCATGAGCCACCGTGCCTGGCCTCTTAAATATTAATAGTTAGAGTGACCCCTCAGTGCTACCTTGAATTGTATATCAGCAATGCAGAACCTTCTGCTGTGATGATGATGTTCTATAAAGCACTGTCTAATACGGCAACCACAAGAGTCCTCGCCCACTGAACTCTTGAAATGTAGCTAGTGCCACTGAGGCACTGGATTTTAAATTTTATTTAACTTGAATTTAAACGGTCACATGTGGCTAGTGGCTACCATACTGGACAGCTCAGCTTGCAGTAGGAAGTACCAACTCACTAATGAGCTACAGGCTTTCCAATTAATATTCTCTAATTTAAACATTGTTAGCATTGTTTAACAAGTTTAATTTGCTGGGCACGGTGGCTCACGCCTGTAATCCCAGCACTTTGGGAGGCCGAGACCGGCAGATCACGAGGTCAGGAGATTCAGACCATTCTGATTAACACGGTGAAACCCGTCTCTACTAAAAATACAAAAAATTAGCCAGGTGTGGTGGCGGGCGCCTGTAGTCCCAGCTACTCGGGAGGCTGAGGCAGGAGAATGGCGTGAACCTGGGAGGCAGAGCTTGCAGTGAGCTGAGATCGTGCCACTGTACTCCATCCAGCCTGGGCGACAGAGCGAGACTCTGTCTCAAAAAAAAGAAAAAAAAAGTTTAATTCAATTAAACTTACTCAATATTTAAATTATTATATTGCCTTTGGCTGTACGTAATAGGCAGCTGAATAACCAGGGCTGTACGGGTGAAGGGTTTGTATTCCTCCCCCGGCGAGAAGCTCAGTGGCAGTTAGTGGAGGGCTGAGCTGGTGGCCTGGCGAGGCCTTGGGAAGCTCTTCTGGTTTCCAGCTCTGATATTCATGGGAGTGGCTTGCAGCCTGATAGTTGTGAGATGGCTGCTGTACTTTCCAGCATCAACTTCTGGCAGGAAGGCAGGAAGAAAGGAGATGGAAAAAGAGCAAAGGGAAAACAAAAGGCTTCCCAAAGGCAAATGGTACAATTTCATGGCAGAGAATTTGGCAACATATAGTCCAGTCATATTTTATCATCACCCTTCAACCTGGCAATCCCACTTCTAGAAATCTATCTGCAGTGGTATCAGATAGGCATAAATACAAAATGACTCATGCACAAAATTCTTCACTGTGGCATTATTTATGATCATAAGACACTGGGAGTAACCCAAGTATTCATCAACAAGGGACTGTTTGGATCATCTATAATATAGCTGCACAATCAGATACTGTGTAGTGAGGCCAGGTGCATGGTTCACGCCTGTAATCCCAGTGCCTGGGGAGGCTGAGGCTGGAGGATTGCTTGAGCCCAGGAGTTCTTCGAGACCAGCCAGAGGAACACAGTGGGACTAGGAACGGGCGAAGAGTGAGACCCTGTCTCTAAAAACTAAAAAACCCCAAATACCGTGCAGTAAAAAAGAAATGAGGAGCACTGTGCATACAGGTATGGAGTGATCTCCAAGAGTCAAGAATATTAAGTAATAAAGAACAATAACAACATGTATAGATCTAGAGTATATAGCTGTATTGATAGGCAGCCTCATAGGTAAGAAAAGAAGGAAGGAAATAGACACACACACATTCGGTTGTATTTGCAAGGGAAACAAGCAGACAAAAAAGCAAACATTTGCCTTTAAGTGAAGCTGGAAGAGGAGGGAGACAGGTAGAAGGGATGGGGGATAGGAAACGAGACAACTGTGCACGTACCTCCTTTCATACTTGGGACTTTGAAATGTATGCTTTCCTATTCCAAAACTGAAATAAAAGTCAGGATGCAGTGGCTCACACCTGTAATCCCAGCACTTTGGGAGGTGGGGCGGATTACTTAAGGCCAGGAGTTTGAGACCAGCCTGGCCAACATGGTGAAACCCCATCTGTACTAAAAATACAAAAAAAAAAAAAAAAAAAAAAAATCAGCTGGGTGTAGTGACACATGCCTGTAGTCCCAGCTACTCAGGAGGCTGAGGTGGGAGAATGACTTGAACCTGGGAGGAAGAGGCTGCAGTGAGCCGAGATCACACCACTGCACACCAGCCTGGACGACAGAGTGATATTCAGTCCTAGAACAAAACAAAAAAAACCCCTGAAATAAATATTGTTTTAAGAAAAGCAGCCTCACCTAGACATTTTCTCTCTCGGTTCCTTGGCTGGAATTGGGAGGCACGGTCAGGCCGAGTTGCAAGGACAGTGGGAGGTGAGTGTTCTCCTGGGCAGACTTGGTGAGGATGGGGCAGCTGGGGAGGAAGGATTAGACACTGGGCTGGCTTCACGCGGGGTCTGCTGTGGCATCACGTGTCCTGAGGAGAAGGTGGCCAGGCCTGGGAGTGTTCCAGGGCTGCTTTAGGACTCAGGAGAGCTGGTGCTGATTCACTGTGAGCTGGAGCTGTGCTCTGAGCACCACATGTCCTGCCTTGAAGCAACCAGCCGTTTTCATCGTCCTCTTTGTGTACAGTGGGAAACTGAATGGTCGGTCGGGAGATTTGGTAATTTGCCCTAGGCAGTGCGCGGCAGAGGGCAGATGGAAACCCTCAGTTGTCTGCTGCTATGGCCCAGAGTTGAGCAGCCACAGGGCAACTGCCCTCTGTCTGCCGCTAGCCTAGCGAGTAATTCACCCCTACCTCACACGTTCTGTTGTAAAAAGTGATGGGAAAACGATCGCATTTCAAGGTATTTAGCAATTCCACTTCTGGGTACATACTCACAAGACATGAAGGCTAGGACTCCAAGCTGGGGGCGGTGGCTTATGCCTGTAATCCCAGCACTTTGGGAGGCCGAGGTGGGAGGATTGCTTGAGTCTAGGAGTTCAAGACCAGCCTGGCAACATGGCGAGACCCCGTCTCTACTTAAAAAAAATCAGCTGGGGGCCGGGCGCGGTGGCTCACGCCTGGAATCCCAGCACTTTGGGAGGCCGAGGTGGGCAGATCACAAGGTCAGGAGATCAAGACCATCCTGGCTAACACGGTGAAACCCCGTCTCTACTAAAAATACAAAAAAATTAGCCGGGCATGGTGGCGGGTGCCTGCAGTCCCAGCTACTAGGGAGGCTGAAGCAGGAGAATGACGTGACCCGGGAGGCGGAGCTTGCAGTGAGCCGAGGTTGCGCCACTGCACTCCAGCCTGGGTGACAGGGTGAGACTCCATCTCAAAAAAAAAAAAAAAATGGTGGGCATGGTGGTGTGCATCTGTAGTCCCAGCTACACGTGAGGCTGAGGTGGGAGGATTGCTTGAGCCTGGGAGGTCAAGGCTGCAGTGAACTGTCATGGCACGACTGGACTTCAGCCTGGGTGACAGAATGAGACCCTGTCTCAAAAAAAGAAAGCTGAGCCTCCAACAGATAGTTGCATACTCATGTTCGTTGCGGCACTATTCACAACAGCCAAGGACGGAAGCAACCCACGTGTCCATCAGTGGATGAACGGAGAAGCAAAATGAGATCTATCCACATGCAACGGAGTATTATTATTCAGCCTTAGAAAGGATTCTGGTTCTTACACATGCTACAACACGGGTTAATCCTGAGGACATCATGCTAAGTGAAATAAGCCAGTCACAATAAAACAGATAAATCCTGTATGATTCCACTTATATGAGGTACCTAGAGTAGGTAACTTCATGGAAACAGAAAGTAGAATGGAGTTGCCAGGGTCTGAGGAATGGGGGGAGTTTTAATGGACTCAGAGTTTCAGTTTGGGGTGACAAAAAAGTTCTAGGGATGAATGGTGGTGATGGCCCTACAATATTGTGAATGTGCTTGATGCCACGGAAATGTACACCTGAAATGGTCAACATGGTAAGTTTATGTGGTGTGTCTTTTACCACAGTTTAAAAAATGTAGTTGTCATGAGCAGAATAACGTCTATACCAGGGTAAGAAATAATTTGCTCCCTTTCCCCCAGGGATATTTGGCACTGTCTAGAGACCTTTCTCTCGCTTAAAATTAATCATTTAAAAAATAGTCTTTATTTATGGAAAGCAGTTTTAGGTTCACAGCAAAGTGGAGCAGAAGGTACAGAGAGTTCCCATATACTTCCCTGCTTGGCCCCAAGCCCCTCCTACTATCAACATCCCCCACCAGAGTGGGGCATTTGTTACAACTGGTGAAGCTGCGCCGACATGTCGCTGTCACCCACAGAGCATGGTTTACATTCAGGCTGACTCTCGGTGTTGTACTTTCTCTGGGTTTTGGCAGTTATATGCATGTCCCATATGTCCACCAGTATAGCGTGATTCAGAATAGTTTCAAAGCTCTAGAAATCCTCTGTGCTCTGCCTATTCATCCCTCCTCCCCCCAACCCTTGGCAACCACTGATCTTTGTTTTTTTTTTGAGATAAGGTCTCACTCTGTCACCCAGGCTGGAGTGCAGTGGCACAACCATGGCTCACTGCAGCCTGGAACTCCTGGGCTTAAGTGATCCTCCCACTTCAGCCTCCTGAGTAGCTAAGTAGGTACAGGCACATGTCAACACGTCTAGCTAATTCTTAAAAATTATTTTTTGTATAGACAGGGTCTTGCCATGTTGCCCAGGCTGGTCTTGAATTCATGGATTCAGGCAGTGCTCCCACCTTGGCCTCCCAAAGTGCTGGGATTACAGGTGTAAGCCACTGAGCCTGGACAACCGCTGATCTTTTTACTGTCTTCTGGAGACATTTTTGATTGTCACACCTGGGTGGAGATGCTACTGGCATCTCTAGTGGGTGGAGGTACCTCCAGCAGGTAGAGGCCGGAGATGCTGTTGAGCATCCTACAGAGCACCTCCGACCCCAAACATCAACATTGCTGAGGTTGGCCGGGCGCGTGGCTCACGCCTGTAATCCCAGCACTTTGGGAGGCCAAGGCAGGCAGATCACCTGAGGTCGGGAGTTTGAGACCAGTCTGACCAACATGGAGAAACTCTACTAAAAATACAAAAATAGCCGGGCGTGGTGGCACATGCCTTTAATCCCAGCTACTCAGGAGGCTGAGGCAGAAGAATCGCTTGAATCCGGGAGGCAGAGGTTATGGTGAGCCGAGATTGAGCCATTGCACTCTAGCCTGGGCGACAAGAGCGAAACTCCATCTCAAAACAAACAAACAAACAAACAACAGTGCTGAGGTTGAGAAGTCCTGATGCAGAGGCTAAGCAGGGATTTCTTTCATCAATGACTTTGTAGGATCCATAGTAGATTCTCAATGAATATTAGCTAAGTGAATGAATGAATGAATGAAGTTTACAAGAGAAGCATTTGAATAACCCAGAAATCCTGCTCCTGAGTTGTAGCTTGTTTATATAACCCAAAGAAGAGCAAAGGGAAACAGTTTCTATTAGATTGGTGTCCTGTCGCTACCCAATGTGGTGAGATAGGCAGGTAAGGAGAGGGTATTTTGGCAAAGGGAAATACTGTAATTTTCTGTAATTACCATGCATGGAAATGACATGTGCTGTGTGTGATAGTTTGTGCAGATACATGGAGTGGCCCATTGGTATTAGGTATGAATTATGTGACTATTGTCAGACATCTGGGTCTGTATTGTTTTCTCCATAAGACAGAGGAATCCATTCTAAGTACTTAGCACAAAAGCAACGCATCTCGGCACTTTTCTTTGTCTTATGAAGCATCCAAGAGATTCAGAAATGAAGAACGTCAAGGGGCGGTGGGCTCCTAAACATCACTTGAAAGTGCATTTTTTTTGGCCGGGCACGGTGGCTCACGCCTGTAATCCCAGCACTTTGGGAGGCCAAGGCAGGTGTATCATGAGGTCAGGAGATCAAGACCATCCTGGCTAACACGGTGAAACCCTGTCTCTACTAAAAAAAATAAAAATAAAAATAATAAATAAAGCCGGCCGTTGTGGCACATGCCTGTAGTCCCAGCTACTCAGGAGGCTGAGGCAGGAGACTGGCACGATCCCGGGAGGCAGAGCTTGCAGTGAGCCGAGATCGCGCCACTGCACTCCAGCCTGGGAGACAGCAAGACTCCATCTCAAAAAAAAAAAGTGCATTTTTTTTTTGGTCCTCAGAGAGTTTTTAATACAGTGTATTGAAGAACTGTCAGGGAGATAACAGAAGGGAAGACTTCTGATATTTAGTTTGAAACAAAGCATAGAGACATGAGATTCAAACTGAATGATGGGAGGAATTTCAAAAGAGAAACTGGGCTACAGTTCCTGGTTTTTACTCTCACATATCAAAGCCCAGTGTAGATAATTGTACAGTCTGTTGTCTTGGTTATGTCAGGGAACATACGTTAACGCCCCAATCTTTCAGAGGCCTTATCACATTTTGGTGTGCTTAGTGCCATTCTCAGGGCACTAAGATGTACTCAGATGTGAGCAATGATATTTTCTGGATCCTGAAGTTGGTCTGGGTGCTGGTATTCTGAACTTTCTTTTTTTTAAAATAGTAGAGATGGGGACCTCACTATGTTGCCCAAGCTGGTCTCAAACTTCTGGCCTCAAGTGATCCTCCTGCCTCAGCCTCCCAAAGTGCTGGGATTATAGGTGTGGGCCACCATGCCCAGCTCCAAACTGTCTTTGACGATATTGAGTCCTACTCAGACCTGTCTTTGGCATATGTGTTTCTAGCAAGCACAAGAAGCCCAAGTTCACGCTGAGAGGAATAAGATTCCATCCCACCACAAGGAGCTCACAGTTAGCTCAGCAAAGGAGGCTTGTAGATGAACTGTGTGAGCCGCACAAAACTGTGCTCAGTTTCTAATATTTACAAAGTGCTCCAGAACAGTGAGGACAGAGCAGCCCTGCTTGTGAGAAAACTTCTGAGACCTGGTGACTTTTAGGAGGAGCCTTAAAGGATGAATAAAAGTGGTACTAGGCAGGAGTCAGAGGAATGTTCCAGGCAGAAGGAGCACTTGTGAAGATCAAGGGCTTGTCAATGAATGGGTCCTTATGTTTGAGCGCAGGGTGACAGGTTCACTGGGCTGAGGATTGGGGAGCTAATAGCAGGTAATGAGGCAAGATAAGTAAATTGGAGCTTACCTGTGAGGGGCACTTGGTGAAAACACAAAGCTAATGGTCAAGGTCCAGGGGGTGCCACAGCATAGTCAAATATATGAATGGTGCCTTGGAGTTGCAGCATGCATAGCTGTGTGGCCGTACCCATTGGCTCAGCTAATGATTGTTGAGTGATTGCTACTGGAAAGTATACTGAGAGCCCTGTGTTTTTTATCTTTTCTTTTTCCTTTTTTAGCTGTAGGGTCTCACTCTGTAACCGAGGCTGGAGTGCAGTGGTGTGATCATAACTCACTGCAGCCTTGAACTCCTGGGCTCAAGTGATCCTCCCGCCTCACTCCTGAGTAGGTGTGACTACAGGTTCACGCCACCGTGTATGGGTAATTTTTAAATTTTATCTTAAAAATTTATTTATGTATTTTTAGAAACGAGGCGTCACCCTTTCGTCCAGGCTGGAGTGCAGTGGCACAATCATAGCTCACTACAGCCTCTAATTCCTGGCCTCAAGCAACCCTCCTGCTTTAGCCTCCCAAAGTGCTGGGATGACAGGTGTGAGCCATTGTCCCCAGTCTTATTTTTTTTCTTATTTAATTCTCACAACTACCCCATGAGGTAAGTTCTATTTTCCTTCCCATTTTATAGATGAGGAAACTGAGGTGCACAAAGTGAGCTTGTGTGGCTCTGAAGTGCTGGCATTGGCGTTTTCATCTAGGCAGTTGCCTTTGGAGCCCAAGGCAGACTGCTCCCCAACGTTTGTCATCTGAGACACCCACAGAAGTGATGCTTTCTGGCACCACAGGGAAATGACAAAGCTGCTCACACTCTGAGGGGCATGGATGGGCCCAGGGACTCCAGTGTCCCAGGCTGCACCCTGGCCACCCCAATGGTTGGGGGATGCTCAGGGTTTTGGCAACCCATGGCCCATTTCCACAGCATTCCAGGGCGGCAGGTGGATCTCAGCTCTGGGAATATGTTTGAGGTCGCTTTTCCAACCTGGTTGTATTGCAGTCAAATACTTGAAAGGGGGTAGAAAAATTCTGCCTACTTTAGCGTTCTGGAACATTGGCTGGTTTTGTAGGTCGAGGGACAAAATGATTTTGCACAAAGCATGGACTCTGGAGACAGACAAATCAGGTCTTCATCACAGGACCTTGGACAAAATATTTGCTCTCTGTGAGACTCAGTTTCTTCATCATTTAATAACCGGGCACAGTGGCTCACACTTTTAATCCCAGCACTTTGGGAGGCTGAGGCAGGCGGATCACTTGAGATCAGGAGTTTGAGACCAGCCTGGCCAACATGGAGAAACCCCATCTCTACTAAAATACAAAAATTAGCCGGGTGTGGTGGTGCGCACCTGTAATCCCAGCAGCTCGGGAGGCTGAGGCAGGAGAATCACTTGAACCCAGAAGGCGGAGGTTTCAGTGAGCTGAGATTGCACCACTGCACTCCGGCCTGGGCAACAGAGTGAAACTCAAAAAATAAAAATAAAAAAAAGGCTATAATAAATAGCCACCTCCTGTATGAAATGTAGACATTCATGGAAAACAGCTGGTGCCACCTGTAAGCCTTCAGTAAATGCCATCCTCTTGCTCTCCTTCCTTTCCTCCTTCTATCTCTGAACATTTCTGATCAGCGATTCTGTGCTAGAGGGCAGTGGTTTTGGGAGAACCAGGCAACAGCCATCTATTGGCAAAACCACTTTATTTATGAGGACATTGCTGGTGATAACACCCTTTCTTTAGAATTCCCTTTTTATTAAAGTACCCCTGAGTTTGCTGTGAAAACTGTCCATGGAAGCAAACAAGCAAAATAGTCCCTGATACTGTTTGGCTCTGTGTCCCCACCCAAATCTCATCTCGAATTGTAATTCCCACATGTCGAGAGAGGGACCTGTAATCCCCAGGTTTCAAGGGAGAAAGGTGATGTATCATGGGGGTGGTTTCCTCCATGCTGTTCTCGTGATAGTGAGTGAGTTCTCACGAGATCTGATGGTTTTAAAAGTGGTAATTTTTTTTTACTGCATTCTCACTTCTCTCTCTCCCGCTGCCTTGTGAAGAAGGTGCCTGCTTCCCCTTGACCTTCTGCCATGATTGTAAGTTTCCTGAGGCCTCCCAGTCATGTGGAACTGAGTCAATGAAACCTCTTTCCTTTATAAATTACCCAGTCTCAAGTATTTCTTTATAACAGTATAAAAATAAACTAATACAGCCCCCAACAATTTCTACATCTTTCCACGCTTGTTCTCATATGGTCATCTTTTTTTTTTTTTTTTTTAGACAGGATCTCACTCTGTCGCCCAGGCTGTAGTGCAGTGGTGTGATCGCGGCTTACTGCAGCCTCTGCCTCCCAGGCTCAAGTGATCCTCCTACCTCAGCCTCTGAGTAGCTGGAACTACAGGCATGCACCACCACGCCTGGTTAATTTTTGCGTATTTTTTTGTAGATATGGGGTTTCGCCATGTTGCCCAAGCTGGTCTCCAACTCCTGAGCTCAGGTGATCTGCCTGCCTTGACATTCCAAATTGCTGGGATTATAGGTGTGAGCCACTGTGCCTGGCCCATCTTATTATTTTTTAAAATATTAACTTTTTTTTTCTTTTTTGGTGACAGAGTCTCACTCCGTTGCCCAGGCTGGAGTGTAGTGGCATGATCTCAGCTCACTGCAGCTTTTACCTCCTGGGCTTAAGCGATCTTCCCACCTTAGCCTCCCAAGTACCTGGGACTACAGGTGCACACCACCATGTCCAGCTAATTTTTCTATTTTTTGTAGAGGCGGGGTTTTGCCATGTTGCCCAGTGAGCCAGGATCACGCCATTGCACTCTAGCCTGGGTGACAGAGTGAGGCTGTTGTCTCAAAATAAATAAATAAAAATATTTATTTGTCAAATAAAGTTTGCATATATTCAAGGTTTACATTGTAACAATTTGATATATGTATACATTGTGTAATGATGACCACAACCAAATGAATGAACACTTGCATCGCCACTCATGCTGTACATTAGAGCCTCAGAACTTACTCAGCAACTTCTGTAACTGAAAGTTTGTACCCTTTGACCAACATTTCCCCATCGCCTATCCCCTCGCAACCACTGTTCTGCTCTTTGCTTCCATGAGTTCAACTTCTTTAGCTCCCATATGTGAGTAAGATCATACAGTCGTTGTCTGTGTCTGGTTTGTTTCACTTCACATAATGTTCTCCAAGTTGTTGCAAATGGCACGATCTTTTATGGCTGAACTCTGTGTCTTTTAAAAAAATTAGTATTCAGGCTGGGCCTGGTGGCTTACGCCTGCAATCCCAGCACTTTGGGAGGCTGAGGTGGGTGGATCACTTGAGAGGTCAGGAGTTCGAGACCAGCCTGGCCAACATGGCAAAACCCTGTCCCTACAAAAAAATACAAAAATTAGCCAGGCTTGGTGGTGGGTGACTGTAATCCCAGCTACTCAGGAGGCTGGGGCAGGAGAATCGCTTGAACCCGGGAGGCAGAGGCTGCAGTGAGCAGAGATCACACCACTGCACTCCAGTCTGGGCGACAGAGAGAGACTCTGTCTCAAAAAAAAATAGTATTCAGGGGAGATGAAGATTGATAATACTACTCAAAGACATATATCTCACAGAACATCCAAATCTTTTATTTTTATTATTATTATTTTTAAATTTAAGAGACAGGGTCAGGCCAGGCGCGGTGGCTCACACCTGTAATCCCAGCACTTTGGGAGGCCGAGGCAGGTGGATCACCTGTGGTCGGGAGTTTGAGAGCAGCCTGATGCACATGGAGAAACCCCGTCTCTACTAAAAAATACAAAATTAGCCGGGCGTGGTGGTGCATGCCTGTAATCCCAGCTACTCAGGAGGCTGAGGCAGGAGAATCGCTTGAACCTGGGAGGCGGAGGTTGCGGTGAGCCGAGATCACGCCATTGCACTCCAGCCTGGACAACAAGAGTGAAACGCCGTCTCAAAAGAAAAAAAAAAAAAGAGACAAGGTCTCACTGTGTTGTCCAGGCTGGAGTGCAGTGTGTATTCACAAGCACAATCCCACTACTGATCAGAGTGGGATTTTGGACTTGCTCCGATTTCCACCTGGCCGGTTCATCACCCCTCCTTAGGCAACCTGGTGGTCCTCGTCTCCCAGGAGGTCACCCTATTGATGCTAACTTAGTATGGACACCGCAAATGTTTTTTTATTCCTGAATACTTGATTTATCTCATGTCTATCCAGTGGTCTGAAAGTGCCCTGGGTTTGACAAGTTCCCTGAAAGGGGTGTTACTGCCTTTCATACACAGGTCAGGCAAAGTATGAGTGATGCCTTGCTGGGGATGGGAGAGTAGGAGTTAGTAGAAAAACACAAGCACCTGGACCGTGTCTGCCACAGAGAAAAACAATGCCCCTCCCCCAGTACACGTGGAGAGCAAGCCGCCCAAACACACCTGTGCGATTCTCGGGGCATGAGAGGCATGCGGGATCTCCTGCTGGATTGAATTCCTCATCCTAAGAAGCGGCTCATCCAAGCTAATCAACAAAAGATGGAGGATTCTGGCTGAGCAGGAAGGAAATACTGAATGACAGCCTAGGGGCGTTTTCCAGATTCTGCAGAATCAGGCTGGTATTGCTCATTATTGTCTGTATGATTCTGGCCAATTCCTAGACTAGGGACGATGAAAGGCCTCTTTTCCCAAATAAATTGCGCCAGGAAATAGAAATCAGCCCACAACAAACGGTGCTGGGGAAGAGGCCTCCTAGATCTAGTTGAAAGAGGCATTGTCTCTGCCTTATTTGGGGGTTATCAGGTGGCAAGTTGCCATTTTTCTTTTCTCATGGTGTGTGTGTGTGTCTGTGTGTGTATGTGTGTGTGTCTTTGTGTCTATGTGTATGTCTTTGTGTCTGTTTTACGTGTACGTGTCTGTGTATGTCTGCGTGTGTCTGTGTGTGTGTCTTTGTGTAGGTGTGTGTATCTGTGTGTTTATACGTGTGTCTTTGTGTGTGTATGTGTGTGTCTCTGTGTTTTATGTGTATGAGTCTGTGTGTGTCTCTGTGTGTGTGTGTCTGTGTGTGTGTGGATGCGTGTGCTGATTTTTCTTCCCCAAGATGTCTTGTTTTCTCCCATGGATGGGTAGTTCTGACGGCCTTGCTGGCGGTGGCAACATCCTGGCTGCCCAGGGTCCCTTCTCTGGTGACATGTTTTTGCCCAGGTGTGTCGCTGGGCCTCTGCCCAAAGGATAAGAGTCTGCTTGTCTTGGTCATCCCTGTCACTGTTTCCTGGGCTGGGAGCCATGTTCGTCTTTCTGCTGGCAGGCTCTTATTCATGTGGACTGGTGAGATTTTTCTGGACCCCACACCCAGACAGCAGACCTTGGCTTTATTCCCGAGAAGGCCTCCTCCTCCTTCCCCGGGCCACCGCCTTCCTAGCAAGCTTCCAGTTTAGCTCCCATTCCTGCCGCAGCTCCTGCACGCACCCCTATCTCAGCGGGCCCTTTCCCTCCAGTGCACCTCTAAGCCTCAGAACTTTTGTTTTCTCATTTTGGTTCCTCTGTTTGTGGCATAAAGTTGGGACCTGGGCAGATGCATGAAAGTTTTCCAGTGACCACAAAGTGATGCCTGCCTTCTCTGCTTGGTACTTCCTGTGCCCGCCCAAGAGACAATCAATAATAAATCAGTGAGATGTGTTTCAATAATTCTCTTGCTTGAAGTTCTGGAAGGCAGCTCTCGGGAAGGTAGGAGGAAACAGCAGCCCTTAGAATTTCTTCTGGCCTGTTGCCTTCAAACAGCTTGATGTTGACTGGTGTCTATAAATAGTCAATGGGGTTGGGGGGATTGGAAGAGGAAGCTGAAGGGCAAGCTGGAGACTCTGGGTTTAGTGTGCTCCTAGTTACCCCGGTGCAGTGCAGGATTTGAAATCTCCCTGGGTATAGGGCTGCCAGAGCAGGTGAGGAGTGGCAGCGGTGGAGACTGAGCTGGTGCAGACCAGGGCCCTGGAAAGAAGGCGAGCTCTGAGGTTTGCTGGCACACTCTGGCACGGAGAATGCCGTGCTGCAAGTCTGCATTCTTTTTGTCATTAAGAAAAAAATGCGGGCTGGGGGTGGTGGCCCAGGCCTGTAATCCCAGCACTTTAGGAGCGGAGGCAGGCAGATCATTTGAGCCCAGGAGTTCGAGACCAGCCTGGGCAACATAGCGAGACCTCGTCTCTACAAAAAATACAAAAGTTGGCTGGGCACGGTGGCTCGCGCCTATAATCCCAGCACTTTGGGAGGCCAAGGTGAGCAGATTACCTGAGGTCAGGGGTTCGAGACAAGCCTGACCAACATGGTGAAACCTCGTCTCTACTAAAAATACAAAAATTAGCTGGGCGTGGTGGCACACAGCTGTAATCCCAGCTACTCGGGAGGCTGAGGCAGGAGAATTGTTTGAGCCCAGGAGACGGAGGTTGCAGTGAGCCGAGATCATGCCACTGCACTCCAGCCTGGCCGACAGAATAAGACTCTATCTCAAAAAATAAAAATAAAATAAAAAGTTAGTTGTGGTCTCCTTCTGGCCAGACCCAGTGGGTCTCGTTATCACGTTGCTTATAAAGTACCCCATCCATGACTCACTGGCTGATGTACTGGTTTACATGGCTGGAGTGAACAAGCCATTTCTCCCTGTCCTGTGAAAGGAGGAGGCTAGGTGGGGGTTTGATAGGCAGACTTTAGGTGTCCAAATGGAACTGAAGCTCGTCAGTGGGTGCAGTTCACAAGTGGAGCTCACTGTTGTGGGGGATGAGTGCACCTCGTATTTGATGTAGCATATGATACCTGTTATTTGTTCCAAGTGAATATTTCACAACATCCAGTCCAGTTGGTTCTTGGGATGAAATATCCCAAACATGGTGGCTGAAGATGCACGCATAGTGCATGGTGATGCTGTATAGTTCAGGCAAATGACATGGGGACATGGGCTTACTAGTGTTCCACATTAAGGCCAGGCGTGGTGGCTCACACCTGTAATCCCAGCACTTTGGGAGGACGAGGCAGGTGGATCACCTGAGGTCAGGAGTTCGAGACCAGCCTGGGCAACATGGTGAAATCCCATCTCTACTGAAAATACAAAAATCCACTGACTGTAGTGGCGGGTGCCTGTAGTCCCAGCTACTTGGGACGCTGAGGCACAAGAATGGCTTGAACCTGGGAGGCAGAGGTTGTAGTGAGCTGAGACTGAGTCACTGCACTCCAGCCTGGGCGACAGAGTGAGACTCTGTCTCAAAAAACAAAAAAAACAAAAAAAACAAAAAAAAAAAACCACAGTGTTCTGCATTAGGTAGGGCAGTGTTCCCTAAGGTCTGATTCAGAACACAAAATCTGGTGGGGGCTGGGTGCGGTGGCTCAATCCTCGAATCCCAGCAATTTGGGAAGCTGAGGCAGGAGGATCCCTTGAGGTCAGGAGTTTGAGATCAGCCTGGCAACATAGGGAGACCCTGTTTCTAAAAAAAAAAAAAAAAAAATTAGCTCCAGCCTGTGTGAGAGCTATCTCAAAAAAATAATAATGATAAAATAAGTCTGGTGAGGTGCTGGCACCTGGCAGCCCTAGATGGTTCTCTAACTCATCTGGTGTCACAGGTACCTGTATTCTGATGCAGGTGGTCACAGTCGTGGGGGGCTTGGTGAGAGTATGTTTTGAGGCAGTAGGTGTCATCGAGTTTTGTTTTTTAAAAACGTATTTTTGACAAAAATTATATATATTCACCACGTACAGCACAATGTTCTGAAATACATTGTATACACTGAGGAATGGTTAAATCGGCTAATACATAGTCATCAGTTTTTGCGGTGAGAACACTCGAAATCTACTCTCATAGTGATTTTTAGGGCTGCAGTGGTTGCTGTTGACTGTGGACACTGTGCTCTTCAGCACAGCACTTGGACTTATTCCTCCTGTCCTTTGTTTTGATTCTACACTGTTTTAGGAGCTAGGTTTGCCATTGCAGTGTGAATTCTGTGTTACCTATCTGCACAATGGACAAAGGAAAAATTCTTTTCCTTCTATTTAAAATGTACTATTAGGCTGGGCATGGTGGCTCACACCTGTAATCTCAGCACTTTGGGAGGCTGAGGTGGGTGGATCACTTGAGGTCAGGAGTTCGAGACCAGCATGGCAGGACATGGCAAAACGCCGTCTTGACTAAAAATACAAAAATTAGCTGGGTGTGGTCGCATGTGCCTGTAGTCCCACCTACTTCGGAGGCTGAGGCAGGAGAATCTGGGAGGTGGAGGTTGCAGTGAGCTGAGATGGCGCCACTGTACTCCAGCTTGGGTGACAGAGCAAGATCCTGTCTCAAAAATAAATAAATAAATTAATTAATTAATAAAATGTACTTTTATTGGGCTGGGTGTGGTGGCTCACGCCTGTAATCCTAGCACTTTGGGAGGCTGAGGCGGGAGGATTACTTGAGCCTAGGAGTTGAAAACCAGCCTGGGCAACACAGTGAAACTCCATCTCTACCAAAAATACAAAACATTAGCTGGGCATGGTGACATGCACCTGTGGTACCAGCTACTTGGGAGGCTGGGGTAGCTGGGGTGGGAGGATCACTTGAGCCTAGGAGGCTGAGGCTGCAGTGAGCCATGGTCATGCCACTGCACTCCAGCCTGGGTGACAGAGTGAGACCCCTTTTTTTTTTGAGACCCCATTTTATTTTATTTTATCAAAAATAAAATAAAATAACAAACTGTACTATTATTGGCCAGACATTGTGGCTTATGCCTGTAATCTCAGCACTTTGGGAGGATGAGGTGGGAGGATTGCTTGAGCTCAAGAGTTGGAGGCTGCAGTGAACTACAATCATGCCACTGCACTCCAGTCTGGGTGACAGAGTGAGACTCCATCTCTACAAAAAAATACTATTATGATTAATACCTATCATTAATTGTTTATGCCAGCCTTTATACATACATATGCTATATATATATACAATCGTCCATTCATTCCTGAAACAGCCTCATCAGTTTGGAGTCTTGTTTTTGCCCCCATTTTGCAGAAATGGAAACAGAGGCTTAGTTACATAGCTTGGCCATAGCATAAGTGGCGGAGCTGGGATCTGAACACAGTTCTGTCTGAATCCAAAGCCCATGCTCCTGACTGCAAATGAGACTGCCTCTCCCTTCAAGTCTTTGGTTTGAATGATTTATTTTTTTCACATCCAGTATTGTCTCAAAACAATCATCTCCTTATACCTCTTCCTGCCGCTCCCTGAACACCTGCCTGGCTTCTCTTCTGCTTAGAATTAATGATAGTGGCTGGCTGGGATGATATCCGGGTGGCGTCCCATGGTGAGCTCGTGGGGGCTCCCCAGTTCAAACCAAATGGTGAGATCAAGCCCATTGGGGTATCATTTCCTCACCGGTCCAAAAGGAATTCAGTTGTTTCTGCTTGTCAAATGCTCTGTGCTTCCTCGCCCAGCCCGCGTGAGTCACTTGGCTGTGTCAGTACGAGAATGGGTGTCCTGTGTCCAACAGCCGCCAAGCTGCAAACACATGCCCTGCACACGGCAGAGACGCGGGCTGTGCGGGGACCCAGCGGAAAACCAGACCCCCACAGTGATGCCCAGGCCCAGAGACCACACAGAAGACGCCAGGGAAGAAACCATTTTTCAGTATCCAGAAGCCTTCTGCCCCAATTCAGCCCCTACCCTGGAAACGCGGCAGAACACATTTTGTGTGCAGTGAGCTGACAAGCCCTATAAAACATTTCCACTCTTCCCCACTCGGAACAGAGCCCATCTGTCCAACAGTGTCTGAAATAACACCGGATGGCCAGCAAAAGGGTATCCATTGTCACGGGCACATTGGTACCGCAGGTAGTCCCCACGGGGCCCCGTAATTCAAGTCGAAACAGCCTCTTCACTGACAGGGAGGCGGGGAGTGAAAGTGGCGGTTGTGATTCCAACAACAGAGAGGGTTGTTTTTCTAAGAATTTCTGCCAGTGGCCATTGAGTACTCTTTGTGCACCTACGGGAGACCTTGAAATTTAGGCAGCTATCAAATTCCAAATAAACCTGTGTGCTGCCTGCTCGCTGGTGAGGCAGCTGGGTCACACTCATTTGTGTTTGGGAAAGACTGGAGTTGGATTGTACTTGCTGCTTTCCTCTAACTAGCTTTCCTAACAAGCTTTCCTAAGATCACAAATTAGATGCTGGGGTTTTAGGCTAACAGGCCAATGAAGCTGTTGTTGAAAACTCAGAAATAATCAGCTTTGAGTCTGTAGCCTTGGAATTTCCTAGAGTGGGCTATTATGATCTGGTCATGTGGGGACTTGTTCTTTCTATACAGATTGGGACTTCTAGTTTGTATCTTGTCTTCTGCAATCTCTTTTTCAGGAGTGAGCACTAGCCAGAGTATAGCAAACATTTTCTCTTTTCTCCTAAATATGCATGTTAGCATCAGTGGGGGCAAGCATCAAGATGATCCCATCAGGATTTAAGTTTATGAATGATTTCTCATGGTGTGGGACCCTAGCTGAACATGGACCATGAATAGAATGCTCGTTTCATATCCTGAACTGGCCCCTTCCTGGCTTTGGGAGCTTGGGCAAATTACTGAGTCCCCAAGCCTCGGGTTTTTCATCTGTAAAATGGGATGATGGTAACAATAAGAACTAGTTTGTTGGATTGTTGTGAGAATTAAACGAGGTTCAGTACTGTGCCTAACACATAATAAGCACTGAACACATGTCTAGGGCATTATCGGAGGATGAAAATGGAAATTGTATTTGAGTGTCTCATAAGGTCTACTCCTGGGCTTTGGGGGCTGGAGTTGGAGCACGAGCACAGGCCACAGAAGCAGAAGCCCAGGCCACTGCGAGGTCCTTGGGGAAGGCTGAGGTTTCGACCCTCCAGAGATGGGCAACAACCCCAGCTGGGATGGCCAGAATCACGGGGCAGAGAGGCCCACTCCATGCTAGAGGCAGGCAGGGCACCTGGAAGGCTGTGGGTGGGTGGGTGGGGTGTCAGGCCCCAGATGATTGCTCTGGGAGGGCGCATGGACAGTCAAATTGGGTTTAGGGCTGCAAAGAAGGGGTATTGATGTTTAAAAACTTTTTTACAGTGATAAAATATTTGTAACAGGCCAGGCATGGTGGTTTACACCTGTAACCCTAGCCTTTTGAGAGACTGAGGTGGGAGGATCGCTTGAGTCCAGGAGTTCGAGATCAGCCTGGGCAACATAGTGAGACCTTATCTCTAAAATAAATTTAAAAAATTAGCCGAGCATGGTGGTGCATGCCTGTGGTCTCAGCTACTTGGGAGGCCGAGGTGGGAGGATCACCTGAGCCCAGGAGGTCAAGGCTGCAGTGAGCCACTCAAAAAAAAAAGCATAACATAAAAATCACCAGTTTAGGACAGGTGTGGTGGCTCATACCTGTAATCCCAGTACTTTGGAGGCCGAAGCAGGTGACTTGCTTTACTCTGGGAGTTTGAGACCAGCCTGAGCAACATAGTGAAACACCATCTCTATAAAAAATAGAAAAATTAGCCAGGCATGATAGTGTGTACCTATAGTCCTAGCTACTTTGGAGGCTGAGGCAGGAGGATCACCTGAGCCTGGAAGTTGAGGCTGCAGTGAGCTGAGATCATACCACTGCAGTTCAGCCTGGGTGACAAAGTGAGATTCTGTTTCAAAACAAACAAACAAACCCCAAACAAAACCCAGTTTAACCATTTTTAAGAGTACAGTTCATTGCCATTGCGTACATTCACACTGTCGAGCAACCATCCTCACTATCTGTTTCCAGAAGTTTTTTATAATCCCAAACTGAAGCTCTGTTCCCTTTAAACAGCAACTCCCATTCATTCTTCCTCCAGCTCCTGGCAACCACTATCTTACTTTCTGTCTCTATGAATCTGCCTACTATAGTTACCTCATATAACTCGAATCATACAGTCTCTGTCCTTTTGTGCCTGGCTTGCTTCCCATAGCATCATGTCTTCAAGGCTCATCTGTGTTGTAGTGTGCATCAGAACTTCCTTCCTTTTTAAGGCTGTATAATATTCCATTGTATGTGTATACCACATTTTGTTTCTCCATCTATCAATAGACACCTGGGTTGCTTCTACCTTTTGGCTAATGTGAATAATGTTGCTGTGAGTGTACAGATATCTGTTTGAGTCCCTGCTTTCAGTTATTTTGAGTATATTCTCAGAGGTAGAATTGCTAGATTATATGGTAATTCTATGTTTAATTTTTTGAGGAGCTGCCATACTGTTCTCCAAAGCAGCTGCAGCTTTTTTTTTTTTTTTTTTTTTTTTTTTTTTTTGAGACAAGGGTCTTGCTATGTTGCCTGGGCTGGTCTTGAACTCCTGGCTTCAAGTGATCCTCCCACCCTGGCCTCCTGAAGTGCTGGGATTACAGGCATGAGCCACTGTGTGCCTAGCTGCACCATTTTACATTCTGGCCAGTAGTGCACAAGGGTTCCAATTTCTCCACATTCTTGCCAACACTTATTTTTCATTTTTCTGAAAATAGCCACCCAAGTGGGTGCGAAGTGGTAACTTATTGAGGGAGGCTGGCTGTAAAGGCATCATTAAAAAGTCCATCTCTAAACAAAAGACACCAGTCTGAATAATAGTCCCTCTGTTAAGGAACTCATACTTCGAGTGTATAGGACCAAGTGATCGCTTGCTAGATTCTTCACTCTGTTGGGTGGGCCCTATTTGGAGACAGGTGGTAACCTTGGCAATGGGATTGCATGGGCACCAAAATGTCCATCTGGCCCCAAAGGTGGTCATTCCCAGGTTGGCATGTTGCCTGACATCCCCAGCAGGAAGGTTACCTGTTAACATGGAAACAAGTTACCTGGGAGGAGAGACACGACACATGAGTGTGAGCACAGTGGCTGCTGTCGCCTGGCATGGAGCCTGGGAAGGCGGTACAGGGCATGCATGTTTGGGAAAGGCGGGGAGATCGGAAGCTGCAGATCTTGCTCTGGCAGCAGAGGCCAGGCAGGCCGGGGTAGAAGGGAATGCCCGAGGCCCGGGTATGGGTTGTTCAGGACCAACACCTGTGTTCCTGAAGCACCAGCTGCAACAGGGGGAAACGTCCCCCACTCCCTCTCCGATCCCCATGTGGCTTCCGCATACCTTTGCAAGACTCCCACTCACTCCAGTGACATCTTCAGCATTGCCTCCTCCCATCTGCCCACTTTCCACCCTCTCCCAGCGCGTCCACGCTCTTCTTCACTCCTGGCTTCCTCCCTGACGTTGGGTATCGGTGGCCTGTATTTCCTACCACACGTGTCTTTGTTAGAAAATCCAAAGGCTTGATTCATCCTTGTTGGAAATGGCAAGTAGCTCCAGGCTAAATGTGCTAAATGGGATTTAGAGAACAAAACAAGGATTCTGGAGAACCCAAGCATCTGTTCATTCAACATTCTCTACAAGGATGACCAGGAGTGGCAGTGGATGGGGAGTGACCATGATGTGACAGAGACACTCACTGCCACTCTTGAGGTGTTTGCTGTATAGCCAGGGATTCAAATATAGAAGCCAATGAGTGCGGACAGTTTACAGGTTCTGTAAGCGAAGGCCGCACGGGGTCCGGTGGGAGCACAAAGCAGCGGCTGCGGAGGCTGGTCAGGGAAGGCTTCAAAGAGGAGGTGACACGCAGCTTACTCAACCAAGGAACAACATGACATCACTGGGGTTCGGGTCCTGCCAGAGTCTAGGAACCCACTATACCATTCAATACACAATTATTTCTCGACTTCATTTTCCTACCCTGCATTTATGTTTGAAGAGGAAAATCTGTTGGCGAATGAAGAGCCATCAGCAGGGTTTCCCGCAGACCTCCGTTCTGCCGAGTCTCCCACCATAGCTGTCGTTTTCCATGTGTCCCTGTGGCTTTTTCCTCATGGGATTGTTGGGGGATTTATTTGCAAATTGATGGTTATGAAGCTTGGAAAATTCAGTGTTGAAAAATGTTTTAGGTTAGTGTCAAGTAGGAAGCACTTCTTATTTACTTAGAGATGGCCAAACAGTCCGGGTGCGGTGGCTCATGCCTGTAATTCCAACACTTTGGGAGGCCAAGGTGGGTGGATCACCTGAGCTTAGGAGTTCAAGACCAGCCTGGCCAACAGAGTAAAAACTCTGTCTCTACTGAAAATACAAAATTAGCCAGGCATGGTGGCGGGCGCCTGTAATCATAGCTCCTCAGGAGGCTGAGTCAGGAGAATCGCTTGAACCCGGGAGGTGGAGGTTGCAGTGAGCCGAGATTGCACCACTGCACTCCAGCCTGGGCAACAGAGGGAAACTCCATCTCAAAAACAAGCAAACAAACAAACAACAACAACAACAAAGCTCATGAGTAAAAGTAAAACTTTTAAACTCATAAGTAAACAAAAGATACCAAAGGAGAAGGAAACTTAACACTATGCACAAACTTTTGCCATTAAAATTATAGGAAATGAAAACAAACATCACGAGCATCTCAATGCGAATGGTTTCCGTTAACAAAATAAGGAATATTGTTAACTGTTAGTATTATTAATACATAATTTTTCAGGCCCCTGAAAAATTGGGGTCTGGATATCCAAATCAAGTGAAAACAGTATGATATTTATTATATATGACTTGAATAAGACATTGGTTTCGAGGTGTTATAGAAGTGTTTGTTTATTTTCATCCTGCAAATCTCCACTGTATATATATATATTTTTTTCTTTTTTCTTTTTCCCCAAACGTTTTCCTCTCTTCCTTGAAAGTTGGTACATGCTTAAGGTTAGGAATAATAATAGTAAAATATGCTATTATAATGGCTGCAGACAGGAGCTCAGCCTTTCATCTTCTTTCAACTTGGCAAATATTTGAAAAACAAGGCTGGGGGGAGGGGGGAGGGATAGCATTTGGAGATATACCTAATGTTAAATGACGAGTTACTGGGTGCAGCACACCAACATGGCACATATATACATATGTAACTAACCTGCACGTTGTGCACATGTACCCTAAAACTTAAAGTATAATAAAAAAAAAAAGAAAATCAAGATTAAGGCCGGGCGCAGTGGCTCACGCCTGTAATCCCAGCACTTTGGGAGGCTGAGGCGGGCGGATCATGAGGTCAGGAGATCGAGACCATCCTGGCTAACACGATGAAACCCCGTCTCAACTAAAAAAAAAAAAAAAAAAAAAAATTAGCCGAGCGTGGTGGCGGGTGCCTGTAGTCTCAGCTTCTTGGGAGGCTGAGGCAGGAGAATGGCATGAACCCGGGAGGTGGAGCTTGCAGTGAGCAGAGATGGCACCACTGCACTCCAGCCCGGGCTACAGAGCGAGACTCCGTCTCAAAAAAACAAAACAAAACAACAACAACAAAAATGATTTAAAAAAATTTGCAACTTGTAAATCCACACATTATTTTGTTGTTCTGAAAAGAAAATTTAACATTTTATATTTTTAAAATTTGGGGGATCCTATCATGTAGTTCTTTGTAACTCCAGATACTGGCTTAAAAATAGGTTTCAACATGAGTGATTTTCAGGCATTTATTCAAATATTTCCTCCCACTTCAAAAATACATAAAAACGTGATATGACTGCTTTCTTAAAGGATTTACCGAGATTATATCCTTTGAGTAAAGTGATCCTGAACTCAGTCTGGTTGTCAGTTTCATTAGGAAGGAAGTCGCTCATCTTGGTCTAAATATTCTCCAGTGCCCTGTAACGTGGACAGCCATGCTTTCAAGGAGCGCCCAGATGGAAGACCTTTCTAACGACAGTTGGAAATATTCTAAGAAAAATTAATGCTATTTTAGAGTTACTAGTGGTAGGTTTTAAGATAAAACGTCTTTGTGGGCTTGTAATTTTTCCTGGGTAGCAAAGTGAAATCCGCAAACCTTGGGGCTCTCTCCTCTACCTTCTCAACCTCGCATTTCTTATTTCGCATGGCCTTCTGTCTAGTAGCACTATACTTACACGTTTACGAACCATGC
This sequence comes from Pongo abelii, assembly GCF_028885655.2. Classification (NCBI taxonomy): domain Eukaryota; kingdom Metazoa; phylum Chordata; class Mammalia; order Primates; family Hominidae; genus Pongo; species Pongo abelii. Next base: position 106,106,292 of record NC_071999.2, on the reverse strand, counting down.
ACTTAGGCCGGGCGCGGTGGCTCACGCCTGTCATCCCAGCACTTCGGGAGGCTAAGGTGGGTGGATCACGAGGTCAGGAGTTCGAGACCAGCCTGGCCAACATGGTGAAATCCCATCTCTACTAAAAATACAAAAAATTAGCCAGGCGTGGTGGCGTGCACCTGTAGTCCCATCTACTCAGGAGGCTGAGGCGGGAGAATCGCTTGAACCTGGTAGGCAGAGGTTGCAGTGAGCCAAGATCGCGCCACTGTACTCCAGCCTGGGTGACAGAGTGAGACTCTGTCTCAAAAAAAAAAAAAAAAAAGAAAGAAACATGCACTTACAGTTCCTCATGGCTGAGCAGCAACCTCGTTCTCTTGGAAGTGAGATATTTTTGAAAGGAAGTATTGACTAGAAAGTGATGGGTCAGGGCTGTGTCTAGGATCAGGTTGTTCAGATAGGAAGGAAGGAAGGAAGTTTTGATGATATTTAGACACCTGACTTTGACATTTTGGGCTGTCAGCTTGGTTTACTGGAAAAATGAAGAAAGACGGTTTTATTTTCTCACAAAATTGTGATGTGGGTTAGAAGAATACTGAAGAATTCAGTGATCGAGCCTTTGATATGGACAGTTGAAGTGCAGGAGACAGTTGCCAACATTTTGTTGAAGTCATTCATATACAAATCTGAATCATAAATTCTAAATGAGTGACATGCTTTTTAGCTTGCCAGAATTATGGAACTGCTGAGAGTAAAATGCTGTAACCTGAGCATCTGGTGATCAGACTAACCCTGGCTGGCCTGTCTGGTCATAGAACATGAGGACTCTGTGTGTTTGCAGGTCGGGCAGGGTCTGGAAGGTGACAGTATTTTGGGGGTGATTTATTAGTCAGGAAGTCATGGGAATTTGCCTGCCCCGTTTGTCATATTTGGTTTTTGTTTGTTTGTTTTTGAGACGGAGTCTCGCTCTGTCGCCCAGGCTGGAGTGCAGTGGCACAATGTCGGCTCACTGCAACCTCCACCTCCCAGGTTCAAGTGATTCTCCTGCCTCAGCCTCCTGAGTAGCTGGGATTTCAGGTGCCACCACCATGCATGGCTAATTTTTGTATTTTTAGTAGAGACGGAGTTTTGCCATGTTGGCCAGGCTGGTCTCGAACCCCTGACCTCAGGTGATCTGCCCACCTCTGCCTCCCAAAGTGCTGAGATTACAGGCTTGAGCCACCATGCCCAGCTGGTTTGTCATATTTGTGTTTGAATTTGGCTCTACGTGGATTCTGCGTAAGATTTAAGTGTCTTAGTTGGAAAGAGTCTCTGCACGAACGTGCACTGAGGAATATTTGTAACAAAGCTGGGAGCCAAGTAGGGAACTGGCATAGAGATTCTTCTAGACACATGCACAAAGGATAGCTACCACAGGAAACGGGCAGATATGTGGGATTAGAGTGAGATGGGTAATTCAGGCGAGGAAATGAGCTGATCTCTTGTACCACCATATGGCAGGTGAGACAGATCCCCAAGATGAGTGTAGCAGCGTTTCTAGGAAGGGGAGACCACCACACCCCTGCCCTTTCTTGGCAAAGTATACCAAGTGCAGATTACACTAGAGGCAGCCAGGCCGATGCCAAGCTTCCCGCTGGATGATGAAGGCCGTGGAGATGAGGAAGAGACACAGAGAGTGAAGATGCCAGGGGGTTAGAAGTGAGGAGTTTACTGTAGTGGGGCACACAGAGAAAATAATATTTGATGGCAACTGGGCGGCTCTTGGGAGGAGATGACCAGCTTGGAAGTCCCTGCCATTCCTGACCCAAGGGCTGCAGGGATCAGCAGCTCAGGCACACACCTGTAACCCAGCCTGCACACTGACTGGGAAGTTCTGGTCTAGTCAACGTCAGAAATACACAGTGAAAAGACGGGGTCATGGAGCCCTTTGAGAATCTAATGGAAGTTATGGGCCTTCTCCCAGAAAGCCCACAAATGTGACACACACATACAATTGTGCTCACAATTTCAAGGGATTTATGAAAATGCTCATCTACTTCTTTATTTTATTTTTATTTTGAGACAGAGTCTCACTCTGTCACTCAGGCGGGAGTGCAGTGGTGTGATCTTGGCTCACTGCAACCTCCACCTCCCAGGTTCAAGTGATTCTCATGCCTCAGCTTCCCGAGTAGCTGGGATTGCAGGTACACACCTGCAATGCCATCATGCCTGGCTAATTTTTATATTTTTAGTAGAGATGGAGTTTCACCATGTTGACCAGGCTGGTCTTGAACTCCTGGCCTTAAGTGATCTGCCCGCTTCGGCCTCCCAAAGTGCTGGGATTACAGGTATGAGCCACTGTGACTGGCCAAAATGCTCATCTACTTTTGGATCTTAGGATAAGAACCCTGGTTTGAGATTATTAAAGAAAGGGTGTTGATGAAGAAATGAAGGCCAATTCACATGAATAAATTCAGCAACTAGGATTTAAAAAGTCCATCTAAAGAAGAAGAGAATCACAGACTCTTAGGGCATTCAAAGGCTCCATAAACCTCTGGCTTTGGAAGTGGTTCAAATGCTAGGGATACGAAGCAGAAAATATCCAGGTCAGGTAATTAGATCCAAACAATCGAGCACATTGCAATGGTTGAGCAGATCGCTTGGCTCCGTGTTGGCTACTTTTTAAAGGTCCTGATGTTAACTTGGTCAGGATAATAATTTGGTAGATAGTCAATGGCACAAGTTTTATTTCTGAATCCCTCCTTCCAAACATTTTTCCTTGGGAGGGACCCTTCTCTAGTTTTCTCAGTATGCATGGGGGAATGGGGAGCGTGTGGTGAGGTGTGCTCTTGCACGGACTTCCAAGATTGACACGGGCTGCCTGGGTACCTATTATCTCAAGGACTCTGCCACCCAGTGCATAATCAGTTCTGAGCCACTCATCTTCACTTGCCCATATGCCCCCTGGAAGCACCTGTATTGCTGAAATGACATGTATCAAAAACAATGAGACAGTTAGGGCTCAATGCCTTACCAACTATTTGTGAACCAAAATAAAAACCAGATCTCAAAAGACTAAATGGTGAGTGAGGGATGGAGTGTCAGTACTACCTTAGAAAATATGTGACTTGTGTTAGTTTAATCTCAGGTCTGACATCATGTAAAAGTGCTTTATTTGCAAAATACAGCCTGGGGGGAAATTTTGCCAGTGTCTTGCTCTGGTGAGTTAATATGCATTTAAACAGTTTTATAACAGATTATTTACCAACGGGAACAGAATGCCTTGGCACGGGATGCCTTTGAGAGAGCTGTTCTATTGCACTGGCTAATTCCATATTTCAAAATAATTTCCACATACTCCTGGTGGATGTAGGTCCTCTCAAACTCTTCCCTCTACTGGTGAAATGGGAGAACTGGCAAGTAGGTGAGATTATGTTGCCCTCTGGTGTCTGCCAACCCAAAAGAAAGAACTAGAACTCAGGAAGGCGATGAGATGTAGAAGGAAGATAGAAGGTGCTCCCCATCGAGAGAAAGATGAAGATGGAGAGGTTGGGGGATGAAGAGGGAGGAAGGGAATGAGCTTGGTGTCCTCTGCCCATTGGACCTTCTTCTCTTGGGTGAGTGACAGGATTCCAACTACTCTTCCTGTCTGAAGAGGAAAGTGACACCTCCAGGGCTATTTGCCTGATGAGTCTGGGGCCTCTGTGATTTGTGATGGAGAAGCAGGCTCATTGGGGGGTGGGGCCTGGCCATTCTCTGCAGGGAACCGCTGGGGAAGGGAGCTGGGTGATGGCCACCCATAGTCCCATCCTTCAGGTTTGGCCGAATAGGAGAATGTCCCTGGGACTGGGAGTGGGAGGGAAATAGCCCTTGTCCTTGGGGGAAACTCTTGACGGTTATGATATTATTAAAAGTACAGGGATGGCGAAGCTTGTCCACTGCAGAGGTCTTCACACCTAGCAGCAGTGGCCATTTTAGACTGTGGCCCTTCGGAGCTCTCTCAAGAACATCCTGCCAGGAGGGCAGCCCCAGAGAGCACGATGGAGAGAGGGAATTTCTTCCCCCACAGGGAACTGAGTCCAGCCCTCCGCCCTCAGAATTGCAGCTACTGCCTGAGGACCCACCTGTGTCTAGGATGGAGACCAGGATTTTCATTCTCTTTAGGAAGACCCACCAATAACCCCAAGTGTACTTCTGATGGCCTAGCCTGGGGCACCCAGCTCCTCACCTCTGGGCCCGTGTCTGGGCTCTACCATGTTTGCCAGGCACCCGGGGAGCAGGGTGTTGTGAGCCCAGCCAGCCTGTTATTACACCCTGTATCATCTTCTGATGTGCCTGTCCTGTCATTGACTTTTGATGCCCTACACAAGAGCAGGCATTACATCTTCTTGCCACAAACTATGGCAAGTCTGTGAAAATTGTTGATAATTTTTCTTACAGAAAGACCATTGGCTGGGCACAGTGGCTCACACCTGTAATCCCAGCACTTTGGGATGCCAAGGCAGGCAGATCACCTGAGGTCAGGAGTTCAAGACCAGCCTGGCCAACATGGTGAAACCCCATCTCTACTAAAAATACAAAAATTAGCTGGGCATGGTGGTGCACGCCTGTAATGCCAGCTACTTGGGAGGCTGTGGCAAGAGAATCGCTTGAACTTGGAAGGTCGAGGTTGCAGGGAGCCAAGATTGCACCATTGTACTCCAGCCTGGGCGTCAAGAGAGAAACTCCGTCTCAAAAAAAAAAAAAAGAAACAAACAATTGATGACTATTCAAAGAAACTGATGGCAGCTAGGAGTAAAAATGTGGGCAAATTTGGGCAGAGACACAGGGAGGCAGAGCGCTCCATCTTTGGTCAGGGTTAGTGGAGACCATGGAGCCATGCGAGAAAATCCTTTGGGTGCCTCAGCCCTGTGGGGCGGGGGAGGGGACCTGGTTACCCTGATGTCCTGGAAGGAGGCTGCGGGGAGGCACAGGAGGGGAGTGAAGCTGGGAAAAGGAAGCACCTTCAGCAGCAAGTTTCTTTTGTAGATTCTCTTGGGTTTTTCAAATCCTAGTTCAAAAGCCAGTAAAGAGCCACGAGTGTTGGCATGTTTCTGTAGTCCCAGATACTCGGGAGGCTGAGGAGGGAGGATCACTTAAGCCTAGGAGTTGGAGGCCGCTCTGATTGTGCCACTGCACTCCAGCCTGGGCAATGGAGGGAGACCCTGCCTTAAAACAAGAACAATCACACACACACACACACACACACACACACACACACACACAAAACCCAAAGCCAGTAAAGCTGGGATTTATTTTCTTTCTTTTCTTTTCTTTTTTTTTTTTGACAGAGTCTCGCTCTGTTGCCCAGGCTGGAGTGCAGTGGCAAGATCTCAGCTCACTGAAACCTCCACCTCCCAGGTTCAAGCGATTCTCCTGCCTCACCCTCCCAAGTAGCTGGGATTACAGGTGCCCACCATGCCCAGCTAACTTTTGTTTTTTTAGTAGAGCTGGGGTTTCACCATGTTGGCCAGGCTGGTCTCAAACTCCTTACCTCAAGTGATCTGCCCGCCTTGGCCTTGCAAAGTCTGCTGGAATTACAGGCGTGAGCCACTGTGCCTGGCCAAAACTGGGATTTCTGATGTAATCCCCAGGCTGACAGAACTCTTGAGTGAAAGGGGGATAATGATCTAGCACTTAGTTCCCAGTAAATTCAAAGTATAGTTATTGAATGAATGAATGAATGGAATATTGCAATTGATTTTGTTATTGGTTTTTGACTAGAGGGTATGTATATGGATGGTAAGTAAGAAGAGAAAATGGGAAAACAGATTTTGTTTTAAAAAACTGTATGACCACGTAGGAAACGTAGGTTCAGATTATAGTTGTAGAAACTCTGCAAGACTAGGAGATGTAAAAGAAGGTTAGAGTGAGGAAAGAAAGCCAGCAGAATAATTTTCAAAGATAGCTAATTCATGGATCTGTAAATTATTTAATCTTCATGCAACTGAAACAGAAGCAGGCATCATAATTTTGCAGGCAAGGCAGTACACAGGGGGTCGGGCCAGCACCTCCACCAGGCACTTGCTGATTCCCTCCTTGATATTTTCCCTACAGGTGAGAGCAGCTTAGGCTAGTGACTATGAATGTCCGGTGTTGACTTTTAGGGAAAACATGCTGCAGAAGGACATCCTGCACCCTCCGTGGGGGGGGGAGGGGGGGTATGATTTCCCCCATTCGCCGAGGCGCCCGCCAGCTGGGCGATGCCTTTGAACTTCTGGGCTTTGAGTGCCCACACAGCCGGCCACAAGTCACCTTCCCCAGCACTTGCTTCCTCTGAGGAAGCGGCATCTACTCTAGCACAGGCTTTGCCTGTAACCTTTAGTGCTCTTTTCTAGAAACGGATTTGGTGAGGTTCGTTGTATTCAGACTGGGTTGTTCTTTTAGAAACTGGTCTGTGCTGTCTTCATTTTATTTGCCAAAATAGGAGCTACAACACTACGGACTGATCATTTTACTAAATCTTTCTCCTTCTCCCACTCCTGTCTGTCTTTGTAAGTCAAAGCTATTTTGCATGACGTGAGCAACAAAATGATTTACAAAATGAGAGACAGGGACAATCTATTCTAACGGTTAGATGGCAATAACGAATATTTACACGAGCCTGGCTGATGCTGACTTTTGGAGAGCGTGCGCTTGTCAACTGAAAGCTGGGGAAATGAGCCATGGGAGGCCAGCCTCTGGTGTTCTGCTGGACAGCCTCTTGGGCCAAAAATAATCTTCTTTGTTTTTTTGTTTTAGAGTCTGTATCTGTAAAAAGAAGCTATTAGCTTGGACCCCTCTGTCAGTAATGCTGTGCAGAGTTCCCAGTTGACTTTCATAAGCCTGAGCCTCAGAGCTGGGGCTTGGAGGTTGGTGGGAAGGGGTGAAGGTTTGGGGGAAGGCAAGTGAGTCCCTCTAAGGAGCTGCTGAGGGTGTCCTGGTCCTGGGGTCCTGGTGAATTTGAACTCCTGCTAGGCCTCATTTTTTCCTTTATCTCCTTTCCTGTCAAATAATAACGTCCTTGTGAAGAAAAAAATTTATCTTATTTTATTTAATTTTTTATAAAGACAGGGTTCTTACCATGTTACCCAGGCTAGACTCAAACTCCTGGGCTCAAGCAATCTTCCTGCCTCAGCCTCCCAAGTAGCTGGAACTACAGGTGCATGCCACCTCGCTCAACTACAAATATTATTAAAATCAAAAACTGGGCTGCGCATGGTGGCTCACGCCCGCAATCCCAGCAATTTGGGAGGCCAAGGCAGGAGGAACGCTTGAGTCCAGGAGTTCCAGACCAGCCTGAGCAACATAGCAAGACCCTGTCTCTGTAAAAATACAACAAATTAGCCAGGCATAGTGGCGAACTCCAGTCTGGGTGACAGAGTGAGACCCTGTATTTTTTTTTTTTTAAATTAAAAACCAGCAGACTTCGATATATGCTTCTTGAATTCTCCTGCTGGGTCTCCCACCTTGCAGGATCCTCATGCAGCCCAGTGTTGGGGTGTAGGAGACATAAGGGCTGTTGGGGTCAGACTATAAACCTGCTTACTCTGGCTGATGGATCAGTAGCGGAGCTTTGCTCTGTAATATTTGTATGGAAAATGCAATGTTTGCACAATAAAGCCCACCAGATTTTCAAGTGGGGGGAGTGAAGCCAGTTTACAATCAATGATAACAGCTTTCTCTGGCTGCCATTACCCCAAATAGTATCTTATTTCAGCAAAATGGTGGCAACCAGCAGGAGGTCCGACAATGCAGATTTTAATCAGAAAGTTTAATTTGATATACAATTCACAGTTTGTGCATGGTGAGAAATGTTTCTCACTGCATGAACTTTCAGGACTCAGCTCTGAGCAAAAGGAGTTTCAATTTATGTAACACCTTTCTCAGCAGACAATACCCCAAAGCACTTCCTGGTAAGAGATGTCTTGCATTGCTGGGAAGCCACCGCAGAAGCCTTTCTTAAAATTACCCAGGATATTTATTTGGAGCAATTAAAAGAAGCGGCTGCATTTCACACAAATCCGTTTTTAATGTAGACATTAAATTGGCTGAGATTTCAATGCGGAGTCTCCTGGTCTCCAAGAACGCAGCTGCACCGTGCTCTTTTCGCACAGATTTGCTCCCTTGTAAGGCAAACTTTCCGCCTGGGCTCATTTTGTTTTCCCAGTTGGCTTGTAAACTCTCGGAAGAGAACCCTATAATGGAAATGTTGACAGAGCCTTTTACATATAGGGCGCTGGGCTGCAGTTGTTAAATGGCAGGCTGGGCCCAGGAAGAGTGGCTGGGTGTGGTGTTTGCCTCAGCGATTCTTGACCGACAGATAAGAGTCAATCCTACACCAGCTCACGTGGGGAGGAGAGGAGGCTCTCGCGGCTGTCCCGGGGATGACCGTCCCGGGGATGACCGTCCCCAGGATGACCTAGAGATGCCAGCGCTGTGCTTGAGCATTGCCTGGGTTTGAAGAGTGCAGGGCCAATTCCTCTGGAACAGGGAGCAAGAGGATGTGGTGGTGGGGGAGAGTAGGCATACACCTGGTGACAGCAGGCCAAGACAGAGTGAGAGGTCAGAGGGAGGCAGAGTCAGAGAGAGGAGGCAAGTTCTAGGGAAGAGGCAGAATCAGAGGGAGGAGGCTGAATCAAAGGGAGAAACAGTCAGGGAGGAGAAAGAGTCAGAGGGGAGAAACAAGTTATAGGGAGGAGGTGGAGTCAGAGAGAGGAGACAGAGCCAGAGGGAGGAGGCTGAATTGAAGGTCAGAGAGAGAGTCAGAGGGAGGAGGCAGAGTCAGAGGGAGGACGCTGAATTAGAGGTCAGAGACAGAGTCAGAGGTCAGAGGCAGAGTCGGAGGTGGGAGACTGAATTAAAGGTTGGAGACAGAGTCAGAGGTCAAAGGCAGAGTCAGAGGGAGGAGACTGAATTAGAGGTTGGAGGCAGAATCAGAGGGAGGAGGCTGAATTAGAGGTTGGAGACAGAGTCAGAGGGAGGAGGCAGAGTCAGAGGGAGGAGGCTGATTTAGAGGTTGGAGACAGTCAGAGGGAGGAGGCTGAATTAGAGGTCAGAGGCAGAGTCCGAGGGAGGAGGCCAAGTCAGAGCTTCTCAGGAACAACTTTCCAGTTGGAGAGGGGACAGGAACTTATTACTGAGTTGTCCACACAGAGGGCCAGCTGGGAGGAGGTAATCAGAGTGGCTCCAGAATAGAGCATCTCAGGTAAATGGGCCCTGCATTAGAAGAGCTGGAGAAGGCCAGTGGAGAGACACTGTCCACCTCATCTTGCCCCTAGTCCATGCCAGAGGGCACCCTCTCCACTTATGGGAGGAAAATGCCCACTCTAATGCCCACTCCCATCATTTCCTAAGATTCCCTCCCTCCCCACCCCAGGTTCCCTCCCTCCCGCCCAAGGTTCCCTCCCTTCCCAGCCCCACCAGCTTTCACTGCTTCCCAACTGTCTGAGCCCCTGTGATGTGGCTTTATCTACAGCCAATGCTGTGTGTGAGTCGGGGGCAACAGTGGCTTCACCAGGAGCATCCAGCCCTCTCTTGGCCATGGCTCCTGTTTATGCCGGGACCCCAGGGAGGAAGTGTTGAGGGCCTTGTTCCTGACTGGTGGGAAGCCAGGCTGGATTACTGATCATGGCTCTACCATTTCTGGAGAGCCCATCCCAGCTGGTCCGTGTACAAACATTATTGCATTTAATCCTTGCAGCAATCCCTAGAGGGAGGTCTTATTTACCTAGGAGGAATTTGAGGCTCAGAGAGGTTAAGCAGCTTGCTTGGCTAAGGTCACAGAGTTAGTGGCTGCAGGACTGTACCCAAAGCCTATGCTCTTTCTTCTGCAAACTGAAGAATCTGTAAGGAAAGGCTGGGTAGAACCTACTCTATTGCTGTTCTCCCTACAGGTAGAACCTACTCTATTGTTGTTCTCTTGGGAGTGGGGCCCGAAAGGACATTTGGGGAGCTGGGCATCAGTCATGGGAGATAGGCAGTTGCAACGTGGCTCCTGGCAGCAGGGAGCTTGGAAGGCAGCCCAGTGTGTCTGATGAAGAAAACAACCCTGAGGCTGACCATACAGATAAGGTTTAGTTCAGAGATACCAGCAGGTCCTGATTAGTAGTCACTACTTGGAACCCTGTTTGGAAAAGGATTCTGAGTCTGAATCTAGACACAGTTGGAAAGGATACTGAGTCTGAATCTAGACATAGTTGGAAAGGATGCTGAGCCTGAATCTAGAAATAATTGGAAAGGATACTGAGCCTGAATCTAGATGCAGTTGGAAAGGACACTGAGCCTGAATCTAGATGCAGTTGGAAAGGATGCTGAGCCTGAATCTAGATGCAGTTTGAAAGGATACTGAGCCTGAATCTAGACATAGTTGGAAAGGATTCTGGGCCTGAATCTAGACATAGTTGGAAAGGATTCTGAGACTGAATCTAGACATAGGTGGAAAGGATTCTGAGACTGAATCTAGACATAGGTGGAAAGGATTTTGAGCCTGAATCTAGATGCAGTTGGAAAGGATACTGAGCCTGAATCTAGATGCAGTTGGAAAGGATACTGAACCTGAATCTAGATGCAGTTTCAAAGGATACTGAGCCTGAATCTAGACATAGTTGGAAAGGATTCTGAGACTGAATCTAGACATAGGTGGAAAGGATTCTGAGACTGAATCTAGACATAGGTGGAAAGGATTCTGAGCCTGAATCTAGATGCAGTTGGAAAGGATACTGAGCCTGAATCTAGATGCAGTTGGAAAGGATACTGAGGTTAATTAGCAATGTCTGCCCTTGACCCAGAGGGGAGTAGCAGTTGTTTAGAATGTATTTACAATCCATGTATAGGTATTTTTCAGCATTGACAGTTTTCTTCTTCTGACAAATACTCATTATTTTCCACAAACAGATAGCAATCTAACTGTTCCTTCTTGTATTAACCTGAGTCCACAGCATTGGAGTGGTGTTGGGTCATGAGTCCTATCACAGGAGAAAAATCAGTCATTTACAAAGGCAAAGCCAAACAGAGAGTTTTTGATGAGAGTTTAAAATTCAGAAGACACAGGAAATATTTATTTGTTTCATGTATTTTACATTTGTTACTAGTATGTGCTGGGCACTATCCTGTTTTACAAATATTCACTCACTTACTAATAACCCTATGAGATGAGTTCCAGTAATATCACCATTTTACAGAATGAGACAACTGAAGCCCAGAGAGGTGAAGTAACGTGTCCAAGGTAACACAGCTTTGTGTATTCAAGCAGTCTAATAACAGAGTCTTTGCGATTAAATGACACTGTGCAGCCTCTCTGCCATGTACATATTTCTGTCTTGCTTTTCCATATGGTATTGTGCCTTCTTTGCTTCATGTTTGTTTTCCAGACTAGACTGAACTTTTGAAGGGTTTTCTGTTCCGCTATGTCTAGGTACCTGACATAAAGGAAGAGCTCGATATGACTACTGAATGTTAGTGCTATGATTTTAGGAATTAATCACATTGAATTTGAGTTGTTTTTTGTTTGTGTTGGCTCACTAGCATGGGCTTGTGGAATGGGACTCTGAGTTACATATTTCTATATCTTCAGCCTCTAACACAATATAAAGGAGAACACCTCCCATTTGTTTATTTATTCATTAACTCATTGATTCATTCATTCAATGAAAATGTATTAGGGGCAGGCACCATGCTAGTTGCCAGGAACGAGCAAAGTAGACCAACTTTCTGCCTCTGTGGTTGAATCCAACTTCACAAGAGTATGATATAGAAAAATGATGTTGATATTCTTTAAATTGGACACACTTGTCTGTTCTACAAACAATACTACTGATTACTTTGCATTGCAACATATCAGTTCCCTCCCTACCACGCTTTGTGGTGAAATAACATTGCAAACAGCTATTTTATTCCTATTTTACCTTACTAAGGGCATTGGTTGCCCATATTGGTCAGATCTAATATTCAAAGCTCAGGAAAAGCTTTTTGGTGCAGAGCCGATGGAAGAATGATCAGGCTTCCACACTGCGAGGCGGGGCTGCTTCATTCCTTTTGTTATATGAAAAGCTTCAAGCATTATTAAGTGATGACAGAGTGCACTTGGCTTCTGGTCTTTCTTTGAAGGCTGGCCTGTAGCGTGCTGCTTGGAAGCAGGAACGATTCCACAAATGGTCAGGGAGCTACCCTCCTCCAAACCTCCCTTCACACCAGGTCCAGGTGTGTAAACAGAGCAGATGGGCCTCTGCCCAGGAGGAAGGGAGTTCTGAGAGCACAGAGCTGGAGCCAAGCATGACACCTTTCAGGATTTCTTTTTCTGCCACTTCTCTACACCAAGGCTGGACCTCAAACATTCTCTCTACTCCTTTGCAAGTTCTCTGTAGCTATTGAGAATGTCAGTTGCATCAGATTCCTCCTTGTAGAGAAGGAAAAAGCTCTTTCCAAGAACTTGCAGGGAACAGGTGACTGGAGCTCAGGTTACTTTTTTGCCAGTCTGAGTGCTGTCCACCACTCAGCACAGCCTGACCATCCTCCCTGGGATGAGAGGTACCCATGGGGCACAGTCAGGAGGAGTCCCTCACACGCCCATGCCCACAGTCTTGGCACCTGGATGTTTCAGATTATATGAAACCACCTGCTGCGGCTCTCTATTCAGGGTCTTTTTAATTTTTTTTGAGATGGAGTCTTGCTATGCTGGCCAGGCTGGCCTCAAACTCCTGAGCTCAAACTGATCCTCCCACCTCAGTCTCCTGAGTAGCTGGGACTACAAGCAAGCACTATCATGCCCAGCTTTATTTATTTATTTTTTAGAGATAGGGGGGTCATGCTATGTTGCCAGGCTGGTTTTGAACTCTTGGCCTCAGGCAATCCTCCTAGTTCAGCCTCCTGAGTCTCTGGGATTACAGGTGTGACCCATCAGGCCCAATTAAAAAAAATTCATGTATAGTTAGTGAAAAATTTGGAAATACAAAAATGTAAAAAGAAGAAAAAATAAAAATCACTAGTAGTCTTATCACCCAAACACTACAATTGCTAACATTTTATTGTATTTTCTTCCAGTGTTGTGATTTCTTTTTAACATGGTTATAATCACAGGTAATAATTATAGGAGCCAACACTTGTCCAGTGCCTACAGTGTGCCAGGCACTGTGCTTTGTATGTATTAACTCATTTCAGGCTCAAAAGAGCCCTTAGGAGGTAGGTACTATTATTACCCCCATTTCACAGATAATAAGACTGAGGCACAGGGATGTTAGGATCTTGCTCAAGGTTACTTAGCTAAGAAGCCTAAGAAGCAGGAGAGCCAGGCAGTTCAGCTCCAGACTCGCATTCGCAGCTTGGTATGTTTCTGAACTTGACTTTATAGGAAAAGCATTTTCTTATCACCTTCAGAAGCACCAGTTTTAGTGGCTGTCTAATATTCCATCAAGTAAATGTCTCGCGGTTGACTTAGCCATACCTCTGTAATTTACATGATGCAACTGTGAATAAAGTAGTATTTGCCAATGAGGCTTTTTTGATATTCTGGATTACAGAATTTCTTTAGGACAAATTCCCAGATCTAGACGCAAAGGGTCAAAGAAAACAATAAGTCTGCAGATGCACGAAGCCAAGTATTTTCCAAGCCACCCGCTGTGGGGCTGCCCATCCTTGGAGGGATTAATTCTTTCTTAATCCTCAAGAAAGGATTAATGCATTTGATAGGCAGAAAATGTTTTTAATGTTTTAAAATGCTCTCCAGCCCAAATCTGAGTCATCTTGTAATAATAAGAACTCAAGGCCGGGCGCGGTGGCTCACGCCTGTAATCTCAGCACTTTGGGAGGCCGAGGAGGGTGGATCACCTGAGGTCAGGAGTTCGAGACCAGCCTGGCCAACATGGAGAAACCCCGTTTCTACTAAAAATACAAAAATTAGCTGGGCGTGGTGGCAGGCACCTGTAATCCCAGCTACTCAGGAGGCTGAGACAGGAGAATTGCTTGAACCCGGAGGCGGAGGTTGTAGTGAGCCGAGATTGCACCACTGGGTGACAGAGCAAGACTTTCTCTCAAAAAAAAAAAAAAAAAAAGAGAGAAAGAAAGAAAAGAAAAAAAAGAAAAAAGAAAAAAAGAAAACCCAAAAAAACTCAAAAAAGCTCTGGAGGTCCTTCAGTTCCCATTCAAATTCTGATTTTCACTCACACTTATTTTCCTCACATCTGATTATTCTTATGTAAAACAATAAAATGAAATCTTAACAGACATTTTTCTGATTTGAAAACTTATAAATGTCCATTTTAGAAAGTAGGGAAACTCCAAAATCCCCTGTAGTGACATTTACTTATTTTATTGTTTATTTTATTTCTTGATCACAGTGACAGGTGCTCATTGTAGTCCATTTGGAATGTACAGGAAAGTGTAAAAGGAACAAAGTGAAATAACCAAATGGAGGCAAACTTCTCAGCATTTTCCCTTTTGCCGTTAAACATGTTGAATCTGGCAGAGTGTCATGGCTCATGCCTGTAATCCCAGCACTTTGGGAGGCTGAGGTGGGTGGATCTCTTGAGCCTAGGAGTTCAAGAACAGACTGGGCAACATGGTGAGACCCCGTCTCTACAAAAAATACAAAAATGATCTGGGAGTGGTGGCGCAGGCCTGTAGTTCCTGCTACTTGGGTGGGGTCCCAGCTGAGGTGGGAGGATGGCTTGAGCCGGGGAGGTCGAGGCTGCAGTGAGCCGAGATCGTGCAGCTGTACTCCAGCCTGGGCGACAGATAGAGACCCTGTCTCAAAAACAACCACAACCACAACAACAACAACAAAACATGTTTGATCTAAAAAAAAAAAAAAGCAAAAACAACAACAACAAAACCCTTTTTTATGGCTGCATGAAAATTTCCATCTAAGATACTTTTAGATTTCTTCCCCCTTTTCTTTTTCTTTTTTTTTTTTTGGTCTCACACCTGGAGCTTGGTTCTTGGCTGACTTGCAAGTTTGCTTTGAAGGATAATGAAGAATAATTGGAACAGAATGGGGGTGGGGGAGGGTGGATGGACAGAATAAGAAAGGGCTCCATTGCCCCCAGCTTTCACTTCCTAGAACAGGGCCAGAAGGGCCCTAGGGCGGCTTCAAGACACCCTTTTGGCCAGTCACTAACACAATGATGTCATGTCACTCACCACAGGCACATAACAGAAGCTCAGTAAATATGTGCTGGAGGGTAGCTCAATGGACGGATTTGACACAGGTCGCCATGTATGAACTTTACCCTCTTGTTGTAACTCTACAGTAATGGTCATTGCAGTTCAGCATTCCCTTTATTAAAAAAAAAGAAAAACAGGTATCCATCTGTGATCCTAGGTCCTGGCCTTATTAAGATCCTAGAGGAGTGGCCAACCAGAGGTCTTTTAGCCTAAGGCAAATAATTGTGATCAAAGCTTTCTGGATCTCTCCCGGGAGGTCCTCGGCTGGAGAGAACAGCCTAGGACCAGACCCTCCAGTGTGAAGCGCCCCCTTTCCCTCTGAGACCTGTGAGCAGGCCAGCCCTGTGGGGAAAGAAGCAAAGGAGGCAGATGTGGGGGAGCAGAAAAGGTGGGGGAGGTGTACTGTTCTGGGGGAGGCAGGGCGGGACAAGCTGTCTTTGCAAAGATGGCTCAAAGCCCGCTGAGCTCCCAGTTGAGCTTCTTACAAGAGGGAGGCTGCCCTTTCAGGGCCTCTTTTGCTCCCTTGAGACCCCCAGGGAGGGCAGCTAAGCTCACCTCTGCCTTGGGGGGCTGTGGGACTCACTTGGCTGAGCTGTTACTTGACGTCTTTGCCTCCATTTTCATAAAAACTGTACAGTTTTGAGCTGACACTGGGAAAAATACTGCTTTTTACTTATATGCTTTAAGTATATATGAGAAAAATTAAATTATGGAATATTAGTTATGAAGCACGACACTGCCATTGTAGAAGCCACACTTTTCTTTTAGGTGACATTTACAAGACAGCCATCCATACACGTGTGGCTGATTTTGAAAATTTAGCATGAGACATTTCAACATGATGGCTACTTCAGCCTCTTCTGCCATCATTCAGGGATGTGAATGTGTATAAAATTAGAAATTAGGTCATGTGTGAGGAATCAGTCAACTCTTACTTATCAAATCAATTCATGAGACCCAAACATAATTATGGAAACTGGTTTGAACTTTGCTTTTTAAAGTTTAGCATAGCCAGGAGTTCCCAAATCATGTTACAATGTTGTCCCTTTGACTGCGAATGGAAAGGCCACATTTCACCTTTCGAGGTCCGGGAGTTCTGTCTGGCTGTTTCTCTTTTTAATCTGCAAAATGAGGGGTTAGACTAGAGTCTGATTTAATTAGTTTGGGGTGGGGCCCAGATATTAGTATTTACTAAATGATAATTCTAATTATTCTAATTCTAATAAGCCCAAGAAATAATTCTAATATCAGCCAAGATCCAGTCCATTGGCTTAGGTGACCTCTAAGTCCTTCTTTGGCAACAAAATGCTGTGCTTTCTATAATTAAAAAGGTGTGTTTTTTTTTTTTTTTTTTTAAGAGAGGGGTCTCACTCTGTCATCCAGGCTGGAGTGCAGTGGCACGATCACAGCTCACTGCAGCCTTGAACTCCTGGGCTCAAGTGATCCTCCCACATCAGCCTCCTGAGTAGCTAGGACCACAGATGTGTGCCACCAAGCCAGCCTAATTTTCTTACATTTAATTTTATTTTGTAGAGATGGGGTCTTGCTTTGTTGCTCAGGCTGTAATTTAAATTTTTAAACAAAAGTAAGTAAGGAAATCAGATTCATTTTGCAGATAATGCTACTTAAAAACATCTTCTTCCTAAATTCAGATTTCATGGAAGTCCACAAATTAAACTTCCTTCATAAGGGACGCAAACTTCACAGAGTATTTTGGGCAGATCTTATGAATTTAGAAAAGTTATGTTTGCTTCACATTTTTATATTCCTAAGTAAGTTTTAAGCCAGTTATTCAAAACAAATTTATTTTTCACCTTTAAGAGTCAAGATGTCAAAGTTTTTGATTTCCAGGTGGAAATCATGGAAATCGAAAGGATCAAAAAGAAATGTTTATGGATAAAGAGAGATAAGAAATAGAGATACTGACTTTTTGCTGTTTGCTAAGGATGACAATTCCCTGTGTGCATGTGTCTGTGTGTGTGTGCGTGTGTGTGTGTGTGTGTGTGTGTCAGTGTGTTTGCAATGAGCCTCTGCTGGGATAGGGGAGGAGTAGCCAGTGCTGGGGGAGCACCTTACAGGAACTTTAAAGACAGATGGTGGCAGACTGCGGCCATGGGGCCAGCAGGCTCCTGATTTCATGGCAATGTCTGCCTAGCAACCCTCCTTATTGAAGACCATGTCTCCAGAACTAGCCAGGTTTTAAAATGTAGTTCAACTTTGGAGATGGTTTTTATTTTCTTGTTATGAAATCTAGGCTCCTGCACTAAGAACTCAAATGATTGCATGCCTGTGTCTGCTCATTAAGACGGTCTGTGGCAAAGTGATGCTAAGGTTGAAACCCATCCATTGATAGGTCACAGGAAATAGAAAGATCCAAGTTCAGTATTTGGATTAGAAATACAAGTCAAAGACGGAACACTGCCATCAGAAATGTGCGATCCTAAAAGATATTTATTTGAAAGTTTTGAAAAAAGTAAAGCTCATGCCCTGGGGCTTCTGGGAGTATGTACAAAATACAATAATTAAATTAAGTCCAGCAGTTAAAGTTCCTCATAAAAAGAAAAAGCTGGAGTGCTTCCCAATGGGGAATGCTTGACTTAAAAGGAGGGTTTTACTCTGTGGCCTGAAGGTCAACAAACTGGGACTCTGTGGGAATGGATAACATTTCTTAAAGGGGTTCTTAGGTCTTCGTTTTGTTGAAAGAAAATAAAAGTAAAAAGGGACAAGTTCTGAAAATTCAAAAAATGAAGGTGCAGTCCTAAAATCATCACAATTTTTATAAATGCTACACTGGAGGCTATGAAAACATGTTCTCTTTTCTGAGCACTAATCTAACACATATGCCCTTTGAGAAGGAAGAGAAAAGGCCAGTGGCGCCTTCTGAACAAACCACTTTAAAATATGCTCATTTTCATAGGCAGTGCATGCAAATTCATAGCCCATTCATTGGCTATTTATTTTGAAAACATTTACCTTAAGTATTCTCATATATTTGACAATTTAAAATTCCTTATATGCCACAAAGACTGGTCATATTTTAAAAACGCTTTTATGAGGCAAAATTATGAAAATTATCATCTTGGGTCACATTCTCGTAACCTAAAATGGAATGTTTCTCATAATTTGAAAATATCTGTTTTTATACTAATCATTTGTTGTTACCTTTCTGGTAATATCTCCCCCAAAAGGAATAAGGTTAAGAATAGGATAGAAATAACATTTTATGAGTTTATACTGTTATAAAAGGTATACTTTATGAGTTTGTATGTACATGTAAACTTGATGTGAAGTTAAACTTTCTCATTTATAAGCATCACTCTAGGCTCTCAAATGAGTTTCAATCACCAATTTGCAGGTCATCATCTTCCTTATGACTTACATAGAAGCTGAATGTTGGCTTTGCATTAAGACAGCATGATCAAAGGCAGGATATTGGGAATAGCAGCTTTGACTTTGGGAGGCCAAGGTGGGTGGATCACTTGAGGTCAGGAGTTCGAGACCAGCCTGGCCAACATGATGAAACCCCGTCTCTACTAAAAATACAAAAATTAGCCAGGCATGGTGGCACGTGCTTGTAATCCGAGGTACTGTGGAGGCTAGGGCAGGAGAATCACTTAAACTCGGGAGGTGGAGGTTGCAGTGAGCTGAAATTGCACCACTGGACTCCAGCCTGGGTGACAGAGCAAGGCTCCATCTCAAACAAACAAACAAAAAAAACCACAACAAAACAAAAAAATCCAAAAAAAACCCACAAAGAAATGTCAACTTTGGCAGCAAAATTTAATTTACTAATTAGCAGCCTCACTGACATTTCTACTTTGATTCCCAAAGTACAGTATTATCTGTCTATGCACTCGGGGTCTCTCTAGTAAAATGGACACCGTAAATATCCTGTGCCAAGCCCACAGTCAAGAAAGACTGCGGAATGTCCTGCAAGCAGCTCATGGTCTAAGACATTCGATTTGCCTCCAAAACACACACAGAATTAGAAAAACATAGTTTGCCCGTGTTGTTGTTTTCTTTCCTACATTTGTTATTTTTGCTTTTGGAATTGTGAGGGGAGGAAGGAAGAGAAGGTAAAATTACAAGGCAGAAGGAAGAATCTAGCAGGACTAGATGGAAGGAGAGATGATGCAAAGAACGGTGCCCATGGGGGATGGAGCATGGGAGCGAGGCCCACAGCCAAGAGGTGGTGTCGAGGGAGCCAGCTCAGCATGGCACTGCAGGCTCTGTCCTTGGCGCTGGCATCCACTTCATGCCTGCACCGGGCCTTCTTCCCTTAGACAACCCAAGACATTTTCCAGCCATTCAGACCAGCCCCCAGCAGAAAATCCTGCAAAATGTGCAGGGGCATGTTGAGTCTGGGGGACCTACAGGGGCCAGGGGACATCAAGGTGTATTGCAAAGTGGCACTGGCCTGGTGGCAGAGCTTCCCGGCTGTGTTTTTGATGACTGGTTGTTTGAATTGTGATGAATTCGAATATCTTTGCTGGGGTCAGGCACTGTCTCTGAGGGAGGCAGTTGCTGAAAAGGAGGCTTCGTTATTTTTCTCATTGTTTCAAAAAACACATTTGGAGCTTGCTCACCCTACAGAATTGATGAACTGGGGAACCTGATGTGGAAGCATGAATCTGAGGAGCTCGAGGAGGGAGCTGTGTGGTTTAGTGGAGAGAATTTAGAGAGTTTAGTGGTAGTCTTGGTTTTGCCAGCAGTGTGACCTTGAGCAAGTCCCCTAGCAGGGCCAGTAGTTGCACAACTCCAGGAGGTGCCCCTAGCATTGCATTTTTTTCTATGTGGATGGTGCCCCCTTCAGCCAGGAGTTGGTACTGCATAATCCTCCAGCCCTTAAGGGTCTACAAAATCAGGGGACTGGACAAAATGATCAGATGAGTTTACAGTCAGAACATCTCCAGCACTGAGAGAAACTTCCATAGGCCAGCAATGGAGCTAGGAGATTGTTAATAACAACGAGATAACAAAAGAGCAACGCAGCTCCCCAAAATGCACGTGGCTGTAGGAGTGTGCCGTCCTTTCTGGTATGTCCCAGAATTTGAACATGTTTTCCTGTGAGAGCATATACTTCATCTAGTAATGAAAGTAAATATGAAGGCCAGGCCAGGTGGCTCATGTCTGTAATCCCAGCACTTCAGGAGGCCGAGGCGGGTGGATCACCTGAGGTTAGGAGCTCGAGACCAGCCTGGCCAACATGGTGAAACCCCATCTCTACTAAAAATACAAAAATTAGCAGGGTGTTGTGGTGCACCCCTGTAGTCCCAGCTACTTAGGAGGCTGAGGCAGGAAAATTGCTTGAACCTGGGAGGCAGAGGTTGCAGTGAGCCAATATCTCACCACTACATCCAGCATGGGTGAAAGAGTGAGACCCTATCTCAAAATAAATAAATAAATAAATAAATAAACATAAAAATAAAGGAGAAAATGGGGTTCGCTGAGTAGAAATACATATTCCAACCAGCTCTGCACAGTGGGATTCCCAAACTCTACTGTGCGCAGGTTTGGCCCCTGGGTGGAAGTCACTTGATCTTTACTGAATGCCTACTACGTGCCAAGCATGATGCTAGGTGCTTTAAAAATACTGTATTTATTTATTAGTTTTTATTTCTCTTTATTTTACATTCATTCTGTAAGAAAATTATTTTAAGAAATTATGGTAAAATATAAGAAACAAGATTTACAATTTTAACCACTGTGGCATTAAGTACATTCATACCGTTGTGCCACCATAGCCCTCCTCTTCTCCAGAACTTTTTTCATCTTGCAAAAATGAAACTCGGTACCCATTAAACAGTAACTCCCCATTGCCCCACCCCCAACCCCTGGCAACCACCATATGCCAGGTGCTTTTGAATACAGTAGTTCATTTAATCCTCCGCCACAGGTTAGGAGCTCTAGAAGCAGATGCTCAGACAGACTTTAGGGTGCAAGATGCTAGGGAACAACGTCCAGGAAAGGAAGGAGAACTCAGGATTAGTGTGAAGGAGAAGTTGAATGGCTAAGGAGACCCAACAAAGTCTTGGCTAACCCCACTGGAAATTCTGGCATGTGTGTCCCACCTCTGGCCAAAATGGTGGGGGGCCCTGGAAGGGTCTTGGGCAAGGCAGTGGGGTGGGGAGTTGTCTGCTGACTGCATCTCCCCAGCCCGGCAAGTGGGGATCCTGGAAATGGCGCATCTCTCTGACTACCACATCCTCATAGCAACTCTTGGAGTTAGGTGTTTTTATTTGGGTAGCTGAAGAAACTGATGTTCAGAGAGAATAAATGTCTTCTTCTTCTGTCTGCATGTAACCTAACCCATTAGTGATAAAGCCAGGATCAGAACCTAAGTGGAGGGTCCTGATTTTAATGAACACGTTTTCCACAAGTTCATGCTGGGGATGAGAGGCGAGAGCAGGAGAGGGATCAGAGATGTGTGACAATGTCCAATATTCAAGGCATCCACACTATTTTTGGGGACACACACATCTAAACAACCACTAATGAAAATCCAATCCATGCAACAGAAGGACTAAGGGAAGAGCAGCAAGTTGCCTCTGGGGGAGCTGGGAGGACCTCACAGGAGTGGCTTTCAAGCTGTGTCTTAAAGAATGCTTTGGCGTTTGTTGGGTGTCATAGAGAGGGAGGGTTACAGCTTGTGCAAAGGCTTCAGAAAAGATCAGTGTGGACAGTGGCCAGGGCCTCTTAAGAGAGCCATGCTGTCACTGATGTGGGTACACAGGGGCAGGGGCAGGCAGTGGCCGGAGCTCCCTTCTGCCAGCCTGGGAGAAGCTCCCGAGAGCTTCCACCTGGAATTCCACCGCAAGAATTCCAGACCCTAGAAATTAGATGGGGAAAAATGGATGTGCCCTTGTCCTCACTTGGGGGTTTGGGTTATTAGCCAGCACAGTTCTCCCAGAAAATCGAAGCCAGAAGTTCATGTTGGTTTTTATGTTCTTCCTTTCACAGAACTCAAAAGACCAACCCCCTGCCCCTTATTAACATTAAGCCAGATGCCTAGAGTGTGGAGTCTTCGGAAGAAACTCTCCACCACAAAGCTCTCTAAAATGGAATGTTCATTTCTCTCTTGATTCTATTAGTGTGTCTGATTATGAAGGAAATTTGATTCTGTGTTTAAAAACAAAACAGAACCCGGCCAAACCAGCTATTTGGCGTTATGTAAACCAAAGAAATCCAGTTTCTTGTCACTGAATCTCTCCCCTTTAGCCAGCTATTGTAACATCATCACATAGCCAGCGTTCGGCCTCTCTTGTTTTTTGTAAGATGGAGTTTTCAGCATATCAACTCTTTTATTTATGTAATGAAAGGAATCTCTAAAGTTCCTTCCAGGCCTGGGGCTCCAATCCTCAGGGAACCTGTCCAGTTTTCTTTCTTTTTTTTTTTTTTTGAGACGGCATTTTTGTCCTTGTTGCCCAGGCTGGACAGTGGCAGGATCTTGGGCACCCTCTGCCTCCCGGGTCAAGTGATTCTCCTGCCTCAGCCTCTCGGGTAGCTGGGATTACAAGCATGTGCCACCACACCCGGCTAATTTTTTGTATTTTTAGTAGAGAAGGGGTTTCACCATGTTGGCCAGGCTGGTCTTGAACTCCTGACCTTAAGTGATCTGCCCACCTCAGCCTCCCAAAGTGCTGGGATTACAGGCATAAGTCACTGCACCCGACCCAGTTTTCTATATGTTTCCATGTTGCATGCAACAGTGAGAGAGAAATTTTCACCGACAGAGGAGTCTCACACAGTTTTGGGATTCCTCCTCAGTCAATGGTAGACACAGGTGAGTTGAGAGGCTGTCTTACACCCATCCTGGTGACAGCCAGCTTTGTCCTGTGACTTAGGTGTGGGTAGCTTGACTCTGAAGTCTGGCCCCCTTCTACACCTTCCAGAATGGGTTTGTTCTTGAGCAAGAGCTTGTATGGGAGAAAAGCACCTTAACTTGGCCAAATTCAGCCCTAAGCCTGAGGACAGTTTTCCAATTCCCCGCGTAAGAGCAAAGGGGGAATGGGGCCAGGATGGAGTGTGTCTCTCTGCACGTTTGAAAGGCTGTGTACAAACAGAAGGCCTGGCCTCACTCCTCAGACCTCAGGCAGGCCTCTGACGGGTTGAAGACTGCAGCCTGGCATAGCTCCTGCCCACCAAAACTGGAGGGGAGAGGGAGATGAAAGGTGGAAAAAGTGGCTGGTTTCAAAGCATATGGCCTGCAGTTTTTCAAACGTTTTTAATTCCTAATTCACACCTCTCTTGTTATCATCACACACTGTAGCAGCCAATGGCACTTCTTTTTGCTTTGACACTTGACATTATTTTAGGCCTCTGCTCCTCCTTTGGCTTCCACAAGGGCATTCTAATTTCAAAAGAAAAGTTCATCTGGAATAAGTCCTGTGACTGGCCCCTCTGGCACCCAGTCGGGTTCAACAGGTGTCTGTTGAATGACTAAATGAATGAATGAAGCAAATCCCTTCAAAAAATTCGGCGACATCTTTACTTTCAGCAAAATTTCCCCATTTCCTTCTTAAATTTGAGATTACCACTTAGAGTGGCCTCCAGGGATTCCCAAGGGAAATCGGCAAAGTTGACTTAACAGTTTTGCAAAAACTCATAACCAAAAAGCTACCATAAAGGGAATGTTCATTTTCCTCTTGATTCGAATACTGTGATTGAACAACGTGGGCGATTCGACTGGAGGACTGAAAAGCAGGGGACCGGGATCGGCCCTGCGTCCGTCCCTCGGGCTCGCGGCCAGGCGGGGTGAGGCCGGGGCTTCGGTCAAGGAGACCACGGCCAGGGAGCTGCACCAGGAGCCTGCGGGGCCCCTCGGGGCTAGTCGTTCTGCGTGGCTTGGGCGCGGATTCGGGGCTGCAAGGACCCCAGGTCCAGCGGGACCCCAGGGCGGGCGGGAGGGCCCTGCGCAGGTGTCCGGCCTGCGCGCAGGGTGCGCGGGGGTGCTGGGGCCTGGGAGACCCGAGAGAGACGATATTGTTACAGTGTAACGAGTCTGATTAACATGCTCCTGACACTTTCTCTTAGTTTCTCGGGCTCCTAGCAACAGCGCACAAAGGCGCGGGATTGTCCCGGGCTCCGCAGGGACACGGGGCCGCCTTTGATCTGCCACCATTACAGCCGGGCTGCGCGACAGGCGCGCGGGCTCCGGGCGGCCCGCGGCGGGCGGGCGAGCGGGGCCCACAGTCCAGGCCTCCTGGGCCGCCACACTCCCCCCGCCCCGGCCTCGGCCTCGGCCCCGGCCCCGGCTCCGCGCACACCCGGGGCGCAGGGGACGCGGCCTCGGGGCTCCGCGGGGCTCGGCGTCTGCGGCCACCGCGTGTCCCCCGCGCTCCTCCTGCCCGAGGGGCCGCCCACCCCGGCTCGCTGTGCCCTTCCCGTCGGAAGAAGCAAAAGTCAAACCCAGCCGGTCACTTACAGTGGAAAAAAAAAAAAAAAATCAGTTAAAAGGAAGGGCATGAATGACAAAGAAGTCCCAAATGATTTTGGCAAAACAAAACGAACTCGCCCCGCAGGCTGCAGCGCGCTCGGCGGAAACGGGGTTCGAGTGGCCGCCGCCGCCCGGGCGCTAACGACGGCTTCGGCCCCTTCCCACAAGTCGCTCTTTACGTTGTGGGCAATTCTTATTGACTCGGAAGGCGATATGCTGCCAAATAACAACTGGAATTTAAACAAACGAACACCACTCCCTCCAAAACCAGCCCGTGCAGAGCTGCCGGTTCCCAAGCGCGCCAAAAGGGGTCTGGGAAAGTCACGGATCCTCCGTGGGGGCCGCGCTCAGGTACCACGCTCTGCCCGCGGGAAAGACAGCGCGGAAAGAAAGGCGGAGACTTTCACGCTGAAATGCTGGGGTCTGGTCATGCCTCCCCCCTCCCCGCGAAGATGAGCCGGGAAGCCTGGCAGGGGCTCCGCGGGTCACACCCGACCCTCGGCCGCGTCCACGAGCTCGGGGCCTGCGGGCCGTCTCAGAACCTGTTTTGTGCAATTCATTGCTTTTCTAGCACTAGAGGAAAGAAAGAAAACACAGAAGATTCAGTTTTCCAAGGTAAACTGAAATCATAAAAGCACAAGGTCCTTCCAATTAAAACAAAAAAACCCGTATTCTTTTTTTTCTCCTCGTGGCATCGTTAGAAAATGACAATGTCCCCAATGAAGAAAGTCAGTTTCCCGAACTCCCGCAAAACGACCGGGTGCAAAAGTGTGAATGATAATAATATGTCTATTTTAGAGATGGGGGGGAAAACGACATGGTTTGTTCTATCTGCCCAGCGAAATATGCCAGGGAAGGAGTTAATTTCAAATTCAAATCGGAGGCAGTGAAATCTTCATCCCGCAGGACTGTTTTCCCAGCCGTCCCGGGAGGGCGGCCGGGAGGGCTAACACTGGGACATCAGACGGGAACGCTCCCGGATGCCGAGAAACTTCCTAACTTGTGCTCACAGACACTGCCCGACTCTGACTGGAGTTCCCTTCACCATTTCAATAAAACATGACTGTATTGATATAATCCTCTATACATTAAAATGAGGTTGTCACAGATTGTCATTAAGACCTCAGTAAAACAATGAAGACATTATTGGGCACCCCCCCTCAGGCAAGGTATTAGGGGAATAAAGCAATCTACACCACACGGGTCCTATTGAGATTAATGAAAAAATTATGCAAAAAAAAAAAAATCTCAATTTCATTTTCCCGTGACGGGGCTTTGCATACATACAGTCAGTCTTGCCTTGCACCTGATGATTTATTAAACTAATCTACAGTGATCACCACTGATGTTCTCAACTCAATCTTGTCCCGGCTCATTTTCTAAGTAATTGTTTCTCATTAGTTCTGATAATGTTTTAATAGTGTTACCCATAATTTAGACCCCAAGAATTAATAACAGGGGGGTGATATGGCTAAGCGGCTTGTGATGAGCTACGCAAAATATAAACAGGTATGGTTTCTAATTAATCAGATTAGCTGCAAGGTCCTCTTCCTGTCACCCACGCCTGGCTCAGGAGTCGGGCAGCTCTCCCTTCCCCATATCGGGGGGTGCCTGGTCAGCCCAGCGGAGATCACTCACCCACCCTTGGCTGCTCTCCCACCTTTCCCAGGGTACCTGGGCCCACCCATGGCACCACAGAGATGCGGGTGGGGAAAGAGGGGGAATACCCTTTGCCTTCCAGCATGTTCTTCCTGGAGTTTTGTTCTTCAAGGACTAAGGCACCATGGGTTTCTGATCAGGACTGAACTCTCTTCTGGGACCCTCGTCGTTTGGGTCTCTGTTCAGGGAATGGGACTTTGGTCCAGATTTGTGGCTCTCATAGGTCTTAGTCTCATGATACTACCCTAATAGGGACCATGGGTTATGAGGAAGATAATAAACTGGACATTTGGGGAGACTGAAACAAGGTGGTTTTGTCTGAACAAAGCAGTTTGGGATGAGGCAGGGGCATGGCGAGCAGTCCGATGTGGTTGGGACCTAGGAACCCGTGGCCTGGGAGTGGCCAGCAGTGGGAGGCCTAGCCAGTCCGGCCTCCGCACCACCCAGGGGCCTTACGGAGGGGCCTGCTTTTCCCCAGGTCTGTAGGGCTCCTTGGCTGGGGACAGGAGGCTCCCAGTGAGGCCTTGAGGAGGCCCCTCTGTGTGGGGCTGGCTGGCTGGCTGCCTGTGGGGCTGGGGTGGAGACTAGAACGCAAGCCCTTCATCCCCTCAAGCCAAGGGCTTCTCTGGATTAGGCTGGAGGATAGGAAGGGTAGTTAGATTGGGGTGAGGGCTGCCCATAGGAAGGACAAGGTGGGGTTTATTTTCTTCTTTTGCTTAGGGCCAGCTCTGCCTCCACTGCTTCTAACACCCTCAGCGGGTGTGTATGGCAGGGGCAGAGTGAGAGAGGCCTTCTTTTGCCTTCCCACTGCCAAGCCATCCTCCCATCCCTCTGTGTTCTGAGCAGAGGGGCAGACTGGGTGTGCGCAGCGTGGTCCTGGGTTACCTGGTGTGCACCTGACTCCAGGAGTCCCGTCCTGGGTGGGTCCCAGCTGCAACAATGGGTGCTCCTCTGGGAACTGGAAGCAGTGTGGCTAGAGGCCATTCAGCTCTGAAGTTGGCGAGATGCCATCTTCCTCCTTCCGGCCTCTGAGTGAGGATGGGGCTAGCTCCCACCTTCCTTTCTGGCCACTCTGGGGCAGCACAGGGTGGCCAGGGTGGAGGGTGGCACTCCTCTATGAGGGACCCCACGGAGCGTGTGCCACCTCCATTTAGGAGCTATCTGTCTCCTGGATCCCGTGTTTGAGAAATGAGTTGGTGTCTTCACAGAATGAGGATCCCCAGAGCCATCTTGTCCGTTGCTGGCTCCCCGCATGCCTGTCCCTCTCTGCTGTGCACTGGGGTGGGTGGGGGTCGCCTGGTGGCAGTGGGACCCTGCGGCTGTGCTTTTGTGTGATGGTGCCTCTCCTGGTGTCTAACCTCAGCTCCTCACCTCTCGGGCTTCCTGTGGGAATTGAGAGAAGTGGGGAAAAGGAGAGGCCTGGTTGGGGCTCATGCTAGGGGCCGCGGAGGAAATAATCCAAGAGGGCGTAGGAGGAGGTGAAAAATGAAAGTAAAAAACAACTGTTTTCTATTTACAAATTTAAATAAACAGAACAGCCTTCCCCGCGGTGTTTGTCTAAGAGTAGCAGCGTTGCTGCTGTGTAGGTCATGAAAAGGTTGGTGTAGAGTTTAAAACTTCCCATTCTGTTAATTTCTTAAGGAACAGTCGTCCAGAGTCTCGGCACAAAAGCTCATGATTTAATGAGGAACAGAAACAAAATCTCTGATTGTTGGTGTTTCAAACTTCATTGGCGTCCTCTGGCAAGCACAAGTTGATCCCTCTGCAGCTTCAATACCCTTTAGCCTTCAATATAAGAGTACATGCTGAATAGGGAACAATGGCTGGTTGTTATGTTTATTTACCCTTACTACAAGCTGGGTTAACCTCTTCAAAACAGCTTTACTAAGCCCGTTAACCACACCACCCATCTGACCTGCAGCCGCATCTCTAATGTGATGCAAATCTCGCAGGGCCACATGCACCAGCTCGGGTGCATTGTGTCTTCTGAGACGCTACAAGTTTATGACTGAGGGAGTCCTGTCCGGGCCACACATTTCCAGGGGGAAAGAGCCTCAACGGCAAACAGTTAAACGGGATAATAAAGGGGGAGAATGGATGGTCTTGTGTTTCTGCACATTTATTTTTTAATTGCCGGTAACGGTTGACCCACAGCATTCACCGAGGATGATAGCTTTCGTGTTCATCATCTAGCGGTTCAAGGACATGGATGTTTCGTTTTAGGGGTGGAGGTTAATAGTAACCAGTTTTGAAAGTTTATTTTTAGAAAGTGTCTTTTTAAGCCAATATAATACTTAGTATCCTTTTTTGATGCCATCTCTGTTGTTTTATCAGATTACTAGTGAAATAGAGATGACCCCTTAATGTTGTTACTATGTTTTAAAGGCCTGGCTTTTCTTAAAATTATCTGTGGTGTCAGCTGTATAAATGAACAAGCAGGAAACATTTACTAACATGAGAAGGGTGGAGGGAATATGTCTATTTGGGAAAGATCCATTTCATTAAAGACCTACCTTCCCCTCACAGCCCATCTTTCCCCAGGATCTTACCTCCCTGTGAAATCATAAGCCCATATTTGTAATACACTAAAAATGATAAAATCATAAGCTTGGATCCAAAAGGAAAAACGTTCATTTTTTTAGGGGAATAACTGGCCAGTGAGACTACAACAACAAAATCGTGATTAACATGAACTGTAAATGGAGTCAGGTCCCAATCTGGCATCCTAACAAGTTGCTTTGAGTATTGTGGTTTGTCTTTAAGAAACCCACTGTATAAGTTCAGCCCACCTGATGAGAGCTTCATTTAACAGATCATTTTTCCTTGATGGAGGTGGCAAGCGTAACAATGTTCTGGGCCTGCTTCAGTAATGGCATGTCGATCATACTCCCTTGGAAAGTAAAGGCTCCCTGGAAAACAGAGAATACAAACTTCCTGAAAGAATGCTCGAAATTATAGGTTTCCTTTCTGTGCACACTTGTACAACAAGAACATTTTAGATTCCACCTGAATTATACTGACTTTCCCACCCAACTTTTGAGAAAGCCAAAGTAAATTACAGAGGAAAGACTTCTTTTTTCCTCCTAAAGAGGGGAAAAAAATAAAAATCTTCAGCATTTTAATGGAGAGGAGAAACACATTGGACACAAGACAGCAAACTGTTCAGTTAACTCTTGAAATCAAGCAGAAAACAGCTGTGGAGGGAAAATCTAAATACTTCCCTATATGTTTTTGAAATATTATGTAGAACTTTAAAAGCAGGAATATATTCTGGCAACTGATTATTGTTTTAAAAAATTGTACTGTCAGGCTAATGGCAAAATCTTACCTCCTTGCTGTAACATAATTGAGAAGTAACATGATAAGGTTATGAGAAAATGCAAGGTAGGGTTGTACTGAGTACAAAGAGATGAGTCTGTTGGTACACACTTACAGAAGATGATTAGAATTACCAGGGATGGCCGGGCGCAGTGGTTCACGCTTGTAATCCCAGTACTTTGGGAGGCCGGGGCGGGTGGATCACCTGAGGTCAGGAGTTCAAGACCAGCCTGGCCAACACGGTGAAACCCTGTCTCTAATAAAAATACAAAAAAATTAGCTGGGTGTAGTGGTGCATGCCTGTAGTCCCAGCTACTCGGGAGGCTGAGGCAGAAGAATTGCTTGAACCCAGGAGGTGGAGGTTGCAGTGAGCCAAGGTCACACCACTGCACTCCAGCATGGGTGACAGAGCGGGACTCCATCTCAAAAAAGAAAGAAATACCAGGGACATGAGCTGTAACAAAGGAATCATAGATCTGCTGAATGTTAAGATGGGAAGGCATCTCTGAAATCTCTTGGAATAGTCCCATTTTACAGACTCGTTTTTTAAAAAACTTCTACCATACTTATATAGACTGTGTCAAGTAACCTAAGCCCTGTTTTAGATGAGGAAACTGAGGCTCAGAGTAGTCAAAGAAGGAAAAAAAAGAAGTGATCTTCCAAGGTCATGTGACTAGGGAAAGCCAGAGCTGGGGCTGATGCTTGGGTCTCAGAGCTTCAAGCCTTCATCAGAGATCCCCACATTAAGAAGACAAGGTAGCTTCTTTAAGTGCATCAGCAAAAGATAGATTAAATGGACAGAAAGCAGTGTGCTCAGAACCCAGAGTTAATGTCTGGTTATTTGTGTTCTTTTAATCACTTCCTTTTGCTGCTTACAATGATACCCCTTCATCCTAATCCACACTGCTTTGACCTGTTGGCAAGGATGCTGGTGTGAGTGGGTTGCAGGGGTCCTTCGAGATCTGCAGGTGGTTGGGGCAATCCTAATGCACATTGATGATGGTCCATTTGCATCTACTGCAGCCCGTTTCTGGATTTCACAACAACAGTCAATGCTGATGTTACTCGGGGCTGCTGGGACAAGAGTGCTGGGCTCCCATGATGAGGGCTGAGAGGTAGTAACTTACGATAATACATAGGATGGAGGTAAAGAAAAATGGGGGGAATCCTTAGCAATAACTTTTGGGATTTATTTTTCGATTGAGAGGATTCTAAGCCTACTAGGATTCGAATTTTTACCAGCAGTGGCCAACCTTTTTAGCCTTAGAAAGGATGACTCTTACTCACAGGAACACCTGTGTGGCCTAAATTCCTGTACTGTAAGTCACTTCCCAGCCCTCTCGTTTTTACTGTTTATACCCCTAGATTGTCCTTTCCATAATTTCATTCAGCCTCGAGCTAATTTTGGTCACCTCTGTGACCAGGAGGAATTTTCCTAATTTGGTTGGAAGTTCCGAGGAGGTCCTGTAGGTTGGCGTTACATGGAAATCTGGGCCTGGGTCACATGCTGTTTTACAAGGCAATCGTCTAGTTTTCTTACTGGAGTAAATGATGAAGACCAAAGGCCTCTTGGTTATCTGCCCACCAAGTGGATTATGGCCCCGTAAAACAGCACATCTGTCCTGCTAGGGTTTAAACAATAGGCTGGGGAGACGAAATTAGCATAGATGCACAGGAAATCAAAACGGCGTGCAGAGAATCCAAACGGTGGCTGTGAGTCTGTGCCATGTTCCCGAACCTGCTTTGGGTTCCACGTGCACATCAAAGATGAAAAACACTTCATGTAGTTTTTCAAGACTGGGAGATCATTTCTTCTATGGTAGCAGGTTTTGCTTGATTTTCTTTAATGAAGCTTAAGGTGCAAAACAAAATGTAGCATTTTTCTTGTTTCCTGCATCTCTGCAAATGGAGGATTGTAGTGTTATGAACGAGACTGCCTAGCGAGAATATCCCCAGGCTCTCACATAGCCACCTATAATTTAGGTGGTATTTTTTTAACATATGGATCTATAGGTGAGATGAAAAATGGTCTATTGGTCAGGATTTGGAAAAATGCAGTTCATCAAGAAGCTACTTGGATTTTTGAGGAGGGTTTGAAATCTTCCTTAATGATTATATTTTATATTTATTATATATTTTTTGAGACTGAGTCTCGCTCTGTTGCTCAGGCTGGAGTGCAGTGGTGTGATCTCGGCTCACTGCAACCTCCGCCTCCCAGGTTCAAGCGATTCTCCTGCCTCAGCCTCCCAACTAGCTGGGACTACAGGTGCGTGCCACCACGTTTGGCTAATTTTTTTGTATTTTTAGTAGAGACTGGGTTTCACCTTGTTGTCCAGGCTGGTCTCGAACTCCTGGCCTCAGGTGATCTGCCCACCTCGGCCTCCCAAAGTGTTGGGATTACAGGTGTGAGCCACCGCACACAGCCTCATGGTTAAATTTTTTTCACACCCATGTTACTGTAATAATAATAGCTATAATTTTTTGAGCAGTTCCTACTCTGGGGCCTGTTGCCTGGCACTTTACATACATTATTTCATGTAATGCTCATAACAGCACTTTGAAGTAGATACCATTATCTATCCCCAGTAAAACTTTTTCTTTTTAGTTGTGGCAAAAACATAAAACATAAAATTCACCGTCTTAGACATTTTTAAGTGTATAGTTCAGTAGTGTTAACTCTATGTATATTGCGCTACAGGTCTCCAGAGCTTTTCCTTCTTGCAAAACTGAAACTCTGCAGCCTGTGCGCGGTGGCTCACACCTGTAATCCTAGCACACAGGAGGCCAAGGCGGATGGATCACCTGAGGTCAGGAGTTCGAGACCAGCCTGGCCAACATGGCGAAACCCTGTCTCTAGTAAAAATACAAAAATTAGCTGGGCATGGTGGTGGGTACCTGTAATCCCAGCTACACAGGAGGCTGAGGCACGGGAATTGCTTGAACTCAGGAAGCAGAGGTTGCAGTGAGCTGAGATCATGCCGCTGTACTCCAGCCTAGGTGACAGAGCAAGACTCCATCCTAAAAAAAAAAAACACCCCAAATCCCTGAAACTCTGTATCTATTAGACAATTCTCCATTTCCATGTCCCCCTGCCCCTAGCAACCACCATTCTACTTTTGACAAGGATCCCAAAAGTAGAATCCTTGGGTTTCACTCTGTCACCCAGGCTGGAGTACAGTGGCGTCATCATGGCTTACTGCAGCCTCGACCTCCCAGGCTCAGGCCATCCTCCTGCCTCAGCCTCCCGTGTGGCTGTGACCATAGGTGTGCACCACCATGCCCGGCTAATTTTTTATGTAGAGACGAGGTCTCCCTATGTTGCCCAAGCTGGTCTCAGACTCCTAGGCTCAAGTGATCCTCCTGCCTCGGCCTCCCAGAGTGCTGGGATTACAAGGCATGAGCCACTGCCCAGCACCATTCTCCTTTCTGTCTCTGAGTTTGTACTCATCCCCTTTTAATAACTGAGGAAACTGAGGCAGAAGGAGCTTAAGAAACATGTGCAACTTCGCCCTGTAGTTAGTAAAGATATAATAGAACAGGGATAAAGCTGACTCTATCTAATGCCAAGCCTGTGCTCTTAGGGGCCTGATGATTGAAAAGGGTTCTCCGAGTGTTCTGTGACTCCCTGAATCAGAACAATGGGCAGGGGGGACTTGTTAAAATGCAGATTCCTGGGCCCAGTACCATCTGGTTTGTGCAGAAAACCCAGAGGTTGACTAGGACTCCTCTGGTGATTCTAATGCACATTCACATTGAGAACTTCCGTGTTTTAGCTCCCCCAGGTAGAAATGGTTAGGCTAGCTTGAACATGCAGGTCTATAAAGTGGAGAGTCCTCTTGCAGCCTTCTGTAAATGATGCCTTTCTCTTGTAAGGCATCCCCAAGATGCCAAATGGCAGAATTTCCTTAGGTTAGTCACCACTTATCCACTCATCCATCAAGTATGGACCGAGCAGCTCCCTTGTGCCAGGCCCTGGTGAGTCACTTGGGACAGTGAGAGGATGAGACTTGGCCCTGCCCTCTGGGAGCTTACCATTTGCTGGAGGGGAGAGGGAAGGAAGAAGCAGGTGCTACCTGATGCAACAAGAATCGGAGAAAAGGCCAGGGTGGTGAGCACAGGGACGATCTGAGGGCCTGCCACGGCTGCACTTCTTCCCAGTCAGGGCCATCTTTGAGGGACTGCACTGCTCACACAGATATGACATTGGGTACCTACAGCAATGCCAGACATCTCCATGCATTGCCGTGGAACTCCGGATGCAATGGGCTTTTATTTGACAGTTACCTATGGCGTTATTTGTTGTAATAAATCACTGGCCAATTGCTTTGCACATCTTACTGTACATATGTCTATGGTTTCAGACTCCTGGAGGTGAAGGCCAGTATCACCACAGCACACGTGTCTTCTGCATAGGAAGGAAACAGTCACCATCGAACTGTAGTTTTTCTGACACCTCGGCCATTGCCTGTGGATCAGATAAGCACTGACATAATCTGACTTACAATTTGATGGTGAAGGTGATGATGACGGCGTGATGACAATAGTAACCACATCTATGGGAAATTGTCATATATTTTGCATTCCTGGTACTTAGTACTTGACTTTTTTCTCCATAGTCCTAAAAGAGTAATTTTCTAGAAACCACAAATTGATCTAAGTCTTTCCCAATTCACTATGTTTCCAAATTAACCTCTGTGGACACTGAGGGGGTTCCTTCTGGCAAATTCTGATGACGGTGTTGCTATGGCTCCCTGAGGGGGAGTTCTCTGTGAGAATTAACGCTAATATTTGAATACAGCTGCTAGAGTCCTTCTTTTTTGGGGTATCACCCTTTTCCCATATGGTGCTAAGTCTTTCTGCTCAATGAATGAATGACTGGCCTCACAGCAGTTCCCAGGGAATTCCTAAACTTCCAGCCAGTGTTGGCCATGATCAAATTTCTCCTCGAGATCCTGGCTGTGCCTTCCACTTGCTAAATCTCTCAGCCCAGCCGTGGCCTCCTGGGATACGGCTCTTCCTTAGCTACGAAGTCAACAGCACCCTGAAACTCCTCAAAAAAGGCAGAAGATGATGCTCCCAGAGACGCTCTCATGGGCACTGTTTCATTCTTCTTTCCTATTTTGCAACTTCTCCCACTTGGAGAGTCCTTAGAAAGGCCCTCGTGTGCCCTTGGTTCCCTCTCAATTTTGTTGTGACATTCATTTTAAGGATGTCCGCTTGGGTGCCAGGCACCCTCAGCTCAGTGAGGCTTCCCGGCTCCAAAGCTGGCTCCTGGAGCTCTCAGGGACATGATGCCAGGATGTTTATAGGGGGTGGCACTTTTCTAGTTGGGAGCGTGCTGTTATCTTTCTAAAACAGATCTGATGGAATCATCCACTTGCTTTAACCCTGCCATGGTTTTCTTTGGACTTGCAGAATTAAGTGCAGTATCTTCAGTGGAGACCCAAGCCTGCCCATGATGGGACCCTGCCCCCCTCAGCCTCGTCTCCTGCCAGTCCCCTGAGGCCTGTCCCCCAATACAACACAACCCCAACGTAGCTCTGCCGCATGCCCTGTTCTCTCTCTGAAGGCCCTTTCCCTGTGTGGCAAACTCCTCCTGATGCTTCCAGATGTCAAGGTGTCACCTCCGTGAAGTGTTTTGAGGCCTCCTTGGTAGAGCAAATCCCTCTCCACCCTTTCCCTGTACAGCTCCTGGTATAGCCTGTGTTCCCATCTAGTGAGAGTATTTGTTTACATTGCTGTCTTTCACAACACTGTGAGGCCCCTGTGGGGAGGCGCCAGGCCTCACATACCTTTGACTCCCAGGACCCGGCACCCAGCACCCAGTACCTGCCAGGTACACGGGAGATGCTCTGTGACCGCTGACCTGGTGATGATGGAAAAGGCTGAATGCAAAGCCAAGAGCAGCAATGCCGACCTGCCTGAATAGAGGGACACAAGTTTGATAGTTGGTGATTTGGGTCATTCGTTTTCTTCAATTTGGGACCTTAGGGAAGGGACTGTAGTTGTCTGGGCAAAGCTTTGCCATCACACATACCTGCTGAATCTTTAAGTCACCTGGAATGTGCAGGGAGGCTTCATCCCAGCTGGTCTCAGGGATATGGGGCTCCGCCTCCCACCCCATCAAGCTGTGCAGGATGCCCTGGCCCACACCTGTGCCTATCAGCTCCCTGCATTGACATGGATGGGGAGTCTACTGCGTACCTGGGGTGCCACAGGCCCAGGGACTTACGACAGCAGGGAACAAGGCAGATGTGGTTCCTGACCTCACAGGGCTTCCAGTCTAATGGGGGGAAGGACATCAAATAGACAATGATAAAAACGACTATTACTTATGAACAAGAACGTTTGCTCCAAAAGCAAGGCACAGGGGAGTTGAAGAGTAATAGATAGGGGAGCTAACCTGATTAGGTGGGGCATCCTGTGGGACGTGATGTTTAAACTGACATGTGAAGGGTGAGGAGCAGCTAAGCAGGGGAAAGGGTCAGGAGCAGGGAAGGAAGACAGACCAGGGCACATGATGGCTCTCTCTGGGGCGCGAGCTGGGTGATCGAGGGGACAGTGACAGCAGAAGACAGAATCACCCCAGGTCTCCACAAAGCTTTCCAGCTCTGAGCTCACCCTTCTCCTCTCCTTTATCTGCACATGTCTTTCTGTGCCCCTGGTCTGGTAATATTCACTGGTCAGTTGGCCAACACTTGCTGAGCCTCTGGTAGGACACCATGGCTGACCTCAAAACTGGTAATGTTGGGGCCAGTGTGGTAGTGTAATCCCAGCACTCTTGGGCTGAGTGGGGAAGATCGCTTGAGCCTGGTCAAGGCTGCAGTGAGCTGTGATCACACCACTGCACTCCAGCCTGGGTGACAGAGTGAGACGTTTTCACAAAAAAAATTTTCATGTTGGCCTAGGCTCAAGTTAACTCATGCAAATGACTTAATAGTTAAAGGGCAAGTGAGTTTATGATGTTTGTGGTGCTTCAGGGCCAAGGAGCTGCAGAGAGAAGGAGCTATCACAATGGCGCTGGTTTGGCCAGGGAAGGGCTTCAAGGAACAGGTATTTAAAAGTCAGCTTTAGAAGGTCAGGGATGCCAGGAGAGTCAGGAGAGGGGCACGGAGACTGGAAGGGGACACAGAGAAGTGTGCATGGAGTCGGCTTTCTTTGCTCTGCAGGAGCCTTGTGTCTCTGGTCACCAGTGACATAACAGACACACAAAACTAAGGGGTGTGGTAGGAGACACTGGATCTTTCTGTGGCTCTGTCTATGGCTCAAAAGCTGTCTCCTAGAGCCTGAGGACACACAGCCTACTCCAGCCTAAATTAAAGCAATCTGGAAGAGAGATGACATTTTAAAATATTGGTGCTATTTTTTTTTTTTTTTTTTTTTGAGATGGAGTCTAGCCCTGTTGCCCAGGCTGGAGTGCAATGGCGTGATCTCGGCTCATTGCAACCTCCACCTCCCTGGTTCAAACGATTCTCCTGCCTCAGCCTCCTGAGTAGCTGGGATTTCAGGTGCCCACCAACATACCCAGCTAATTTTTGTATTTTTAGTAGAGACGGGGTTTCACCATGTTGGCCAGGCTGGTCTTGAACTCCTGACCTCATGATCCACCCGCCTCAGCCTCCCAAAGTGCTAAGATTACAGGGGTGAGCCACTGCGCCCGGTCGGTTCTGCTATTTATTAGCTGCTTGACTTTTCTTATGATAAAGCACATAAAGACAGTCTCTATTAGACGAAGCTGGACTGAAACCCGGTGGGGTTCCTGTTCTTGCTACATGCACTGATGGGCCCATATTTGCTCCTTCCTAGACCCTAAGCAGAAGAAGTTGAACCACCTGTTTCCTTTCCTTCACTCTGGGTGTTTTTCCTCTGTCCGGAGGTGGTCCAAGGATCCAACGATGGGGAAGCTAAGAGCTGGGCTGGGCTGGCCTGGCCTGGCCTGGCCCAGGCCTACTTCCGAGTGGGACAGCATGGACGGATTGTCTGGCACAGCTTTCTGGGCGCCAGGGGAGGGGTAGATCTGGTGGAAAGGATGTCAGTTTCCTTGAGGAGGAAATAGGAAGATTGTCTTGGCAACTATAACCTCTACTCTAGTTAACTATATCCTCAGTAAGCCCTGGAATATTAGTTTCCAAACTGAAAATTGGAGGAGGGTAATGCTATTAGGAAGACCCATTACCCAAAAAAGAGGTTTCATTTGATAGTACCTTATACTATTACAAAATATTCTTTTTTTTTTTTTTTTTTTTTTTTTTGAGACAGGGTCTTACTCCCGTCTCCCAGGCTGGAGTGCAGTGGCACAATCACAGCTCATTGCAGCCTTGACTTCCTGGGCTCAGGTGGTCCTCCCACCTCAGCCTCCCCACTAGCTGACTAGCTGGGACTACAGGCATGCCCCACCAAGCCTGGCTAACTTTTTGTATTTTTAGTAGAGATGGGGTTTCGCCCTGTTGTCCAGGTTGGTCTTGATCTCCTGACCTCAAGTGATTCACCTGCTGCGGCCTCCCAAAGTGCTGGGATTATAGCTGTGAGCCACCGTGCCTGGCCTACAATATTTTCAAAGACATTTTCTCACCTATAGTACAGAAGGCATGATTATTTAGTTTTACAGGTGCAAACAATGGGGTTCAGTACTAGTTAATCTTATAAAGGAACTTAAGAGGACAAGACTAGAATCTAAGGCTTTTCACCCCAAACCTCAAATTCTTCTTATTCATCATTGTAACCCAAAGTATGGCTGATAACTGGTATTTGGGATAATTATAGAGAAAGTTCTAATACAGCTACGTATTTATTTTGTATATACTATGTATTTTAAATTACATGTAATTTATAAAAATAGTATATCTAAACTATTTCAGAATATTATTACATAAGGTGAGGCTAAAAATACATATAGATAATGTGCAGATAAGCAAATACGTGAAATTGCAATTTTAACAAGAGAATTTGGGAAAGAGTAGAATATAACATTTTTCATCCTGGGCTTCCATTTGAAAGTTCTTACTATAATTTATTACAATACCAGAAATACTAGAATTCAATAATACAATATATGAGTGACATTTTAAGTCTTAAAAACACCTAAAGCATTTGTTAGGAGGATTGAAGGAAGTGATATTTGGTCCTTGTATAACATCTGAATATCAGTAACCCTTTGTTTTATGGATAAACATCTTTAAAAATTGTAATGAAGGCTGGGCACAGTGGCTCACGCTTGTAATCACTTTGGGAGGCCAAGACGGGAGGATCGCCTAAGCCCAGGAGTTCGAGACCAGCTTGGGCAACATAGTGAGACCCTGTCTTTCAAAAAAAAAAAAAAAAAATTAGCTGGGTGTGGTGACACGCACCTGTGGTCCCAGCTACTCAGGAGGCTGAGGTGGAAGGATCACTTGAGCCTAGGAGGTCGAGGCTAAAGTGAACCATGATCATGCCACTGCACTCCAGCAACAGAGTGAGACCCTGTCTCAGTAATTAAATAAATAACCAACCATCAGGAAAATAGTAAAAGAATACGACTGAAGACTTAGAAAGTATAGAACGTGTTTTTAATCTTTTTAGCACTTTAAATTGTAGTGATAATTTGATCGGTATTTTAATAATATTTTGAATTGAAATTCAGCAGCCATTCGTTCCTATTGCCAGATAATTTACGGATGCTAATGTATCTCTACATGAAATTTCTGAAAGTTCAACTGAAGTCATTCAACACGGACACCAATTCACATTGTGCTAATCTATGGTTACCTATCATGGAATTCAGACAGAAGACACTCCATGGCCTTTGATGGAGAAGCCCTTTAAATAATTCATAAGAATGTAACAGTGGGAATATCGGGTTTGGGGTGGGACGGGGTGGTGTTCATTTTGCACCTGACTGGGAAGCACAGTGAAAAGTCAGACGGGAGCAGCATGCTGAGCAGCTGGGGAAGGCCCCGGAAGGCACAGGTTCAGAGAGGGTGCTGAGTTTGGGGGTCGTGCAGGAGGTTGGGAGGGTTCTGCACCCTGGGCAGTTAGTGGATTCATTTTCCAAGCTCTGAAAGGTGCAGAAGGCTGAAGAAGCTCCTCTTTATCCCTCCTGTCCCTTCCCCTGTAGCTCTCTGGCTGTCACTCAGAGGGCAGGGCCATGAGGGGCACGGAAGGGAGGCCTCTTGTGTTCGTAGGGCAGCTCCACCTGCCAGGTCAGCGATGGTCTGAGCAGGCACAGGGGATCATCTCCACGCAGAAACAGGACACTTTCCAGGATGGGCACAGCCTGCAGTGGCTCTCAGTAGCCTGTGGCTGCAATGAAGGGGAATGAAGGGGATCTGGCTTTTCTGGGGGTTTCCCTTAGAAGCAGCTTCATGCAGAGGTTAGGGATGTGGACTTTGGGCTCCATTACACCTGACTTTGAATCCAGGAATGCCTTTTCCTAGCTGTGTGATCCACAATGAATAAAGCTACCTTTCCCAGTCTTAATTTCTTCATCTGGAAAATGGGGATAATATCGCCCCTGTAGGGCTGCTGTGAGGATTACATAAAATATATGCAAGGACCAGATGCAGTGGCTCATGCCTGTAATCCCAACACTCTGGGAGGCCGAAATGGGCGGATCACTTGAGGTCAGCAGTTCGAGACCAGCCTGGCCAACATGGTGAAACCCTGTCTCTACCAAAAATACAATTAGCCGGGCAGAGTGGCATGCGCCTGTAATCCCAGCTACTCGGGAGGCCGAAGCATGAGAATTGCTTGAAACTAGGAGGCAGAGGTTGTGGTGAGCCGAGATCCCACCATCGTATTCGAGCCTGGGCAACAGAGCAAGACTCCATCTCAAAAAAAAAAAATGTGTGTGTATATATATATATATATATATCTATGCAATGGCCTGTCACCTAACAGGCTCTCACAATACATGGGAGCAGTTATGCTACCAGCACTGTCACTA
This sequence comes from Pongo abelii, assembly GCF_028885655.2. Lineage (NCBI taxonomy): Eukaryota > Metazoa > Chordata > Mammalia > Primates > Hominidae > Pongo > Pongo abelii. The sequence goes on along the minus strand of NC_071999.2, from coordinate 106,065,823 downwards.
CTGTGGCCACACCACTGTCATGATGGCCACCACTACTGTTAGGAGGGTGATGACCTCTCCTCTGGTTATTATCAGCACTGCCGTGACCACTGCCCACATGGGTACCGCCACCCCCATCGCCGCCGGCACCACCATCACCCCCATCGCCGCCGGCACCGCCACCCCCATCGCCGCCGGTACCACCACCACCCCCATCGCCGCCGGCACCGCCACCCCCATCGCTGCCGGCACCGCCACCCCCATCGCCGCCAGCACCGCCACCCCCATCGCCGCCGGCACCGCCACCACCATCGCCGCCGGTACCGCCACCACCATCGCCGCCGGTATTGCTACCACCATCGCCGCCGGTATTGCTACCACCATTGCTGCCGGTATTGCTACCACCATTGCTACCGGTATTGCTACCGGTATTGCTACTGGTACTGTTACCACCACTGCTACCGGTATTGCTACCAGTACTGATACCACCACTGCTACCGGTATTGCTACTGGTATTGCTACCGGTATTGCTACTGGTACTGCTACCACCACTGCTACCGGTATTGCTACTGGTATTGCTACCGGTATTGCTACTGGTATTGCTACCACCACTGCTACCGGTATTGCTACTGGTATTGCTACCGGTATTGCTACTGGTATTGCTACTGGTATTGCTACCACCATTGCTACTGGTATTGCTACTGGTATTGCTACCACCATTGCTACTGGTATTGCTACTGGTATTGCTACTGGTATTGCTACTGTTATTGCTGGCCAGAGATTATTTAATTCCACTTATCACAGAATGGCCCAGTGAGAAGCAGACTGTTTGAATTCTAAGTGGGTTTTATGATTTCAGACTAGTTTTAAGACCTGCAAGAGTTTGAGAGACATCAGTGTTTTTGAAAATACAATGAATAGAAACAGGCTCATGCCTGAAGCTTCCTGTCCCCTCTAAACTCTTATAAATCATAGATTTAGTTGTCTCCTTAAGAAACTAGACTCAGGGATGCTGTATATTTGGTAGAGCCTCAGGAGGAAAACAAATAAATTTAGAAAAATTAAAAAACCTAGAATATCAGCAGAGGACAGACGCTAATCAAATGCAGATGATCTGAAGTCCAGAGCTTGGCTTACACTGAGGAGGAGGTACTGAAGTGCAGGACACAGTTCTTTCAGCAGATGATGGACCAGAAAAGGAAGAGGTGTAGCAAAGATGATGGCTAGAAACATTTGTTCAAAAGGGAGGACATTTCTTGGCATGTGGAAATTGAGTGGATGTAAAATGAATGGACAGCGTTAACATTTTGCTTTTTACAAAGGAAGGATGAAATTATTTAGCTTTAGCTAAATGAAAGATGGGGCTAGAAAATAGATGTGGGTTGTTCTTGGTAAGACTAATTCAGGACTTTACCAAGAGTTCCAGGAAGTCGGGGGTGCAATAGGGAAGGAGACGCAGTAGAAGGCTTGGAAGATGGATTTGGCAGGAGCAGGGCAGGAAAGGTCGAGGCGGCTGAACAGCAGGGAGGAGAGCTGAGGTGCATGTGTGTGCCAGTTATCTGCACATGTGACCATCCCGAATCATCTACTTGCCCAGGTCTGGGTCTCCACGGACCAGAGCCATGCTTACTTTAAACACTGATCAGAGAGACCAAGGTAGCCTTCTATTTTTAAAACTTTCCTCGGGGTCTAAACATGTAGATGGCAAGATTTCTCTTTAAAAATATTCAGGCAGAATAATCAGGCAAGAGTAGGCAAGTCTTTGTTTTCGATATCTTTTCACAAGGAAATCTGGAAAAATAAAGCCAAGTATGCTATGTAGAAAGCTATGTATTGAGGTGAAGACAACTGGATTTATAAGCGTATCAAAATCTAAGGAAGTTAACACATTTGCCATCAAATTAGGTTTTGTGCTTACTTTTCTCAATTTTTAAAGTGGCTTTATTGAGGTATGATTTGCATACTATAAAATTCACCCATTGTACGTGTATAATTCGTTGATTTTTTAGTAATTATGTAGAGTTCTGCTACTATCACCTCTATCTCAGATTTCTTTTTGAAACCAGAAATCTTGTTTAAAGATTTTAAAAAATTATTTTTAAAACCAAGACAAATGTGTAACAGGCCAAATGTTTAAATGTCTTTATTTAAAAATGTTTGACATCAAATTTAAGCTACTATTGCCTATGAGAAAAGCAAACAATGAATGTCATTTATAGCAGTTTGTAGCTAAGACCAATAATGCTAAACTTCCTCTGTTTCATACATGGCAGGCTTATTCTTTCTTTGGAAAACAGATTTAATGAGTTAACATTAACTAGAAGAGACTGAAAGATTTACTAAAATACTGGTACATTTTTTCAAAGTACAATTGATGAATAACAACTGATGAAATAATTGATGGAAACATCTTCTTTCAATTTTTCTAGAAGGCAGCAGAAGTATGTCATATATACTGTTAAAAGTACATCTAACAAATTTTTTTTAGCATTGTCAGGAATTTGGAAACCAGTTAGCTAAATAGTGTTTGCTAAATGTGTTTCGTGTACCTATTTCTGCCCAAGATGCTGCAGGGAGGTGCGTGCTACGGTGGAGAGAATTCTTTATTCCCTAGGGTAGTGGTAAGAAATTGCCTCACTTTTTTTTTTGAGGCCCACTGACCTAAAGTGGGAAAAAAAAAGAGAATTATAGAAATGGTTGCTTTATATTTTTAATAAAATTCAATATAAAAAGAACTACAAAATTCTGGGCTGGGCGGGGTGGCTTATGCCTGTAATCCCAGCACTTTGGGAGGCAGAGGTGGGCAGATCATGAGGTCAGGAGTTTGAGACCAGCCTGACCAAAATGGTGAAACGCTGTCTCTACTAAAAATACAAAAATTAGCCAGACATGTTGTGCGCCTGTAATCCTAGCTACTCAGGAGGCTGAGGCAGGAGAATCACTTGAACCCGGGAGGCGGAGGTTGCAGGCAGCTGAGATCACGCCATTGCACTCCAGCCTGGCTGACAGAGCGAGACACTGTCTCAAAAAAAAAAAAAAAAAAAAAAAAAAAAGAATTACAAAATTCTTTAATTAATACAACCAAAAAATAAATAAATAAAAGAATGCTCTGAAAGTCTCTATTGTAATTAGCTACAGGAGAGCAGGCGAAGGATGGCGTGGGGTGTGGAGATGATGTAGTGAGAAAGAAAAAGATGTAAAGAAAAAGAGGAAATGGAGAATTCAGGGGAAGGAAAACGAGGGTGGAACAGAAAGATACACACACAGACCCATCCATCCTTAGAGGGAGAAATACAGGAAGAGGAAAGAGAGGGAAAGGTGTCCAAGGAACAAAATGATCCTCTCCTGGCCATCACTTGGATCTTGCTGCCACAGGCACTGAACGTCATGGGGTGTGTGTTGTCACAGGTGTAACTGAGAGTGTGACTCTGGGGACCTGTCCTTTGATGTCCTTGAGATGACACTGGGCTTTGGAGTAGATATGGACTCTCTGCCAAAGGCTTCCCAGGCTTGCTCTGGGAGTTTCCAATCTATGTTGGGAGACTGAACCACTGATAACTAATGACGTGAAGTGGGGTTTGCAGTGAACAGAGCCTAGAAGCCTTCCTGGGGCAGGGCTGGGGGACGAGGGCAGGGCAGCACTGAGCAGGGAGGCGTGTGGGGAACAGCAGGTGGAGACCCTGGTTTCTCTCTTTCCTCATTGGTTTCTGCTTATCCTCCAGAAGAGACATACATTGGAACTACCCAAATCCAGACTCTGATTGTGACTGAGTGCGTTTAAGGCTCTATCTCGTTTTGGTCATGAGTGTGGGTATTCACTGTCATTCAATTGAAGCCACATTTATGATATTCCATAGCTTTACTTACAAACTAAGCCCTGAATTCTGCTCGCAGCCCTCTCTCCACCTTGGCCGTGAGTGACACTGGGCAGCTTCTGAAGCCTTGCTGGGTTTCCGTGCATTAAGTCATAAACTGAAGGCATCTGACTAAAAGATTTCTGAGATTTCATCCAGCTAAAATAATGACATATTTAAAATCAAAACTGAGCAAATAAAACCCTGAAAAATATGAACCTGGATAAAGAATATTTTGATTAAAGTATCCTTAAGAGTGTGTTATAAATTAAGGACAAAGCAAACAATTTAAAACATTGTCCGATTTAATCTACATTAAAAACACTCTTTTTTTTTTTTTTTTTTTTTTTGAGACGGGGTCTTGTTCTGTTACCCAGGCTGGATTGCAGTGGTGCAATCTTGGCTCACTGCAACCTTTGCCTCCCGGGTTCAAGTGATTCTCCTGCCTCAGCCTCTCAGGTAGCTGGGATTACAGGCACCCGCTACCACACCCAGCTGATTTTTTGTATTTTTGGTAGAGACGGGGTTTCACTATGTTGGCAAGGCTGGTCTCAAACTCCTGACCTTATGATCTGCCCACCTCGACCTCTCAAAGTGCCGGGATTACAGGCGTGAACCACCGCACCCGGCCTATTAAAAACACTCTTATCTTCTAATATCAAACCAGCCATTTGCCACTTAAAAAAAAAAAAAAAAAAAAAAAGTGAAATAGGATACGATATGATTTCAATACTTTGTAGCAATTCATTACTTTGCTTTAAATGTTTAAAATTTCGCAATTTTGTGTTAATCTATCCAATCTTAAAGTCATCACTGGCAGACTCAGATTTTCTAAGAACTGGACTTTTAAAAGTCAAAATTATGGCCGATCTTTCTGAAAATGTTAAATGAACAGGGAAATAAAGGGAAAAGTGCAATTACTAAGAATCTCTAAAACAGAGTTATGTCCCTTTATCTTTCATTTTCACTACAAACCTCTCAGCTCTGATTTTCGTGTTCCTGCTCATAAATCCAGAGGGAAGGCTGTGGGTGGTGGGCTGGATGGGTGTGGGAGGATACACTGTCATCTAATAGTGGAATCAACCCTTTCAGTTGACAAAGGCAACAACCACATCTTTAGATGGTTTATTTGATCTGCGTGAAAGAGTGGCAGTGGGATTTCTGGCACTTGAATAAGCGGAAACAATATTTTTGGCTAGAGGAACTTCTCCTGAGTTCTCTCAGGGAGGCTTCTAGAAGGCCATCTGGACCAAGCAATATTTCTTTTGTAAAGCCCTGCATTTGGAAACAGAAATGAAAGGTGTGCGAGCGGCAATCAGAAGCCTGTGAAAATGATGTGCTTTCAATATTTTGGGAGGAGGGATTTATTACTGTTTGTAAAGTTTCTAGATGAAGAGACTTACATAAGGAAAAAAACTCTTACTTTCCTTCTTCTTTATTAAGAGATAACTTTCCAGTTTCTATTCCAGCAGAAGATGTGTTACTAACGTGAACTTATCAGCTTGCACTGTTTTTCTCTCCTGAGTGAAATGAGAATGTTGGTTGTGTGGTGCTTACAGTTGTTAGGCCAGGCAGTGATCTTGTTTCTGACATTTGTAATTGTTAATTGAACCTAGAATTCAAAGATGAACACTTCCCCTTCCTCGGTCTTTAGCCAACTTGTGAAGTTATAACGAAGGGGAAATATTGAAAAAGCTAAACAAAATCCTTCCAAAACCAAACAAAGCATGTACAGCGATGATATGAATCAAAGAGACTGTCTGGAAAACTGAAAATGAAGCAAAGCCATATTTGTAGCCAGATACTGCAAAATATGAATATTCTAGCAAAGTATCTTTAAAAATTTGACACACATAATACATTGTGCTATTCCTTCACATTTTTGTGTTAGAGTCTCCATTTGGAAAGAAATAGTAAACTCCTATATTAAGATTTCCTGTGATTAGTGACTGTTTTAAAAAAGCAACTGACTGTTTCCTTTAGCTGTCATTTTTGCCTAAGAGTGATGAATATGGAAAGATAAAAACTTTAGCACTGAGTTCATAATATAGATTTGAGGAAATACATGTTATCATACATACTTGAATGTTTATGTGTTGTATAAACATGTATGCTATATGTATTTGTTTATATAAAATTATTTCTATTGATATCAATTAATATTAGATGATTATTTGCTTGAGATGTTTTCAAGTATCCAATTTTTATAGTATATAAAATTCTTTATTGATAAAAAAGAACTATTGAAATCCTATTACTTTAATAAGCATATTAAATTCAGTTTTGAATGAAGAATTTTCAAATATTAATGGAATCACCATTATTATAAAAAAAAGATAAAAATGGAAGTAACTTTTAAGAAAATCCTTTATAAATTTAAAACAAATCATGTGGAAATGATTTATCCTGGCTAAAGCATTTTACCAAATTATTTGAAACTAAAGTAATTAATGGTATGCAGGTTGTATCCCAAAGTACATTTTTCTGGAAGGATGGAAGAAAGTCAGTTTGATTAATATTGTGGATGGAAACCTTACAGCTGATGTCGGCTAAATTAAAAACATTTTAGTTTCTGGGAATTAACATAGGAGCAGAGATTATTTGGAACGTTTAAACTTTTTCCAACAGATTTTAATAAGATAAGATAACCTAGAGTCCCCAGTGTCAGTCTCTAGCTCTAACTCTGATTACTGGACTACTGTGCCAAGCAAAATTTTTTAGCCTGAAAATATCTTTCAGTTTCCTGAAACAAAGCAGCCACAAGAATCACTGCCTGCCAAACAGGGACAGATGATATGAGCTGATTGTTATTTGTTTTAATGTAAAGTGATTGTCAACCAACATTATACCAAGGACACCAAACTTTATTTCCTTAGAACTTTTAATTAAAATAAACATCCCCAAAATTCTGTGATACCAAAGTCTGAACTCCAATAATTTATCTGCTCATGGTCTAAGTAGTCCCATGAATTTTGCCATTTGGAGAGGACAGGAAGAAAGGGTAGAGCTTTTATGTTTGAATAATAGTAATGATTATTACTATAGAAAACACAAATGGCTCAGCACTAACTGTGAACTTCAGCTGTACCTTTATGTTTGGGCAGGATATAATTTAAGATGAGAGCAGGAAGAAGTGGAGAAAAGCAAAGATACATAATTTTTCCTTCCTTGGGTCATTTCTACTTAAAAGCATTACTTGAATGAAATTTTCATCAGAGGGAGGAAAAAGGTCTTTTGGAAATTTGTGACTGTCACACTAGGACACAAACCATCAGTTTCCTATCTTTGAAAGAGTCATCTGTGCTTCGGACAAAATATCTGAGGGTTCACGTGTTCATCAGTGATTCACATTTGACATAAAACAGACTAGATGTTTGTTGGAAGCAATACTTTATATAACTGTGCAACCTATTTACACAAAATCTTTACAAACAGAACCCACATTATTTAAACCCCAAGATCCCCTCAAGATCCAGAGTCACCTACCTGCAGATCCAATTTCTGTGACTGGCCAGTTTATAGGCAAAGTGAAAGAAACATGCTAACTGGATAAAATAACCGTATGTCCCTACTGGAAGCCCCATTATTTGAATCATTTCAACCTTGCTGGACAAAACACCAGGAGAATTTGCTGTAGGAAACAAACCTCCACAAATGGGGCAGGGAAGAAATTACCTAATAGTCAGTCTCCCCTCTGCTCAAATTTCTATGGTTCTGTGTTAAGAAAAGCCATCCTGCCACACTGTTGTGAGAGCTTATGCCCCAACGAGAGGGCATTTCTTATTTAAAAAAAAAAAAAAAAAAGTCCAGAATTGAACATTTAAGTTGCCATCATCAAAAGGTGTGGTAACTTTGGGAGCATTTTCCCAGGGAACAATGCTTTTCAAGATACAATGGAAAAGGGCCATTTTCCTCATTCAAAAACTTAAATGCTGAGCAAAGCAAGTGTTTCTGGTTTGACTTCTGTTTGTTGGCTACTGAAATTCAGGGTAAACTCTCCCACACCCCTATCTGCTTACAATGCCAACTGCCCTCCTTTGATGCTACCCAATGTGAAACCTAGCTAGGATGGGTCATAGACACAGTGCTGGCCCAGACTGGAACTCTGCTCTCTGATTTCAATGGTCCACATGCTGCCTCAGTTTCCTATTTCACCAGGAGGTGTTTATGACATGCCTGTCCTCAGCTGGCACAAGGCTTGTAGCAGAGGTATAGAGCATTCAGTGTGGGTGTACATGGGCAGGTATTCGAGGGAAGGGGGTGGATGGATGTGTGAATGAGAGTCCATGGCTCTTCGTTCTAGGTGAATAGATTTATTCATGGGAATCTTGATTTGGGGTTAAGACACAAAAATGGACATTAAACACAAGGTCAATTTAAAATATTGTTTCTATGAAATGCATTACTTTTCTGATGGCCACTGTTGATGGGAAATGGAAGGATGCTATTTATCATGAAATTGGTATAAGTCCAAATTGGGTATTTCCAACGTAATACATTCTGCCTTTGGATATTAAGTGTGAGTTCGTACAAAGATGAGCCTGCTGGTGAGTGTGCCCATGTGTGCATGGGTTGAACGTGGACATCCTTAGGGAATGATCCATTTAATATTGTTGCACACTTTGGCAAGTCCTGGGATTTTCAAGTGTCCATGCCGCCAGTGAAAAGTGCAAGGGACATGTCTCACATGGATGTCACAGGTTCAGGTTCACCACTAAAAACCAGTTTTTTTTTTTCTTTCTTTTTTTTTTTTTTTTGCAGGGGGGAATGTTTAATATTCAGAACTGTAATAAATTTTCAATATTCTTTCTCCTAAGTAATTTTGCATTATAGGTATCAAAACTTTACTCCTTCTGGACATCACAGGCTGAGTTTAGAGATCACCCCTAGGATAGATTTATAAATATAACTTTCCCTCCTATCCTCTTAAAAAGAGGCAAACGGTATTATTGCAAATAACCTTTAAGATAATTAACTGACAATGCTGCAACTAGCATAAAATCTTCCTTCAGGCGACACCTAATTTAAGTGTTACTGGCACAAAGTGGAGACAGATTGTGCATTACCACTGCAATATTTACATAGCAGAAACCCACAGAGCAGGAAACGCGAGGCTCAATGATGCACTAAATTAGGAACAACCGTACTCCAGTGTTAATTTGCTTTCCATTACATCCAAATCTCAGGTCCAGAAATTGGTACAAACACATATACAACCTCCCACTCTTAGATGACTAAACCGGAGGAGATTTCTGTACTTTTTTCCCCCCAAATTAAAATAACTTGAAATTTATTTCTTTCCTCCACAAGAACCATTTAGTCAAACTGTGTTTATTTCATTACAACTTGTTCTCACTTTGATCTAGGATTATTTTCATATGAATGCTGCATAGGAGTCTGTAGAGAAAAACTAAACAGACTTCTATTTTCTCTAAGGCTGCCAATATATTTTATGAAAAGAATAAAATGAGAGACTTGAGAGCCAGTTAGTGAAGTATTTAGGAACATGGGCAGGGCAAATCTACCTCAAGCAATTTTCTCACTGGTGAATGTTGTTCCCTCCCTTTCCCCCCTCCCCAGATATAATGAGTTTTCTTAAACCATTCACACAACATATTTGTTTCATTCTTCCCGACAATATTTTCAATACTACTTTTGCCCAAGGCATTAACAAAACATTTACCTTTCCTAATTGTTGATGTTCTTTAAAGGCAGCAATCAGTTCTTCAGCCCACTTAATTTTTTCAGGGGAAGGAGAAAACTGCTCCTGGACCACGGCAATTTGGTTAGGGTGAATCACCTGCTTACCTACAAGAATATTAGTAACATCGGAACCGCGAAACAACGAACAGATGTTCAAACAAAATGTTTCTATCACGTGAGGTTCCTGAAGTCCTCATAGACTGTATGTTAAATAACTAATTTAAAACTTTTTATTGAGAAAACAAAACAAAACAAAACCTGCAATCAGACAGGCTTTTCCAGAATACCACAGAAGCACAACTACAACAATGGAAGTAATTGTGTTTCCGATCCTATAGAAATGCCACCTTAGGGCAGATAATCTCTTATTTTTAGTTACAGGTGGGCTGACTAGGCAGCTTGTTGAATAACTGCTTTGGCTGGGACTTTAAAGGATAATGTCAGCAAATTAGAGGGATTATTTTGAGTTGAAGTAGAAAAAAATTAAATGAGAATTCTCTCAAATTTTATAAGGTGTCTTTTGCTTGCTTTGTAGAATTATACCTCTTTCCATGATTTCTCTTAGAAATGGTCTGCTGGTTTTCATAAAGCTTACAGATGCAGTCATTACAACTATATTAACTATGAAATACAGTTTTATAGTAGTATATTTAATATTTTTTCTTTTAGATGAACATAGTTTATGTGTCATTTCTAACCCCCAATAGAAAATTGCATTTGAATGAAAATATTTTATTCAGTATGGTAAAATAGAAGGCAGATTTGAACACTGCAGCCTCTAGATTACTCCACTTAAAAATTAAAAAATAGATGCTTAAAGTTTCTCTCTCCAAAAATATACCCAGATTTTCCCTTTTGGTTTATAGAATCAAGACTGGGTATTTCCTCTTTATAGCACCCTACATATCCCAGAAGAAATCTTATCTCTGTAGAAATACCTTCCAAAAAGATTTATGATTCTTTTTATAGTTGAAAGATTTTAAATGAAAACATCATAAAAAGATAAGAGCCACAGGATTTTGTGAAATAATGCAGTCGTTAAAAAAATAACTTAACAATCAGGGAAGTGTGGAATCCAATCAGATCATTAATAAAATGCAACATAATTTAATGTTATAATAATGATGAGATTATATTGTTACGTGATAAAGTTATGAACATAATTGGCTCTTTAAAAATGAATGTACACTTAATGATCATTTACTCTGCTAAATATATTTGTTGGTATATCATCAATTTGCTTTGCTTTTGAAATAGTTATTTTAACATTTAGACAGTATAATTTATATCCTTGATGTTTTATATCCTTGCTGTCAATTCCTATTACTTGTCATTATTCTATTAGAATGAAAAAACAAATGATGCTTGTAAAAACATGTTTTTAGTGTTTCATGTAAAAGAGTTTAAGTGGATAAATATAATAATATCTTTTCTTTCCAATGGCATAATTAAAACATCCTCACATTGCTATTTCATTCCTTTCTGTCAGCATACTAATAAAATGTTAAACACTTATATAAATAAAGATTCTTTAAATTACCTGAGGAATAATTTCTGGGAACGAATAACATGAGGGATGACAAGAGGGCTTTTTTCAGTAGTAGGTATTGAGATTATATTTAAGTAATCTAATAGTTGTCAGGATATTGTTAATAAAGGATGTCAGTTCTGGTAGTCATTTCCTACTAATTGTTAGCCCTGAATTTCATAATTTATGTACATAATTTACACCAATGCGTAAAAAGCCAGATTTCATGGGAACTTCTTGGTACATGCACTATAATTTGAGGAGCAAAACATAAACTACTTAAAATACTGTGAAATCACTACTAGCTCTCCATCCTCCAGTACCTATATTTTGGCAGTGAGGCTAATTTTAAGATACATGTTAGGTTTTAGAAATGTGTGAGCATTTATACGTGAAGTTCTCTTTTGTCACATCTTATATATTCCAACAACTGTATAGCAGACTTTAATGCCATGTGGGAACCAGGCAAATATTTTATACAGAAGAGTTGTTATTGACAAGTTACTGAGAGGGTGCAAAATTGGAAGACATTAAAATTTATGACCATGAAATCCTTTTTACAGTACCGCTTGATATATCGTGCTTTAAATCAATACCTGTCAAGTCTTTTAGGTAACTGTATGATGGTGTCATTTTTGTCTTCTACAATAGACTGCAAAAAAGAAGAAAACCTGTAGTGCTTCATATTTATAATCTTTCTTCTCAGCATGTAGCACTGGAGTAACTGTAATGACTAAGTCAGCTGTTAAAGCTTTATTCCAAGATTTAGTTTTGGTTTCTTTTTTACAAAAAAAATTCCTAAAGTTAATGGCCATTTATACAGCCAATGCATTGATTTAAAATCAATCGACACGGACTGTGACTCTGGGAAACGACCGCAGAAAAGAAACTACAGCTAACTTTTAAAAACTACAACTCATTGAAAATATGTATCATTTTTAAAAGTAAAAGAAATCCTTATAGCACAGACTTAGTCTTCCTTACCAGCGTTATGGATAACACAATACTTTCACTGGATTTTAAACCTTTCAACCACCTGCTTCAGATAAGGCATGTCTTCCTTCCTCCATCCCTCCCTCTCTCCTCCCCACTTTTCCTTTCCTTTTTTTTCTTTCCTTCTTTTTCTTCTCCTTGTGCAAGGCCCAAGGTATGGCAATCAAATGCCAAACAACTAGGACAAACAGATCCTGAGGGGTCTAAAATACTCATTAAAAAACATTTATTTTTAAAAACGACTACGAATAATCTCCTATCTATTTTATTATCAGATTGATTACCTCTTATTGGTATGCAGAAATATAATTGGGGCAACAAAGACTTTCTCTCTAAAAATTGCAAACTGCCTACGAAGTGTGGCTCCCTAGTTATGGCCTGGTTCCCTTGAATATATAATGGGCACTGTGCCCTCTGTGCCTTCCCATTATCCTCGCTTCCCCCCTTTTTTTAGCGATTTAATACTCCCCGTCGTGAAGAAACAATAGTGCCAGGTCCATAAGCTCCTCGTGCTGAGTTGGGCACAGTCTAGAAATTTAAACCTGATTTGAAATAGCCTGTCTTCTGTGATTGAATTAGGGGCCAAGTTAATTCAGTCCTGTATCTTGGAGACACTCTCCAGCTCCCGGAGAAGTTCTGGGGCAAACATTTACCCCAGAGGAGGCAGAGGAAACTCAGATTCTGCTGAGTGATGGTGGAGGGGCCAATGTCGATGCAGTGCTTTCTCTTTTTTATCGAATTAGTTCCCATTTCAGAGCAACATCTGGCCACCTGGCAGCCAGTGCCATACATTGCAGGCCAACAACATCAGGGTCTATTAGATAAATTTCATGGAGTTTTTCTCCAACTTTTCCATTTGGGTCACATCCTAACCAGTCGTTGGAAAGAGGCAGGAACAAGTACAATCGCATGGATGTGGCAGAGGACTCCTTTCTTCCTCAGTCACTATGAAACGCAGGAAGAATTCGTTTATTAATAGTTCAGATAATTGAAGAATATTTCCCTATACGGGATCACACTTATTTAAAAAATTGGGGGGATCATATTTATTTTAGCTCTTTGTGTAAAAAACACAAGAACAAACTCAGAGCTTTATTTAATTCGAATATAACACTAGAATAGCTTCTTAGGTCATTCAATTTTATTTGGACTAAATCATCATCCATTAAGATATTTTTTTACGTTTAAGCCTGCTTTATGAAATGTTTCTTTTGGTAACTGCTACCTAGATATATTTCAAAAACAGTTATAACAGGAATATCAGGATGCTCGTCTCTTTTCCTTATTATTCGGGTGCCTTTCTGATATTAATATTCTTAGAACTTTCAACAGAAGAACAGGTAAGAGTGAAGGAGCGCACTATGTTTTTCCCATGGTGGTCAGTTTGTGTGTGTGCAACTGCATGTGTATGTTTGTGTGTAGCCTCCTATTGTGGTTTTTTGAAAAATAGATCTCTGTTGTAAAAACACAATTTTCTGTTGCTCCTCTGGCTCATGGGGACCTGAGTGACCAGGCACACCAATCAACAGATACCCGCCTGTGCCCCAGACCGGACTGCAAGGGACCTGCTGATCCTAGTGCCAGCCTATGCCCGTAGGTGTCGCCAGGTACACGGACACTTACTGGGAGGTGGGAGAGAGAGGAGGGGCTTGGAGTGGCAGAAGAGCAAAAAACTACTTATGAGTAAAAAACAAAACAAAAACCAAAGACAATATCACCAACATTTTTTTTCAGAAATGAATTAAATTTTGGATATTCTAGGAGATTTTTCTTCTATCCATCAACCAAAATTCTTGTGGCGGTTCACTCAAAAACACTTTTTTAACAGCCTCATCCCTCCCTACAGGTCAGCCAAGACTACAACAAAATGATTAAGAGGATGGAGAGAAAAAAAAAAAAAAGCAACTAATATAAAGAGGAAATAAAATGAGTGATTTGTTGACTTGCAGGGCCAAGGAAAACCATGACAATGTGTCTGGCAAGTTTTCCCCTGTGTGGCTTGCTCATATTTCAAATAGTGGAGTAAGTATGGGAGATATCTGATGAGATTAGAGGTGTTTCCGGGTCAAATTTCTATTTTTCTGGAATGCTTGCTAATTTAGACACTAAGACAGGAATCATACCAGTGAAGCCCATGGCAGCTCCTTCTCGTGACTGTCTAAGAAGCCCAGCTCCATCTCGAAAGTCGATGTACACCAGATCTATGGCTTGCAGACCAAAGGCTTTCGCTATGACAACAATCTTTTGCCGGGCGTAGAGAATATCCAGGGTTTCTTTACTACTTGTTGCACCTGAAAATGGGATGTTAACAGAAAAAGGAGGCTTTAACTTTGGAAACCGCACTCAGACATTTATTATAAAACCTCAGTTTGTACAGATGTCTATACCTCCCTGGGAACTGCTCCTCCGCAAAACAATTATTCAAATATAAATGAAGACAGGGATATGTGGAGGCCAAGTTAAATCTCCTATGTGTCTGTTTAACTGACAAGGCATCTTTCAATAGAATTACTTCTACCGGAGGCTGGGTCAGGGTCGCAAGGGACTCCTGATATTTTTTTTTTCCCTTCTTATCATCGCTTGAAAAGTGCCAGTCCAAAGACAGCACCACAAAAGGTGGCCCAGCAGCTATGCAGGGCAATGGTTCGTGTTTCACAGCAAGCACAGAACTGTGTGTGCTGTGATTGCCCTGTCCAAACTGAAGTTCTGAGCCAAATGCTTCAGCTTCAGGGTCTGTCTGGATGGAGAACTTGGGGAGACGGGAGGGCACTTGTTTTGAGAGGGCTGGAAAGCGTCGATACGCCTTCTGTAGCCCGCTGAACCGTTGGATACACAAGTCTCCTGGAAAGACTTGTATTCAAATAAATTCAGTTTTTTCACCCTGAGGGGAGGGAAGTGTCCCTGTTTATATTTGGAGCATGCCACTCCCTGCCTAGGGAAAGTGCCTGTCTTCAGGTCACTGGGGCTGGTTTCTGTGGCCTCGGCCGCTTTTCTAAATGCTTCACGGTCTCCAGTCAAAACACGCAGACCCCTCAAGGGCAGCTCACAGGGGATGGTGAGAATCAGCGAAAATCAGCACGTTTAATACTAAGAGTTCGGAAACATATTGTAAGAGAAATTTTAGATCCATTTAAAATATCCACATACCGCATATTCTGTAGAAAACAATTTAGTAAGGCAAATGTGAAATCGCCTTAAATTTGCATTAGAAATCTAGACAGCCTACAGACTGATATGAAAACAAAATACCGAAGCAATGGTGAGGCTGTTCACATAATATATTTATTAGGAGCAAAGGAGATGCCATATATTCCTGAGCATGCCTGGGGCTGCAACAGGCTTTCTATTGCTCGTGTCTTTTATAAATGAACAGCAGTAATAATGTAGTGTTCTAGAAGCAGGGAAGCTATGAGGAGCCCTAAATTATCAGGAAGTAGTGTCCATTCCATTGTCATGAAAAACCATTGTCATGGTTGGCAAATATACATTGTTATGTAAATGTCCATTCTTGAGGGGTAAAGAAAAAATATATACACACATATACACGCACACACAGAAAAAGAGAGAGAGAGAGGTCTTTGACACCTATGCTGGCTCGAAAGTCTTCTCCTCCAAAAACGACTGCATCTAGAAAGAGACCTACTTGAGGCCCGATCTTTAGGGTTTCTTCACACACTGCCTGTAAAAGAGCAGAACAGAACCAAGTCTCACGGAAACGCGTGCGTCAGAGGGAAGAGGCACGGTGCATTTCAGTAACAGGACGACCTGACTCTTAACACAGTTTGGCTGAAAGCAGTCCTAAAAATGCAGCCCAAATTTACCCCTTTCAAAAGGTATTTAATATCATCCAAGATAAGTATGTTGTATATATTTGCTTTGTTTAATGGATTATATGAATATAGTTACAATGTTCAAATTGTAGTTCATCTCATTTTTGGAGAAACTTTGAGTTGACTCATTTTGCTTGTGCTATAAGTAAGTTATTTATATCTTTCCAGAATTTGTTTTTTGCTTTAAGAGACTCTCGTAAAACCACAGGGGAGAAGGAAGGAATTTTAAAATCAAACTAATTGAATTATTTGCATTAGGATCAAGCACATGGTCTCAGGATTAAAGACAGTACAAAAACCTGCAACTCCAGAGGGGAAAATAAAAATGCAACAAGTCATCCAAGATGTGTTCATAAAGCAACTTCAACATTTATATATGAAAGTCAAGGCAAATACCATTCGTCGTAGACATAACCGTGAATCTTGAAAGGTGGAGATATAACCTGCTAATATACGTGGGTGGGAAAGAAACGAGGAACCGGTGGGGACACTGTTGATTAATTTCAGACATTGTAAGTGTTTCTAAGTACATTATGGAATAAAATGGCGAAGCAGTGCTTAAAATTAAATCACTGGATGAATCTGGTTGCATCTAAGGGATATGCTTTTGATTATATTCTCAGGATTCTGGGGCTGGCTGGAAGAATTTATGGTTAATTGTGTAAACAAGCTGCTCACAGGACAAGGCTTGAAGCAGCTCCCCAAACATTTGCGCTCGACCCCTTCCGCACATCCCAAGGCCTCAAAGTTGCCGCTCACACATTCCTCTCCAGTACAGTTCGACTATGTTTTTTCTGTTGTTTTTAGTGATTTCTTTTCTCCTGCCCTCTGGGGGGGCTGGGGTGGGGGAAGGGAATCTAGGAACTCTGAAAGGGGGTGCTAGATTGATGTTCGCAGGTCAGGTGGAGTGAGAGGCATATTTTGGAAAATAATATAAATGCCCCCTGATAAACGAGAAAAAACGAGCTAGCTCTGAATTTGTTAAGGCCGGTAGTTTAGTGCAACCACACAACGGCTGAAAACACTTGGCTCAGCTAATATTCCCGCATGTATATTAGAAGATATTCGATGTTCTAATGTGGCAAACTGAAAAAATGTACTGCAAATTATTTGTGTGCATGAACTTACAAACAATAATCTTCTCTGCTAGACATTACTGATAACGTTGCTACAGAGAGGGCAGAACATTTCCCAATGAAAAGACAATTGACAGGAAAGAACATTTCAAAGTTAATTCATAAGGGTGACAAAATAAATTTTCATGTACATTTAGTCTATAAATGCAATAATTCAAAGCATAGAATCACACAGTGATTAGTTAAAATTGTTACTAGGAATATATATAAATGCTTCATTTAAGTATTTTGGACTGGGAAGCTTTTCCTTCTACCTAACTGATTTCATTGTTTTCTAAGATGCTGGTAACCTGGTTTTTGGACTATTACAGATAACAAATGGTGCTCAACATTTCCTTTGCTTATAAATCTTTCTAGAAACACATTTTAAGAAGATGTTAAAATTGAAAGCAAAAGTTCTCTTTAGGTGATAAATAAAATGCTAACTTATTAACCATATTATGGCTTCCTTACCTTAAAATTGAGCAAACCCATTGCAGTTTCCACAAAAGGGATTAAATTCATTGGTTGTTCAAGTTTTCGGCCTTTTAAGTGGAATGAAAATTTGTCTGCAAACTAAAATCAGAAGTGTCATAGGTGATTAGTGGGGAAAAAATGTACAATCACAGAAATGTAGACACAGAAGTAGTATTTAAGGCTTTGACCTGAGGAAGTAATATCCAAGCGTCTTTCGTCCACACAAAAGAATTTTTTTAAAAAATAAGAAGAAAGTCCAAAGAAAAACGTAATGAAGTTCCCACCAAACTAAATAGTAAAATCCTAAGCATTACAATTTTTTTCTCCCAAAGGAGCAACTTGAGGCCTAGGCGTTAGAACTGGAAGGAGAGAGTATAAACGCTTTCCCTGAAAACGCATTTACTTAAGACCTCTTGCCCTCGCTTCGTTAAATGCAAATGGTAGGCCCTTAAAACAATGAAGTCTTCCTCTACCTGCCATTCTGTTTTTGTTTCGTGCCCAGCACTGACATCATTGTAACTGTTCAGCAGCCTTCTATGTGGAGTCCATATTATTCATTATAGCACCATTACCCTTTGTTCAGAAGGTTTTTCTTCATAATTTTTTAGCTTACCTAGGAAGACCTTAAAAAGGAAGTTTAATTCTTTGAAGACCAAAGCTCGCCAATTTTTTCCATGAGACCAGTTCACAGCTAGCTCTGTGCTGCCAGTGGGGTAGCCCAAATTCCAAAATCTATCATCTGGAAACATACAAAAGCTCTTGCCCAGATTCCTCCCCCCTCTTCAAAAGGGGGAAAAAACACACTCTAAATTGTAAATCTATTAGGTCTATCTAGATCTAATAAGATGCGGGGAGATAGACAAGAAACACAGGTATGATAAAGATATTTTTGTAAATAAAGATGAAAACATATATATCCATTTTAAATTTAAGGAATATTCAGCCATTAATAGATATCAAAGGAAAAGGGAATTTTAATCATCTCTCCATTCAGTCTCAGTTGGGTAAATCATATCTAAGAGATTTGCATAAATATAAACCATCAAAGACTTTTCATCTTCAAAGGGGGTTTCAAGACCCTATAAGCTTTGTACTGTAATCATCACAGGTCACCACCCTGCAGGAATAAGGCTGCTATGGCAACATAAAAAAACTAATGCTTAAGGCTTAGCATAATATTCTGACTAATAGAAAGGAAACTCATTTGAAAAGCTGGCAGCCTATTTACCAGAAGCGGGATTAGAGGTGTTATTTCCCCTTCTAGCTGCCCCCTCCTTGCTGGTGCACCACCCCCCTAAAAAATCTAATCACTGGGATCTTTAAAAAGCTTTTGAGCAATTTGCAGTAACTTTACAATTAGGCTAAAATAAATCACAGCTTTCAGTAATGAAGAATTATTCCCAGTTGCTCCCACTGCCCCCCCTTCAAAGGGCATCATCATCAGCTCCTTAGTAACTTTTCAAGGGAAGGAATAACTCAACCAAAATAGCAAGAAGGAGCAGGGGGCAACAATTTAAGGGGATAAAATGTATAGTATTTGATGTAGATTAAAATAAAACATAATTTATTTCTCATTTATGCTAGAAAGTGGTAGCACAGTATTAGTGGTTTTGGTGTTAAAAATGTAGTAGGGATATTTTTTCTCATTAAAAAAAGAAAACTTGTGAAGTGACTTGCCCCATTCTTTGTGATGACAGTTATAACTACAAAAATCATGGACTTTAAAACCAAGTCAACGCTTTACAATATATTCCCTGTTCTTAGTGAGAACACCCCTAATGCCTTTTGTTTTTAAGCCAATAGGGGCATTTAAAAATTAAATATTCTAGCCCACCCTCCTCCTCCTCCTCCCCCTCTTTCTTAAAAAATTGCATTAAGTACTAACACAAAAGGTAACTAGTGGAGAAGTTTCAATTAATTTTTTCAAAAGGAGACGATTAAATGTTTCCGGCCTGGTAAAGTGTTCATTTCAGTGAGGTGGAGGGGACTGGGGTAGGGGGAGGAGAAGAAGGGGGAGAAATCACAAAGAGATTGGGGAGGAGATGAAGTAGCAGGGCTCAGCGATTCTTTCAATTCCAGTGCACACCCAATAGTGTGTTGGAAGAATGCACACTGTTCGGGATTTGTGGGAGAATTGTCCCATGACAAAGGAGGCAGGGTTACGCTTGTTATAGTCCAATAAGCCGTGCCAGTCAAACAAGAACCCACACTAGCGACAAAAGGCGAGCAAGAGATTCTCACACAAAAGAAAACAAGTAAGCCCATCTTTCAGTTGTGCATCAGGCTCTGGGTTTTATGCTTCGCATAAATACAAACGGAGAGGAAAAAATAAACAGCCAAAAGGACTTCTGTTAACTAGAAGTCCTATTTAAATTTCTGTATGTGTCTCACTTCCAAGGATTTAAAACAGTGAACAGAAGCCATAGTGGAAGGCTGGCTGGGTCTCCCCCTCCCCCATCTTAAATTAAGGGTAATAACGGTGATAAATAGGCATTAACTATGAAACCAAAAGGGAACAGTGACTTCAGAGTCCATTTCAATCAACTTAAGACATATCTGAATGGGCTCAGGACCCTCCAGGATATTAACATACCCTTAACTAGTATCTCCCAGCTTCTGAGGGTAACCCTAGAGAGAAGAACTCCAGCTTAGTCAAAAAATAACTGGTCCTTGAATACGGGTCTTCAAGAAGGATCCAACACAGAGCTGTCCAAAAGAAACTGTATAGCAGCAGCTACATATATAATTTTAAATTTTCTCATAGCTACATTAAGAGGGTAAACTGAAACAGGTGAATTTAATTTTAATAGTATCTTATATTTAGCCCAATAGATCCCAAATATTATATCAATGTGTAATCAATATAAAAATTATCGAGATAGTTTACATTCTCTTTTTGTCCCCTCAGTGAGTCCCGAGTCTTCAAAATCAAGTGTGTATTCTGCACTTCCAGCACATCTCAATTTGTGCTGGCCACGTTTCAACGCTCAGAAGCCACATGTCATAGTGGCCGTGGCACTGGGCAACGCAGATCTGACACATCGGGTGCATTCAGCAGGTGAGCAGTTTCGCAGGTGTCACAACGACTCAGGGTATTGCTGTGGTGGCAGCCACAGCCTCAGAGATAATACTAGATGTGGCTTCCACGAAACCACCACTGCCCACTCGCCCCGACCACAAACGCTTCCAGTTTTCACACCTCACAGGCCCCAGAATGACACATTTTCTACCCCAGAACGACACAGTGAAATGTTATTTTATTCAGTAGAGATCTGCAGAATAATAGCGACCCTCAAATAAAATCTAGCCCCTCCACCCTTTGTCAATTAAAACAATCATAGTGTAATTAGGCCCATTTCAAAAGTTTTCTTAAGTAATTTGACATGCCAACCACTTTACATTTCAGGTTTTTATTGGCTGAAAAGTCTGTCATGAAACACAAACACACCTGTCAGCAATTTAAAAAGGATGCACTAGAGAACTGTTCAGGAAATAATATCAGTGCTAATTAAAACCACTAGTTAAAAGCTTCCTGTTCATTCCTCCAGTTGCCCTAAGGAGTGACCTTTTCCTCCCCTTCTTTGGGTTCATTTTTTCATATGCGGCAAATGTGCCCTCCCTGCCTGGGATGATTTCAGATGAATCTCAGCAAGCGCCACTTACCTCACTGCTCTTCCAGGTGGAGGCCTTGGCTTAGGGCCGGGCAGGGTGGAGGAAGGGAAGAGATTCTCGGGCAACCTAGTTTCCAGAGATTACTCTGGGAGGGCTACTGAGGAGGCTGTTCTGGCCAAACCACACATCCAATTAGGAAGCGAAGCATCATTTCAAAAGTGCAGTTGTTTCATAGAACACTTTGGGCAAAGGCCAGTTTTCCTTGTGTGAAAGAAACGGATTCTTGCGCTTACTGCTTTTTCTCAATTCCCTTCCTCTGTGCTCTGTGCATGCATTTTCCAAACCTGTGGCACCCAGATCCCTTCTTCTTGCTACTCCTTAGCTGCTCCTGAGTCTTAAAGCAAAGCATTAGCTACTCACCCACTGGATTTCTTCAGGACTTTCCACCTTTGGAAGCATCAGGCTGGAAGGAAGGACCCGGGATTGCAAAAGGGTCTCTAGGTCTTCTTCCGCCAGACCACTGGAAACTGAGTTGACTCTCACACATTTTTCAGTAGGGCCCAGATCAAAGTCTTCAAGAGTTTTTACAATTCTCAGTCGAGCTTCATTCTATAAGTGTCAATAAAAAGTTTATTGTTTATTTTTATCATTGAGGGGAGCACCATCAAACGGTTGATGAAACTGTTATGTGGATTCAGAGTCTGAGCACCATTATTCTATCTACACATTTCCTGTCCACCAAATAAATAATATTTGAAAGAAGTCATCCAGTCTGAAAAGTGAGCAGTTGATTTTTAGGCTTCATTCGCGATAGCTATAACATAGCCGAGACGCACTGCAGTGCACACGGGTGTGCTTCTGCATGGAAGTGTCCTCTTTCTCATTAGCATTACTTCCCAATGGGAAGGGGAAAATAGTTAATGGGTAATTTTTCACTGATTGAGCATTAAGTGCTAAGCATGGTTCTATGTTCCTTACCTGCACTTTCTCATTTAATAAACATAAGAAATTGGTTAACATCTAGATTGTGGCCGTCTTGTCTGTCAGCTTCTTCACATTAGGGAAAAAATAAGGATTTTTCTTTTTCCACATGCATCATGCTGTTTTCACTCACTATTTTTTTGCAACTGAGTTGAATCTTGACATTCAATTAAGAAGATGCTCACAGGAATCTGACAATGTGTACTACAAAAAAAGCTCCCACTTCTTCAGGTGGAAGAAGGAATCCCTTCATGAAGTGCTTGACAAATACACTTTTTTCTTTGACTTGACAGGCTCTGCTCCACAGTTCAGAAAAGCTGAAAGGCTGAAAGTCTGCTTCAGTATTTGAATTGTCCCCAGAAAAACTATACGAAACCAAGTATGTTATTTCTTGGCTTTGGCTTGGGGGTGATGAAGGTGGGGTGGGGGAGGGAAAGAAGTGCATGGAAAGGGTGAAGGCTGGAGTCAAGAGAAAGAAAGCACTTGGGGTCATTACTTCCTGCCAATTTCAGTTTCAAAAGCAAACTCCTCCAACTTGCCAACAGCCCTCAACAAATTCTCATTGCCAGAATGAACACTTATCAAAAGTAGTTTCATTTGGGAAGGGTTTTTATGATACTAATAAAACTTTAAAGCTTCTCACTGCTGATGAATGTAGTTTAGTTTAAAAAAAAGGTCTCAACAATATATAGCCATTTGAAAAGCAATACTGATCTAGGAAAATAGCAAACCAAAGCAGAGACAAAAAAGAATTATTTAAGCCAATATTGAGTCTAAGTCCAAGCAACAAGACAACCCAGGACAGTAGATTTAAACCAGACAGATGTGGGTCTATGAGCGGGGAGAAGCAAGGAAGGCTTCCAAATGTGGTCTGAGTTAAACAATGTGAGGAAACGGTAGCTTAGAGTTGTCAGGTCAGATGGAAAGAGTACCTAAGACAGTTTAGGACTGCTCTGTGAAGTCCTGATTTACAGAGCTTCATCTGCCAATAATTAGGCCAAACTTAGACAAAAGCAAGAGAGAGCTCAGACTAGCTAAAGTCAGGGATGATGCAGCCAACAATGGCTTGGTTCCACATCATACCTTTGTTTTATTCCATAGATATAAAACTCGCCCACTTGCTCTACCATGCATTCTTTATTACAGCCATTAAATATGAAAATCTTCTCTTTTTTTTGAGACAGAGTCTCACTCTGTCACCCAGGCTGGAGTGCAGTGGCGCAATCTCGGCTCACTGCAATCTCTGCCTCCTGAGTTCAAGTGATTCTCCTGCCTCAGCCTCCCGAGTAGCTAGGACTACAGGCACCCGCCACCACACCCAGCTAATTTTTGTATTTTTAGTAGAGACAGGGTTTCACTGTGTTGGCCAGGCTGACCTTGAACTCCTGATCTCAGGTGATCCACCCGCCTCGGCCTCCCAAAGTGCTGGGATTACAGGTGTGAGCCACGGTGCCCGGCCCTAAATACGAAAATCTTAAAGGTGAAGAGCAGAAGTTGGCACAGTATCTTGGCTCTAAAGCTGTCTAGAGCTGCTGGGAGAAATACTTGAGCTCTGGCTGGGCGCTGTGGCTCACACCTGTAATCCCAGCACTTTGGGAGGCTGAGGGGGTGGATCACCTGAGGTCAAGAGTTCAAGACCGGCCTGGCCAACATGGTGAAACCCCATTTCTACTAAAAATACAAAAATTAGCCGGGTGTAGTGGCACATACCTGTAGTTCCAGCTACTCGGGAGGCTGAGGCAGGAGAATCATTTGAACCCAGAAGATAGAGGTTGCAGTGAGCCGAGACTGTACCTCTTCACTCCAGCATAGGACACAGAGAGAGACTCCATCTCAAAAGCGAAAACAAACTAAAAAACTGAAATACTTCCAGCTTTTTGGAAGGCACATTTAGATCCATGGCTGTGGAGAACCTAAAGCATGTTCTGCTCTGTGTAGCCTATGCAGCTACAAAAAACGAGATAAACGAGATTGCTGGAGTTTGTCAATGTAACTTCCAGGTTCCCTTTTAATAGCTAAGTCAGCCTTGCAAAGAGTCTACTGGAACAGTGTGAATGGAAAATTGAAGGGAACTCACTCGATTTTTTAGGCCATACTGCATTTTAAAGCTTAAATTATTTGAGTCATCATCTCCATCCTCTAATCTGCATGTGTGCTCAAGGACGCGGGATCCCTAGCAACATCAACTTCCTAAATTGTTAATGTTGGTTGGTGTTAAAATCTGATCTTGAAGTGGTTTGGTTTCACTTGGATTTGAAGGGACTTGTTTGTTCAAAGCTCATGTTCTAAGCCTGTTTGTGATTTTTATCTAAAGTCAGATTGCCATGGTTTCAGCACATTCCAGTTTACTTAGCAAAATTCGGCCCTTGTGAAATTGGCTGCAAATGAAGTACCTAATTCCAATTTTAGGCATAATCTGATGAGTACTTTTCATATTATAATAATGAGCAGTGAATACTCAGCATTTAAAAAATTTTGGCTCAGAATGAAAACCAAGCTCTTTCCACTTCATCATTCTGTACATTTCCAAAAAGACAGGATGGCTTTTGAGGTATATTGCCATACAACACCCTTATTAACAGGCTGTTGCTTGTTACAATTTACATAAACCAAGTGTGCATCCCTCTGGTATATATCCCAAAACACTCAACAGCTTCAGTGAATTTACCCCAACCAGCAAGCATGTTGAATTTTTTTTTTCTTTATGGTATTTTCAGGGTGAAGTATGTGACTGTCCTAGCAAACACGCCCATGCCATCTGTTGGGTTAGGAGGAAGGCAGTTTCTAAGAACAATTAAGTTTAGTTCTGGGTGTTCAGTTGGAGAGAGTCACAGTCCACCCAGTTGTGAAAAGAAAGACATTCTGTTCATTTTATTCTCTCACTTTTTCTCTCTCTCTCTGCCACACACACTGTCATCCCCACCACCTCGTCCTTCACACTTCACACTTTCCTTCTTTTTCTTTCTCTCTTTCTTTGGCTCCTGGTTGGCTCTGACCATCCCTCCAATATCCATCTTAGGTGGATTAGCAAGAGGCTGCCTGGCTGACCCCGGCTCTCAGAAGGGCTCTCAGGGTGATCCGCTACGACTATTGGGAGGTAAGTGCTTCCTGGAGAAAGGAGAAAAGGGAAATTAAGGTAAAAGCGGCCACCCCAAAAAGAGCTTTTATGAGGGCTTTTATATCCTGGGAGTAATACAGTTTGTTTAAAATGAGGTTTGAGAGGGACTGCATTCTAAATGTGTTACCACTACAGGACAGCCTTGGTGAGCCATTCTCACTGTGGAATGAACTTGTCCCCCAAGATCTGACAAGCTGGAAATGACTGAATAATGGAATTAAGGCCTTTATCAACAGTTACATTAGACCTTCGAAGAGACTAATTACCATAGTGTGTTCTGGATCATGTTTGATCCAGAGGTGGACTCTGCCCAGGTCACAGAGGAAGTTGGCACGGATTACAATCTTTGCAGGCCCCCATTCTAAAAAATGATGTTCCCAAAGTTGCTGCATTCAATCGATATTTCGTGCCATGCTGCTCAGTGCAGTGGACCAGTGGCTAATAAACTTGTCCTTATCCATAAGCCACCATATTATGTGACTCTGTCTGGGCCAGGAACCAAGGCGTGCTATGATTTCAGAGACTGGATTCCTATCACCTGGGGAAGAGACACGCTCTCGTGACGTAAGAAAGTGGAGAAATCAACCATCACCAAAACCTGCAGACTCTGAAATTAAAGGAGAAAATATGCGTGCAGTTGGTTCAATTGGCACCCATTAAAGCTAATAACTAATCATCCTCGCAAGTTTCTAGCTCAGAATGATCAAATCTGCAAAGAAAACAACATCCGTCCACTTTTACACTCCAGTGGAAGAGGTGGTCCCTCGCGGCAGGGCGGCACAGTCTCGCCATCTGGAGAATAAATCGAGTGTGAAGTACAGTATAGTTTGGGACCAAGCTCCGTGGCGGCAGCTCAGCAGTCAGTTCATTAGTTCCAAACTTCCAGGGATTAGAGCGGCATCAATTCTACTGTCGGATAGGATGAGACAGACAGGATACGAGATTCAAGGGGTATTGTGACAACCAAGAGGAGCCCCTTGGGCTTATTTATAAAACTACAAAGTATAAACATACCCAAATAAGTGCCTTAAATAATAGCATTATCACAGTTTCATAACATCTGAATTATCACCTTTCCCTTCGCCTCCCAGCCCCCGACTCAAACCTTGAATGTTAATGTATAGTTGTTTTCAGAGGAAATGGCAGAGACAGCCCTGGGTGCAACAGGAACAATGAGAAAGCTCTGTGCGACCCAAGATTTGGTAATTAAGAAATAGGAAAGACTTTCTAGACTCCAGGGAGATCCACAACATTTGTGATGAAAGAAAAGTACAATGAATATTTTCATCCTGCAAAAGGCAATTGCCATGCCACGTATTCAAAAACATCAGTAAATTCTATCCCTTCTGAATTTGTCCATCTCATCTGATTTTCATTTTATCTAATGTATAAAATGCTGTCATGTCACAGGCATGAAGTGGTCCAAATTTTGAGCAGAAGGCCCCAGGAGCATCTCTATGAAAATCTTATTGAAAATGTCAAGATCAAGTTTGGTTTAAAATAAAAAACGGAATGAATTTAATCTATTTAAGGATCGCCTTTTTCATATAACTTTTTATCAATTTGTATTTAAAAACAGCATTGCTTAGGACATAGACCATCCTCACTAGTCAATTATATTGTATTTTTCTCATAAATGTGTAAAAATTTACTGTAATAATGATCAGAGACTGTTGTAGTGACTGCACTGAAAAAAAAAGGCAAATGAATTCTCAGATTATTACAACCTGGTAGTATGTTTCAGCAAGCAAGGTGAGTGTTGAGTTTTCTATCCTGTTATTTTTTCCACATGAAAAAGAAAACTTGGTTCGCCTGTTTTTGAAAAAAAGAAAACCTGTAACAATATTGAGCATACTGTATGTTAACTGGCTTAAAATTGTATGTGCTGATTCATCTTACAAAGCGTTACATGCCAGGCACCCTGTTTACTCTGAAAATGTAGATTTTGGCAGAGCAAAGTTTTTGATATGTTAATCATGAAACATACATTAAAACACAGGTTTATAGTGAAATGCTAAATTGGCTTTCATTCAAAAGACTAAGAAGGCTGAGGATGTGTATAGATGGGTAGCTTATAATATATAATTGGTATTTCTGCCCTTCAGAGATATAATTGAAAAAATTAAAATCTTACCAAAAAACCCCAACACTAAAATACAATAAACCTATGAAAAGAATTTGTTTTGAAGGTCTCCAACCAATTAAAAATATTTTTTAAAGATGTTAGAACAATGGCTTTGAGTCATGCAAACCTATACATCTGTCAGAATTCATAGAACATATACTTTAAATTTGTGCATTTCATTGTATATAAATTTCACCTCAAAAACACAAAGAGAACTGTAAACAAATATTGAACTCTAGTCATTCATATGCATGCAGGAGTACTTAAGGGGAAGTGTACTGCTGTCTGCAATTTACTTTGAAGTGGATATATTAATACAAAGCAAATCGATGGATGGAGAGAGGGACGAATGGATGGTCAGATACAGGTTAAGTCAGGCAGAGTAAACATTAATGGGAGAATATAGGAGGTGTGTTTAGTATATTGGTTTCTACTGTACAATCTTCCAACTTTCTGATGCTTGAAATTTTTGTAATAGAGTGTAGGGGGGAAAAGCACCCTAAAACACTGACAATTTTTGGAGCTGATTAATGAGTATATGGGAGTTCTTTATACTATTCTCTTTACATGTGTATATACTTGAATATTTCCACAATAAAAAGTTAAAAACTATTCTAGTTAATGACTGAAACATCACTTTAGTTGTTATTTGTGGGAACTCATTTTAGTGAAAATTATTTTTAGGTTTGTGATTTTGATAACAGCTTTAATGAGATAAAGTTCACATGACATACAATTTACCTAAGTGTACAATTCAGTGGCTGTTAGTGTATTCATAGAGTTGTACAGCCATTACCACAATCAATTTTAGAACATAAGCCAGGCGTGGTGGCACACACCTGTAGTCTCAGCTGCTTGGGAGGCTGCAGTGGGAGGATCACTTGAGCCCAGGAGTTTGAGGCTACAGTAAGCTGTGATTGCACCACTGCATTCTAGGCTGGGTGACAAAGCAAGACTGTCTCAAAAACAATAAAAAAAGAAGGTATGTATCACCCCGAAAAGAAACCTCATACTTCTTAGCAAGTCGCTCCCGTTTCCCCAACCCTCCAGACCTAGGCAACCACTATTCTACCTTCTGCCTCTATAGATTTGCTTATTCTGGAATGTATAAATGGAACCATACAATAGGTAGTCTTCTCTGACTGCCTTCTTTCACTTAGTATGTTTCAAGATTCATTCGTGTTGTAGCACCCATCCATACTTAATTTTTTTTTATTGCCAAATTATATTCTATTGTATGGATAGGTCACATTTTGTCCATTGTTAGTTAATGGACACCTGGCTTGTTTCCACTTTGTGGCTATTATGAGAAATGCTGCCATGGACATTCAATACGGGTTTTTATATGGACATAGGTTTTCATTTCTCTTGGGCATATACTTAAGAGAAAGTAGAATTCCTGGGTCATATGGTAACTGTATGTTTGACCTTTTAAGAAACTGTCTGCTGTTTTGCAAAGTGGCTAAGCCAATTTCTGCTCCTCCCAGCTGTGTGTGAGGGGTCCTTTCCAACTGCTCCACATGCTCGCCGACACTTACTACCACATGTCTTTTTTATTCTAGTCATCCTCGTAGGTATCACCAAGTGGTCTCTCATTGTAGTTTTGATTTGTGTTTCTCTGATGACTAATGATGTTGAGAATCCTTTCATGTGCTTGTTGGCCATTTTTATATCTACTTTGGTGAACTATTTAAATCCTTAGCCCATTAAAAAATTGGGGCAATATATATATAAAACAAAGTTTTCCTTTTAAATCATCTTTAAATGTACAATGGGCACCAATTACTTATGCAACATTGTCAACCATCACCACTATTTCCAAAATTTTTTTTTTTTTTTTGAGGTGGAGTTTCACTCTTGTTGCCCAGGCTGGAGTGCAATGGCATGATCTCGGCTCACTGCAACCTCTGCCTCCCGTACTCAAGTGATTATCCTGCCTCAGCCTCCCGAGTAGCTGGGATTACAGGCATCCGCCACCACACCCAGCTAATTTTTGTATTTTTAGTAGAGACAGGGTTTCGCCATGTTGGCCAGGCTGGTCTCAAACTCCTGACCTCAGGTATCCACTCAGCCTCCCAAAGTGCTGGGATTACAGGCATGAGCCACCACACCCGGCCTATTTCCAAAACTTCTAATCACCTCAAACAGAAACTCTATAACCATTAAGCATCAACTTTCTATTTTCCCCTGCCCCTAGCAACTGGTAACCTCTAATTTACTTTCTGTACCCATGCATTTGTCTATTCTATATATTTCCTATGAGTGAAATAATACTTGTTCTTTGGTTCTGGTTATTTTGCTAAGCATGATAATGTTTTAAGGTTCATTCATGTCATAGCATGTATCCAAACTTCATTCCTTTTTATGGCTGAATAATATTCCATTTTATGTCTATTCCACATTTTGTTTATCCATTTGTTGGTAGACATTTGGATTGTTTCACAATTGGTTATTGTGAATAATGCTGCTATGAACATTGGCATATGGGTTTCTCTTTGAGTCCCTCTTTTCAGTTCTTTTGGGTACATACCTAGGAGTAGAACTGCTGGATCATATAGTAATTCTACGTTTAGCTTTTTGAGGAACTGCCAAACTGTTTTCCACAGTGGCTGTACCATTTTGCCTTCCCATCGGCAATGCACCAGGATTCATATTTCTCCACATCCTCAC
The DNA here is from genome assembly GCF_028885655.2 of Pongo abelii. Lineage (NCBI taxonomy): Eukaryota > Metazoa > Chordata > Mammalia > Primates > Hominidae > Pongo > Pongo abelii. The sequence goes on along the minus strand of NC_071999.2, from coordinate 106,035,838 downwards.
CAACACTTGCTATTTTCTGTTTTATTGATACAGTGTTGGTTTTTGGTCACAGCCATCCTAGTGGTGTGATGTGGTTGCTCAGTGGGTTTTGTTTTGCATTTCTCCAATGGCTAATGATGCTGAGCATCTCTGTGTGTGCTTATTGGCCATCTGTTTATCTTCTTTGGATAATGTCTATTCAAGTCCCTTGCCCACTTTTAAACAGGCCTGTTTGTCTTTTTGTTGTTGAGTTATAACAACAACAAAATAACAGTTCTTTAGATATTCTGGATATCAAATCCTTACCAGATAGATGACTTGAAAATATTTTCTTCCATTCTGTAGCTATCTTTTCATTTTCTTGATGGTGTCCTATGAAGCACAGAAGTTACAATTTTACTGAAGTCCAATTATCTATTTTTCTTCTGTTGACTGCACTTTTGCTATCATCTTGAGATCACTGACTGCCTAATCGAAGGTCACGAGATATATGCCTATGTCTTTCTCTAGGAGTTTAATAGTTTTAGCTATAATATTTAGGTCTTTAATACATTTTGAGTATATATATATTTGTATATGCTGTGGGTTGGGGGGATCGTGATATTTTTGTTTTGTATTTTCACACTTTATTTTTCAACAAAATACAATGAAATTCCCAGGGAAGAGAAAACTCCAGTGGAAAGAAGGGGCTTACTTCCGTCTGCCTCCTTGCCTGCCTTGCCCTGGCCCTGACTGGCAACTGGCTGGTGCTGGCTCTCTGCTGCCATAGCCCTATCCATCACCTTCCTCTCTCTTCCACCTCTTTACCTTGCCCTTTTTCCATCTCCTCCTGGTGGATTTTCCTTAACTATATGTGCTAGGCCTTTGGTATTTCTGCGAAGACCTTGACAGGCATCCTTATGGGCCTCTGAGGCACCTCTGACTCAAACTCATAGGGCAATGTGGAGCTGGTGCTGAGAAGATGCCCCTGGTGGGCGGGCACTGCCGATGTTTTATGATTCAGTAGTGTGGCTTTGAGGTACCCTTTGCACAGACTTTTTTTAAGAGACAGGGTCTTGCTGTGTCAGCCAGGCTGGAGTGCAGTGGCAGGATCATGGCTCACTGCTGCCTTGAACTCCTAGGCCCCAGCAATCCGCCCGCCTTGGCCTCCTGAGTAGCTGTGACTACAGGCATGCACCACCATACCCAGATAATTATTTGTATTTTTTGTAGAGACAGTGTCTCACTATGTTGCCCAGGCTGGTCTTAAACTCCTGGGCTCAAGCAATCCTCGCACCACGGCCTCCCGAGTAACTGGGACTACAGACATGCACCACAACACTTGGCTGCACACAACTTTTAAAAAAGACGAAGTATTTATGTACCACAAGCTTACACTGTCTTTCTCAATAGTTTTTTTTTCTTTTTTCTTTTTTTGAGATGGAGTCTCGCGTGTCTCTCAGGCTGGAGTGTAATGGCACGATCTCGGCTCACTGCAGCCTCCACCTCCTGGGTTCAAGCGATTCTCTTGCCTCAGCCTCCCAAGTAGCTGGGATTACATGTGACTGCCACCACGCCCGGCTAATTTTTGTATTTTTAGTAGAGATGGGGTTTCACCACGTTGGCCAGGCTGGTCTCAAACTCCAAGCCTCAGGTGATCTGCCTGCCTTGGTCTCCCAAAGTGCTGGGATTTCAGGCGTGAGCCACGGTGCTCAGTCATCTTTCCCAATACTATTAACAACCGCCATGCTCAGATTTGTCTGTGGTTGTGGAATCTTCTAGCTCATGGCTCTTCCCACTTTTACTCTGTGTTTTCACAGCCTCAGAGGGGCAAAGTTAGAATTTCTGGTTTCTAGCAGGGCAGCAGGGGCACAGGGAGCCGGGACAATCTGTGGGCAGAGGAATGGGGAGTGGTGCCTGCTGTCTCTGAGGGGTCTCAGGGAATAGGTGGCAGAAGGATCCAGAGGAAAACTGAAAAACACAATCACTCATCTGGTTGTTTTATGTACTTATGGCCAAACATCCAGATACTTGAAGGCATTTAGGTAACAGAGGATGTGCCCTTTTTTAAAGAATGTTTGTGATTCCCAAGAGAAAACTTCCTGAATACCATGCCCGGATTCTGCCTGATGACGCTGGTCGGGTACATTTAAAACTTTTTATCCAGAGGGATTAATCAAATGCAATCCACTGCACCAGGTGCTGGGGACAGGTGTGGGGGATAGGGAAAAGATCCATAAATCACTCCCTGTTAAAGTCTGGGAACTTATCATCCAGTTGTGGCGATGAAAGCCCCATATAATGAGAAGTGAAGTAACAGTTGGAGTCGGTGGAACAGATCCTGGGGCCCTTGGGACTTAGAAGCAGGGGACGGCACCTCAGGCTGAGAAGGGGGTTGGAGGAGGGGAGGCTGGGACTCGGGTGGCCTCTGAAGACTGAACAGGATTTCAGTAAGTGCAGAGGAGGTGAGAGAGCCAGAAATGGGCAAAGGGCAGTGGCAGGAACAGTGAGGGAACACAGCAAGGTGATGATTTGTACATATGAGGCTACAGAGGGAGGGAGCTTGAACTGGGAGACAGACAGACAGACAGACAGGCAGGCAGACAATGGAGAGCCCCGAAGGGCAGGGGCAGCCCAGGGCTTGGGGACACAAGGAATGAGGCTCTATTCCATCGGGGAGAAAGGACCATGGCGGTGACAGGTCATGACTCACAGCTCAGTTGAGAAGTATCTCTGAAAAGCTGCCCTGCAGCTCTGCCTGCCTTCGGGAGGATCCACCCTCAAGTTGGGGGTGGTCCCTGCTCACTCCACCTGCCCAAGAGTTCCTTCCTTCGAAGGAGGGTCCAGAGCCCCGAAGCTACTCAATGTTGTCTTTGGAATGGGTGTCTGTACATGGGTTTCTGATGTGGGGTCCTCAGTCCAGGGCACTGAAAGAGTTCTGGAAGCCCCACAGTATGGTGGCAAGCGGACCCGCTCCCTGGCACGTGCCTTCTAATTGGTCTCGCTTAGCCTGGGCTCAGTGAGGAAAGAGAAGGTAGCTGCCTTCCCCAACTGACTGGTACAAAGTACAGCCTGGAGCGAAGCTGCTCTCTCCCTCTCAACTCGCTATATTTATGTTTCCCCACTTCTCTGGGTTAGAGGAGGTAATTAACTGTTTTGGTTTAAAAGCCTCCTGCTGGGTCTCAGTCTGCGTGGGAGAATAAAAGTAAACAAGCAAAAGGGAACAGTGTCATCAAAGGACCTCGCACCTACCTTTCTTCATTATGAGGATGAAAACGTGCCTTTTTCCAAAGGTGCCATGAATTACCTGTGCAGGGCAGGGTCTGCCAGCCTTTCACTCTTTTTAATGGTATATCAAGAGTGATTGGCTCATAATTTAATGGGGCAGCCTTACCATGGTTCCAGATACACATCAGATAACAGACATGTCACCTGTCCCTGGCCTGAGCAGTTTAGAGTGATGTTCACAACATCTTTCAGCCAGTGACTCCCTCTAGTTCTCCAGCTGACCTGATACACATTACTGGAAACCGATCCAAATTGTCCCCTTCACACAGGTATCAAAAACCAATTTGTTAAAAAAAAGCAAACTTTTTTTCATTTCTGTGGAGGAAAACACTCATTTCCCTGCCCATCATCATTTTCTGCAGGTATGAGTTGGGCCCGCTTGTCTCTGAGGATGCCCTAAGGTGGGTTATGACCGACTCAGCTGTGCCCACGTTGCCGTGGGAGACTCCTGTCTGCAAGCCAACTGCTTCTACAACACTTCTCTAAGGTGCTGACATAAAGAATCTTGTCTCCTTAAGTAGATTATAAAGTTTATCCATAGAAGTATAAATGTCTAATGACAAAGCACACATAGCCTTGCAATTAAACTGAGCCAATGCTAATTTCAGCCAGCGGCAGAAGCCAGTCCTTGACTTCTTGTCTTTTGGAGGAAGCGCTGCCTTGGGTGGCAGAGCAGCATCCCAAACAAGGATTCTTTAGATTCAGCAGCACATTAATTAGTCTTCCTGGCAGACACGAATGAAGAAATCAGGTAACACAATCAGCTATGTGATGGCAGGAATAGAACACAAAGAAATACTTCTTGCAGGTACGTGATACTGCATCATTGTTTTTCACAAACTATTTTTAAAGTAGACAGGGCTTTAAAACAAAAAGGAATAAAAAATATCTCCACAAAGGCGGAGCTTACAGTGAGCCGAGATCATGCCATTGCACTCCAGCCTGGGTGACAGAGTAAGACTACGTCTCAAAAAAAAAAAAAAAAAAAAAAAAAAAAAAAAAAAAAAAATCTCCACACAATATTTGGTAATATTGGTAATATCCATCAACATTTGTAATGTTGGTTCCACCTTTGTATGTTTTCATTTCTGTTGCTTAAATATATACTGAGTCCTTTAGATCATTTATTTTACTTATGTATTTTGTAGAGACAGGGTCTTGCTCTGCTGGCCCAGGCTGGAGTGCAGTGGCTATTCACAGGCACAAACAGAGTTCACTACAGCCTCATGCTCCCCCATTTATTTTTATTTATTCTTGGTTGTTTTGCTTCCTAATTATTTCCCAAAGAAAATTATAACTGAAAAATGGCTTTGTGTTTTTTTAGGTGGCAAATGTATAGGTATTTTTAAGGGTAGTACTTTTCCATCTTATTCTTTGTCAATTTTATTTTCTTCCAAAATCAACAAGGAAAAGAAAAATATAATGTGGAAAAACCAGAAAACGAAGGAGAACAGCCAGCAGGACACTTAATTTTTAAAAAAAGGCAGACTGAGGATCGCTGGAGAACGGAGGCTGTTACAGCTAAGGGCCCCCCAGCAAGGACCAGCCCCCCGGGAGGTGGCTTCTCTTCGCAGCCTGTCGTGGTGTGCCACAGTTCCTCTGAAGATGTGTATCGTGAAGCAAGTGGCAGAGCCTGCATCATGTCACCTAGCTCACAAACACTGGAAGCTTCCGATCATCTATAATTAAATGTTTTCCTCGAGCAAATGCTAATAAAACAATGCCGTGACTGGCACCGCATTTGATTTCCATTGCGCTTTCCACCTTCTCCTCTTGCCAGCTCTTCACATCGACTTTTTCCGCAGCTTCATTCCTTCACTGGTGCCAGGCAGGCGCACTGCACAACCACTTGGGTTTTCTTCCCTCTTTTTGCGCCCGGTAAATTTTCATAAAGCATTTAACGTGAGAACAAGCAGGTTAATTTCCCGTGCCGTTGAGCCAGGCGCCCTGCAACACTGCCATGTTTTGGCTTCTGAGTCAGAGGCCTCGGTCCCAGTGGCAAAAACTCTTGCCAGAGCCTTCTCTGTGCAGACACCAGGTGTGATTTAGCATAACAGATTGTGTGGACGCTCAACGGCTTCTCTAAACCGTGCGTCAAAACGAAATTGTATCCTTCATGCAAGATGAAGATGAAAGTCTCCTGGGCTGGAAGTTCTGCCAGGAAGGGCCTCTGGACATACAGGAAGTGGGAAAATCACCCCACCTTAGAACACATGCCTAGTTTCAGGACCACTAACGTTCTCCTTCACAATATTAGTACCTGGTTAAAATCCCCCATCATATCACAACGCTGTTTTCCTCTGATGGTAGGTAGGCAATGAAGGATTTTTAAAAAACATAAAAAGAGGATGGAAAAAATGGAATTGTAAGGAAATTTAAAACCTCATTGAATCTGGTCTTTGATACCTAGTCAATGGCTTGAACCATGCATTGGTTGACAGTGACTTTGAACACCGACGCGCTAGGTGTCAGCTCTCAGGCTATGGGGAAGACTTTCAGGGAAGAAGCCGAGCTTTGTGGCTGCCACAGTGTAGACTCGAGATGAGAACAGCCTGTTTTCGAAGATGGCAAGATTAGTGTGCCTCAAGAGAAGGGCAGGCCCGAAGCTGAGACACAGGTCACCCCACGGGGAGAGTGACTGAAGTCACAAGAGGACACCGAAGATGATTTGAGGACAAGCTTAGCAAACATGACTGCCAGAATCACCAGTCTTTTTATCCAGACCACTGCCAGCGGGATCTTAACACTTAGTGATGTACAGGCAGCTAACAGAGAGGACCAATGGTGTCCCAATGGTGTGCCAACACCAGGGGCTTGGGGATAAAATACATGTGCTCCAACGTTCAAAATCACCTGATAACGATGATGTCAATATATACACAGTCCTTTTCTAACTTTTCAAAGGGCTTTCATGCCTGTGATCTCATTTGCCCTCACAACAGTCCTGCAGTGTGGACAGCACAGATTTTATTATCCACATCTGCCTGAAGAACAGAGAGGTTAGGAGACTTCTCTGGAATCCAGACAACTAGGCAGCAGCTGAGGTGAGGCAGAACTCCCATCTTGGGCTCCCAATCTTGCATTTGTCTGCAGAACCCTTCCTTACACCCTCGAGGGTCGGTGAGTTACCCAATAGCCTGTAATAAACTATTTTGTTTTCTGCTTACACTCAGTAAACGAAATTCTGTGGTTAGCTGCCAGCAGCCCCGGCCAGTACAGCAACCACACTGTACATGCATTCTGTCACCTGCCTTTTTTACTCAGCCACAGATAGGGTATCTCTTTATGCTCGACATGATCTGCACAATCATTTGTAATGACTTCCAAGTATTCTATTGCATGGATAGGCCAATTCCCTATGGAGTAAGATTTAATTTTTTGGCCAGGCATGGTGGCTCACACCTGTAATCTCAGCACTTTGGGAGGCCGAGGTGGGCAGATCACCTGAGGTCAGGAGTTCGAGACCAGCCTGGCCAAGAGGGCGAAACCCCATCTCTACTAAAGATACAAAAATTAGCCAGAAGTGGCGGTGCACGCCTGTAATCCCAGCTACATGGGAGGCTGAGGCAGGAAAATTGCTTGAATCCAGGAGGCAGAGGTTGCAGTGAGCCAAGATCATACCATTGCACTCCAGCCTGGGTGGCAGAGCAAGGCTCTGTCTTAAAAAAAAAAAAAAAAAAAAAAAAAGATTAATTTTTCCCCAGCTGTTTGCCATTAATATGTTCATTTCATTCAAGAAATATTTATTGAATATGCTTTATGTGCCAGCTACCATTTTAGGTAAAGGAGAGAACAGCTCCCTGCCTACATGGAATTTATATTCCAATCAGGAAAACAGCTAAGAAACAAGTAAGCCAATAAACAATTGTAGACTGTGAAACTATGAAGATAGCAGAATTAACGAATGGGATAGGAGTGATGGGGGTGTAGTGCCTGAGACAGGGTGGCAAGACAACTTCTTTGGGGATGTGACAGTTGCCCTGATTCCTGAAAGATGATAAACCTAGCTGCAACAAATATCCCAGAACATTCATCTTAGAGTCCTTTTGTTTGACTGTTCCCTTAGGACAAATCCTGGAAGTGGAAATGCCAGGCCAAACTACCTGCTCACTGAGGCTCCAAAGGAATGACCATGAGGCTCCAACTCTCACAGCCTCCTGCAAGCCATCCTGCTTCAAGTCCTCACTGTGCTGATGGCTGCCTGTGTACGAGACAGGGACAGTCTCTTAACCTCACTGTGCCTCAGTTTCCTCATGTGAAAGATGGGGATAAGAATAGTGCTTGACTCAAGGGTTGGTGAGTATTGAAATCGTATAACATAAGTGGTTAATAAATGTTAGGTTAAAAAAAATGCCTTTTTTTCCCCCCGCAAAGGGATAGGGTTTTGCTATGTTGCCCAGACTGGAGGGTAGCGGCTATTTATAAGCACCATGACAGCTTGCTGCTGCCTCAAACTCCTGGGCTCTAGGGATCCTCCTGCTGCAGCCTCCAGAGTAGCTGGGACCACAGGCTGACACCACATGGTCTGGCTAATATATCCCTGTTTTAACGTGTAAACTAAAATTGCTTTTTTTTAAAAAAGGGCTGTACAGATTTAAACTCCTATTTCCTGTGCACACCCACTCGGGGTTGGTTCTGAGTTCATATTAGGTTGGCCCCGTTTTCAGTAACTAGATGTCCTTACACCAGCACTCTGACCACATTGAGGACTGGGAAAGTAGCTTATTTATAGCTCTGTGTCCCTAGTGCCTGACCAAAAGGAAAGAACAGGAAGCGAGTCTTTTGGCACCAGGAGAGAGTCCCAGAAGGGGCAAATCAACTCACAGACAGTGAGAGGCGGCCTGTTCATTGATGGGGTTCAGGACACACTACCCAAAACGTACATTTGAGAAAACAGCAGAAGCAGAAAGGTCTTTCTCTCACCTTTCCCCCACCCTTCTCCCCAAAGCAGTTAAAAACTTTCATTCCAGAGGTGCCCTCTCTATCCCTGAAGGAAAGAAACATCCTTATCCTTGAAGACACAGATGCCAAGAAGAACCTGAACAAACAGGCCTTGCCAAATTCCCCTCGGTTTATTACTGTTAGATCATGCCCCCCTCATCCAATCACACTTCTACACGACTGTTGACTTGCATCAAATCTAAGCATAAAAATACATAGGTGTTCCAGCTGGGCACGGTGGCTCACGCCTGTAATCCCAGCACTTAGGGAGGCCAAGGTGGGCAGATCACCTGAGGTCAGAAATTGGAGACCAGCCTGGTCAACATGGTGAAACCCTGTCTCTACTGAAAATATAAAAATTAGCCCTGGGCGTGGTGGTGTGCACCTGTAATCCTAGCTACTCAGGAGGCTGAGGCAGGAGAATCTCTTGAACCTGGAAGGTGGAGGTTGCAGTGAGCTGAGATCAAGCCAATGTACTCCACCCTGGGTGACAAAGTGAGACCCTTTCTCAGAAAAAAAAAAAAAAAGAAAAGAAAGAAAAAAAATACATAGGTGTTCCTGTTTCTTTGGGTCTTTTTGGGAAGGTTCCCATGTTGTCATATAAAGCTTAAAGTAATGTGTGTGGCCGGGCGCAGTGGCTCACGCCTGTAATGCCGGCACTTTTGGAGGCCCAGGTGGGCAGATCACCTGAGGTCAGGAGTTCAAGACCAGCCTGGCCAACATGGGGAAACCCCGTCTCTACTAAAAATATAAAAATTAGCCAGGCGTGGTGGCACGCGCCTATAGTACCAGCTACTCGGGAGGCTGAGGCAGAAGAATTGCTTGAACCCGGGAGGCGGAGGTTGCAGTGAGCTGAGACTACGCCACTGCACTCCAGCCTGGGTGACAGGCTAAGACTGTCTTAAAAATAAATAAATAAATAAAATACAGTATGTATGTGTTTTTCTCCTGTTAATCTGTCTTTCATTATAGGTACTTCAGTCATGAACCTTAAGATGTGTGAGGAAAACGTATTACTTTTTCTCTCCTACAGCATCTAGTTTTAGACCTCTCATTTTGTGTGAAATCAGATCTTAAAGATCTAGAGTCTACTTTCCTCCGAGCGCCATGCTCTTCAGGTTGCTGAATTCTTCAGGAATCCAGGTAGGCCTAGTATGCTCTCCACCTCTCGAAAAAAAATTACAAAGAGCAACCTGCTCAATGCTTTTGTTCCAAATTAGAAAGCTTAAGTCCTGAATCAGTTTCTCAGCAGAAACACAGGCTATAGGTTGCAGATGGTCCTTTACTCATTGCAGTGTGAAAGTACTTCATAATATTCGTATGAAATGTGACCGCATTCCATTTCTTCCTCTGTCCATCTGCTGCTGTTATGGTTTAGGAGAGAGAAATGATTTTAAAAAGATGTAAATCTGGACTGTGTGTAAGCTGATTTCATAAGCCATATTTAATATGTTTGGGCAACAAACACTACCTTGGTACTGTTTAACTAAGAAGGCAGTAGGGAATATGTTTTTCTGCCTTTTTTCATATGTGTATGTAACCTTTTTTTTTTTTTTGAGACAAGGGTCTCACTGTGTCACCCAGGCTGGAGTGCAGTGGTACGATCACAGCTCACTGCAACCTTGACCGCCTGGGCTCAGGTGATCCTTCCACCTCAGCCTTCCAGGTAGCTGGGACTACAGGCGCATGCCCCCATGCCTGGCTAATTTTTTGTAGAGACAGGGTTTTGCCATATTGCCTAGGCTGGTCTCTAACTCTTGTGCCCAAGCAATTCCCCTGCCTCAACCTCCCAAAGTGCTTGGATTACAGGTGTGAGCCACTGCATCCGGCCTTTTGGTTTTTGTTAAATTTATTTTTAATAGAGACAGGCTGTCGCTATGTTGCCCAGGCTGGTCTTGAACTCTTGGCCTCGAGTGATCCTCCCACCTCAGCCTCCCAAAGTATTGGGATTACAGGCATGAGCCACCGTGCCCGGCCTGCATATGTAACCTTTTTGAATGGAGGTGGCTATGATTAAGATGGGTGAATTGTATACAGTGATTTTTTTTTTTTTAAAGGAAAGGAGAGCAAGGGCTCAGGAGGAGAATGAAGGGATGAGGACCACAAGGACACAGTTCCCGAGGTCTCATGGTGTGTCTGACCATCGCAGGGTTGTTAGTCTTGTCTCTATAACCAGATAGATGAGACAGACATTGAGGTTGGGACTGTGTTTGAAGCCCTCAGAGTTCCCAGCATGGGGTGGGGCACAGAGTAGCTGCCCTACCTGGGAACTATATGCTTGTAAGATAGAGAATAGAAGGATGGTTACCAGAGGCTGGGAAGGGGTGTCGCGAGTAGGGGTGGGTGGGTGGGGAAGTGGGGTTGGTTAATGAGTACAAAAAAAAAATCTGTCGTTAGAATGAATAAGACCAAGTATTTGATAGCACAGCAGGGTAACTATTTTTAATTGTACATTTAAAAATAACTAGAAGAGTATAACTGGATTGTTTGTAATACAAAGGATAAAGGCTTGAAGGGGATGGATACCCCATTTTCCATGATGTGATTACTGCTTTTTGCATGCCTGAATCAAAGTATCTCATGTACCCCATAAATATATATATACCTATTATGTACCAACAAAAAATTTTTAAAAGATTAATCTTTTAAAATTCCATGCCTCCCCACCACCCTGTTCTGTCTCTCTGTCACCCATACACATACCCAATGGTATGTTACACACACACACACACACGAAGCATTATTTCCCCATGTCTGTCAGATTCGTATAGCTAGGATTCTTTCTTGTATTTTGTAAACATGATCAGTAGGTTAGGTCCTGGAGTGAGAATCACAGAATCAGAGTCTTGGAGTTGGGAAGGGTCTTCATAGATACCTCAGGAGCTCTGGCCAAGGCAAGAACCCTGCCATCCTCTTGGCAAGTGATGATCTGTTTCTGTGTAAACACAGCCACTGGATGGACCTTCAGATATATGAGTGTGGTCCATATGTTTCCCTGGGTCTTCTGTCTTCAAACCCTCCTAATTCTGAACATTGTCTCTCTGAAACCCTCTGATACACTTTCAACATCCTCTGCCCTCTTGAGTTGCCCTGCTCTGGACATGCCCAGGTTTGGTGATGCCCCTTCTAAACTCTGAGCAGGTGCTCCCACTGCTCTTCCAGATGCTATGCCCCGCCTATAAGTGCATTAATTCCTGGCTGGCTGGCTACACTGTTGACTCACATGGAGATTGATAAAAAGGTTTAGTTGATTACAAATGTAACTCTTCATCTGCTCAATACGCTTAACAATATGGCCTTTAGTGTAGTCTTCTCAAATCTAACCATTCTTAATACCAGTTGCTCAGTTTTCCAAAAGGCTTTTAATAATGTGAAATGTAGGCCAGGCACCGTGGCTCATGCCTGTAATCCCAGCACTTTGGGAGGCCGAGGCGGGTGGATCACAAGGTCAGGAGATCGAGACCATCCTGGCTAACACGGTGAAACCCCATCTCTACTAAAAATACAAAAAATTAGCTGGGCGTGGTGGTGGGTGCCTGTAGTCCCAGCTACTCGGGAGGCTGAGGCAGGAGAATGGCATGAACCTGGGAGGCGGAGCTTGCAGTGAGCCAAGATTGCGCCACTGCACTCCAGCCTGGGTGACAGCACGAGACTCCGAGACTCCGTCTCAAAAAAAAAAAAAAAAAAAAAATGTGAAATGTTTGACAATTTATAGTAATATGGGAAGATTACAGTATTTAACAAAAGTCAGTGTTAGCATTCTTCTGAAGCTGAAAAACAATACATGGATTGAAAATTTTTCAATACATGGATTGAAAATTTTTCAGCAACCCATTTTTATGTGCCTTGAAAAATATGCCACACACGGTGGCATTTCTGAGATAAAAATTGTAGGCATTAGGGCCTCAGTTTCTACAAATGCAAGATAAACTCTAAAGTTCTTTCTGGCTTTAACATCCAACATTCTCTGTATAACCCTCCTCTGATCAGTTATCTCGAGAGAACCCCCCTCCTCCAAACAGTAGAGATACTCACCTTTGTTACTTCTTTTTGAATAAAAATAACATATTGCTGGCCTAATATTTCAACTTACTATGCATCTTATGGTAGGGAAATGCAAAATATCTAATGTTTTGAGTATCCCTTAGTTTTAAATATAAAAGCTTTCAATCTTTGTCATTTTTGATAAAAATTATGTTTAAAAAGTTAGCTGAAACTTAATATTTACCTTTATAAATACATCTTAATATTTAATTAAAAAACTTAATATTTACCTTCATAAATACATCTAATATATAATTACTTATGCATATTTCAAGAACAGATAAAACCTATCATTTTAAAACTGTATTCAAGAAGCATTCACAGATATAAAAGCATTGGGATTTTGGGAACTTAAAACCACTTGACAGAGAGGAGGGAAAACCAGAGATACCACGTAAAAAATAATATTTGTAATTTACAAAAATGTTTCTCATTTATGATTAAGAAGCTTAGTACATGTTTTGGTATGTAGAGATTTCTGTCTCCACTCTTCTTGGGGATATCTACTTTATTTGGTTTGATGGGTGTGTGGTGGGGCTTGCACACGTGTTTCTAAAGGCTCCCCTTGTGACCCTGCTGGACGGCCAGGGTGGAAAAACTACTGCGCTGGTGCACACATAAATGTTGGACAAACAGTACCCAAAGCACAGAGAAGAAAGGCCTGCCTGAGAAGGGAAATTCAGCAGCCCCTTGAGCACGTGCCATGAAACCTCGAAGAGCATTTTCCCATCACACGCATCTCCACGAGGTAGCTCCATTTTACTAGGTGACATTTCTACTTGCAACACTACTGGCAAATATTGTGGCTAAAGCAACTTGAAATCATGATAATTTCTGCTCTTGGTTGGTGACCTATATCATGACCATTTTTTAAACATTTTATTTTCGAGACAGGGTCTCGCTCTGTCACCCAGGCTGGAGTGCAGGGGTGCAATTACGGTGCTCACTGCAGCTTCGACTTTCCGGGCCCAAACAATCCACCCACCTCACCCCCACAATTAGTTGACGGAACAGGTGTGTGCCACCATACCTGGTTAATTTTTCTTTACTTTTTGTATAGACAGGATCTCACTGTGTTGCCCAGGCTGGTCGCAAACTCCTGGGCTCAAGCGATCCTCCTGTCTTGGCCTCCCAGAGTGCTGGGATTACAGATGTGAGCCACCACACCTGCCCCGACCCTTATTTTTCCAGTTCCCACCTGTGCACTGAAGAGAAGAATCCTATGAGAGCTGAGCAGGAAGAGAATGATATGCATTAAGTGGGGACCTCTGAGGCCAACTCTCCTTTTACAGCTAAGCAAGGACCACAGAAATGAAATAATCTCTCTAGCACTACCATCTTGGAAGAATTTAATGATTTAAGTAGCATTGTTTTCTGACTATAAAAGCAATATATACTTTTTATAGAAAAAGCTTAAACACAGGAAAGTGCATATAAGTATTTTAACAGATCCCTGTAATCCATCACATTGTGGCACCGTGGCATCACCATGCAGAGCCCTGAAACTGGGACTTTGTCCTCTGAATCGGTAGTTACTAGACACTGTGACAATGATTAAGTCCATTCTTCACACACCTGCATTTGGCGCGGGTCTATTTCCTCCTGGCCCTACCTCCTACCTTACTGCACTGTAGCTTCTGTAGTTACAAATTCCCTCACATCAGCAGCCACTCCCTGGAACACTGTCCACTCTGTGTGCTGGAACTGAGGCTTGGCTTTGTCCCGCTTTGTGTCACCACCCTCTCCAGGGGAAGAAACGCCTCGCTCCCCTGTATGCAGGGCCAGGGGTAGAGGGAGACATCTTCTAGATCTGTGTCTCTGTCCTCCCTCCCCTCACCAACCAACGCTCCCCCTGGCAGAGTCCACACTGTCTGATTGTGTCACCCTTTCAAGTCCCCCCCAGCACTCACGGCTGGAAGCTTCTCCATGCAGCTCCAGGAGAAATCCCATCTCATGACTGCACGTTCCCCAACACCCACCCTGAGGACTTGGTCATACTTTGGCCTCACTTTTCTCAAAATTGCCTCATCCCAAATTCTCAAGCCCTGAAATCTACCTCTCTAACAACAGCTCCCCACTGAGCTGCCCCTTGTCCTTGTCATCTGGTTTACCTTCCCCTGTCTTCCAAGTCCTGGCCCCTGGGCGGTCAGCTCACTGTCAGATTTTCTTGCCAATCTACCACCTACCCTGGACTTCCCGGTTAACTGTGCACACTGACACCTTCACAGCACCCTCAAGTCTTGTCTCTGTTAGTTCTGTTTTACTCTTGTCTGGGTCTGGGGTTTGGCTTGCTGGGGGAAAAAGGCCCTCATCATTCACTCAGCTGTTCAACTACTCAGCTGTGTTATGCACTGTTCTAGGTCCTGGGGATGCAAAAATGCAATAAAGAGCAATGCAAAAATGCAGTGCAGGGTGATGTGCAGATATCACATGTGGTTGCACAGGGGTGTGGCAGAGACAGCTGATGGCTCACAGCAACCATTCTCCCCTCTTCCTTTGAGTTTTGGCACTTCTTAAAGCCTGCATGTCCCAGACCCACTTGCAGCTAGCGTGTGAATGGAACAGAAGTGGTGTAGGCAACATTCAACCCTTAAAAGGAAGCCACCTGCCCTCCACTCTCTCTTCCTCCATCTCAGATGCTGGACCTCAAACATGGTATGGTGAGCCAGCATCAGCCACGCAGATGAGGATGTCAGAGCAACAAGGCAGATACAACGTGGGTCTCTGAATGAACATGGAGGAGGAGCACTTCCCACCTGCCTCAGAACACCCAGCTACCTCTTTCTGTACTGTTGGGTGGGAGAAATAAACTTCATTTGGTTTGAGCTACGGTAGCTTTGTGTCTTTTCTGCTGTAGCAGCTTAGCCTGCACACTGACACAAAAGCAGAGATGAATCAGCTACTCACAGAGCGTAGAGGCAATGGTAAGAACACAATAGTGGCAGGAGCAAGAAAAGCATCTGGAAAGAGGTAACCATAGAGAGACAGGCTCTGGGCTTGGGCAATACTTGGCAATCTTTTTACTGATCTTGGAGAATTCCCTTTCTCACTCTGTGTGTTAGGAAGAGGGGGAAGAACAACAGGTAGAATTTGGGGGTACGTGTACATCATTGTTTTAGTTTAGAGGTGTTTGCTTAGGATCTCGATAACATCACCTCTTGACCATCAAAATCCTGAACCGACTGAACAATAAGACAAAAGGGGCAGCAGGAGGATAATTAGAACATTTCCTTCATTTCTGATAAAGGCTGGGTTGAGGACAGAAGTGAGTGAAAGAGCCACATGGTCTTTTAATACTGGGCCATGGAGTTAGACTGACTTATCATCAGGCTGCAGAAGACTGAGAGTACCCCGTTCCCTAGAGAGTGGGCCCCGGGGAGCGGGGAATCAGTCACACTGCCTGTGGGTAGCCCACACCCTCAAGGAAGGAAAAAGGAGGAGGCAGAGCTACATATGCCAGGATAGCCACTGGGCGCATCACCCTGGCTCTGTGGAGATGTGGGCTGGGGTGGGAGAACCACAGCACTGCACCAGTGGAGCTCCCTCCTGAAGGAAGGAAACTTCAGGAAGGGGGAATGAGTGTTCCCTGCAATGCTGACTTTGAGGCTCCTGCAGGCCACCTAGGAAGGCCTAAGGATTCCTTCTCTCATAAGCCCCCTATATGAGTCAGGACTGAGTAATCTATTATGGGACAGGACCTACTCTTATGCCCTCCCAGGCTGTGGGCTCACCAGGAGTCCTGGCGTAAGCAGGTTGAGATAGTTACTTCCTGGGCCTACCTGCCTGACACTGGCTTGGCACCTTGGCAGGCATTACTTTATTTTCTCCCAAGGCTCCCGTGGTCCTGAGGGGTCTCCCAATCCTCTTGGAGCACCTTAAAGCTGCGTGAACCAGGCACTGGCCAGAAGGTTACCTGTGGGACTCTGGCTTTGTTCTACCTCCTACTGCATCCTCAGCCATGCCCACCTCTCTCGCCAGTTATCCCTCCCACTTCCAAGGAGGCAGGGCTGGAAGTGCCCAGGTGTCCTCATAATAAGCAACACAGGGCCGGGCACGGTGACTCACGCCTGTAATCCCACCACTTTGGGAGGCTGAGGTGGGCAGATCACGAGGTCAGGAGACCGAGACCATCCTGGCCAACATAGTGAAACCCTGTCTCTACTAAAAATTCAAAAATTAGCTGGGTGTGGTGGTGTGTGCCTGTAATCCCAGCTACTCAGGAGGCTGAGGCAGGAGAATCGCTTGAACCAGGCACTTGAACCAGGGAGTTGGAGGTTGCAGTGAACTGAGATCGTGCCACTGCACTCTAGCCTGGCGACAGAGTGAGACTCCGCCTAAAAAAAAAAAAAAAAAAAAAAAAAGCAACACAGTGGCCCTTTCTTGTCACACTTGGTGCTCAGGGGCTCTGGCAGTGCCAAGTACCTAGGCACTCAGGGATGGTTCTGTCTTTGAGTATGTGTTGGGGGAGGTGACTGGAGGACTCTGCTGGCAGAGTTCTAATGATTTATTCATGCATTAATTCATTCACTCATTTTTAGTTTGTACTTTCCCATAAGTTGGGAAAAATGGGTTTACTACTTTCCACACCATTATGTAGCTATGGCAGCAATTCAAAGATTCTAATGTAATGTAACATTTAGGGCTTATTTAATCCTTCTTCCCTTTAAAGAATAAGAATTGGTAGAATAAAAATATAAACTACTGGCTGGGCACAGTGGCTCATGCCTGTAATCCCAGTACTTTGGGAGGCTGTGGTGGCTGGATCACGAAGTCAAGAGATCGAGGCCATCCTAGCCAACATGGTGAAACCCTGTCTCTACTAAAAACACAAAAAATTAGCCGGGTGTGGTGGCGGGTGCCTATAATCCCAGCTACTTGGGAGGCTGAGGCAGGAGAATCGCTTGAACCTGGGAGGCGGAGGTTGCAGTGAGCCAAGATCGTGCCATTGTACTCCAGCCTGGGCAAAAAGAGCGAAACTCTGTCTCAAAAACATAAATAAATAAAATAAATAAATATATACACTACTTAATGAAATAATATATGACAATACTTCAAAATCTCTTAAACTTTACCATTAATATATAATGGTTTTATAACGAATTCTTTTGGGTTTTCTTTTTTCTTTCCTTCCTTCCCTCCCCTCCTTTTCTTTCTTTTTTTCCCTTTAACAGATTTGATATAACATATCCCAAATTCAATTTGTCTCCACCGGTGGGTCCTATGGGGCCATCACTGATGTTTTCCTCCTACTCTGTGACACCAAAGGATAAGATGAAAGCCAAGCTCCTAATTCTAACTGCGACAAGTGCTAAATGGCCAGCTTGCCCAGTCCACTTAAGGGATGAGTTCTTGAACTCCCTTGGATGATAACTTCAGGACTAGAGAATTATGTCCAACAATAAAAGGCCTTTTCAGGGTGTTTCTCAGTTTTTACATAAATTTAAATATGCTGGTACTTACCCCATCAGATCTTATCACTATTTAATGACAGGCCCTGTCTATATGTTGGCTTCTTCTACCTGGGTAGTAGGTCGTAAGTATTTAATACATGTTGTTGAATTGAATTCAATAAGAAGAAAAAGAAGTAGAGGGAAGGTAACAATGAGGTCTAAAGTGGGTTCTTTCACGAGATCATTTGAGGACGTGGCGGGAGAAACAAGCGGTACGACCCAGTGGTCTCGCGCCATGGAAATGCAAAGCTGCTAGGAAGAACTGAGACCACTACAAGGTAATTGTTTTCAGTGTTTCCCTAATGGGAGTCAACCATCAAAGCAAAGTTTCTCAGATGCTGGAACTGGATTGTGAAAAGCAAATAAGAACACAATGTGCTGTTAAAAATCATTCCCTTGGAAATAAATACATCCAATATTGTCACAAGCACTGTAAGCTGTTCATCCTCGACTGGAAGCTAGTAAATTGATTAACATCATATTCTAACATTGAAATGAAGACTGTGTTGGAAAACAGTTATCAAAAGACGTATTGAGACAGAGCTCTGAGAAGAGGCCAAGAAATTCTGGCCAAAAGACCAGATAGTGAACTGTTTGATAAATGTACAATAAAACAGCAGAATTGTATTGATACTATTGCTCTATGAAGCTAAAATACCCTAAACCAGATGGGTTGATTGAGTGTGGATCTGCTACAGAAACAAAGTTACCAAAACAAGGCCAGGGATGGAAGGATATCAAAATGGAGCCCCCTTTTTTCTGGTAGTGTGTGTTTCCCTCTACCAAAAAAAAAAAAAAAAAAAAAAAAGAAAGAAAGAAAATGGTGGTTCATTCAAGAAGCGGGTATTTACAGACATATTACATGGGCAAAAAAAAAAAAAAATGCTTACTTCAAAAGATCTAATATTATTCTTCAATAATATTGTTAATGTGTTTTAAGGATAGAGTTATTTTATTTTATTTATTTGTTCATTTTTAAAATTTTATTTTAAGTTCCGGGATATATGTGCAGGTTTGTTGCATAGGTAAACACGTGCCAAGGTGGTTTGCTGCACCTATCAGCCCATCACCTAGGTATTAAGCCCAGCATGCATTAGCTATTTATCCTGATGCTCTCCCTCCCGCTGCCTCCCTGAGAGTTCTTTTATTCTTATTATTAGTAAGAACAACCATGATGTTAATTAGGAAAAGAGACCTTGCAGCTCCTGATTAATGATATCAATGATAATCTATCTGAGGTGTATTAGTTTCTTAGGGCCACCATAACAAATTACCATAAAGTTGGCAGCTTAAAACAACAAAAATGTATTCTTTCATAGTTCTGGAGCCCAGAAATGTGGATTTGAGGTGTATGCAGGGCGTGGTACCTCTCTAGCGAATCCTCCTTGCCTCCTGCAGCTCCTGCTGGCTGCTGGCAGTCCCTGCAGCTGCCGCCACCCAACCTCTGCCTCTTTCTTCATGTGACCTTCTCCTTTGTGTCTGTCTTCTCCTCTGTGTCTGTCTTCTCCTCTGTGTCTGACTTCTCCTCTGTGTCTGTCTTCTCCTCTGTGTGTCTCTGATTTCTCTTAAAAAGACACTTGTCATTGGATTTTGGGCCCACCCAGATAATCCATGATGGTCTTTTCTCGAGATCCTTAACTTCATCGGCAAAGACCATTTTTCCAAATAAGGTCACATTCACAGGTCCCAGGGATTAGGACATGGACTTATCTTTTCAATGCAATCCATGACTGGAAGCATATTCCATGAACAGTGGAATGAACACTTCTTTAAAAGAGTTACTAGAAAGCAGTATGTTAACAAAGATGAGTTCTCCCTTTTCCATCTCTCCCTCTCCTCCCTACATCCCTTAAGAGGAAGAGTGCCTGGACTATTTGAGGTCTTTGGTAAGATCTCTAGGGGTGTCACTGTGTCCTAGGACACAGAGCTAGGGACTGTCACAGACTCACAGAGTAGTTGAGTTGGACAGAACTTAGAGGTAACTTGGGGCAAACCTAATCTCATATATGACTCCTCTCTGCAACATTCCTGAGATGAGGGGCACCCACACTGCTCCAGTGTCTCAAGTCCATCTTTATGTCCTTGGCTGGCTCTAGGTGCCACTTTCTATACCACAGTGGTGCCTGGAACCACGCTCAGCCTCCTGGTCTTTCTGTGCATCAGTGCCTGTCCTTCCCATTGCGTTGTTCATCTCTACCAGGAGGGCACTGATCTAAACCACTGTCCTTAGGATGTGTGCATAGGGTAATTATTTTCATCAAGAATGCCGGCTCTTCCACTTAGGCCTAATAAATATCTTTCATCATGCAGAAGATGCATTTTTAGATGACTGGCTGAGTTTCAGAATCACAGAATTTTAGGGCTGAAGAAAGCTCTACAATTATCTAGTCATTTGAGAAACAAGGAGACAAAAGTCCAAGAGAGAGATCAACAAATGACTGAAGGTCACTCTGATGCCGGGGGAAGAGCCAGGACTTGAACGCACATCCCCTGAAGCCCATCCGAGAGCTTGTTCACTACATTACACGTGATACAGAATGTGACCCAAAGCTTGCTCCGGTGTGAATTACGCTTGACATGCTGGCCCCCTTGGTGCCACCCCGTGAGGCCATCAACCCAATGATCATATTCAACAATATTTCCTGAGTGTGTGCTATGGGCAGACAGGCTCTCCGCTCTCACGGAGCTTATACACTCAAGCGAGTAAATGATTAAACAGTACCTGAAAGGCTGCAAGGCTCTAATCAGCTGTCACATTTGGGAGTTGATTGGGACTGAGATCAGCTTGTTCAGCTCCTGATCCTTCACTGTACCCTTAGAGGAAATGTGACATAACTGGAGCTAATGTCCCTACTTTAAAGGTTCCTAGAAGCGTCCAATGTCATCATTTGAGTCAAAAGCACCTATTGGTCTAGAAAATAATTCTCCTTACTTCCTTTCTAGTGCTCAACTCTAAGATAAGCCAGAAACCCAAGATCAGTAATGACAACAACAACAACCCTGCTTTTATTAAAACTCATCATTGCCCATAAAATAAAGCAGATCTCTTGGGAAGAGTAAAGCCACCAACTAGCTACTTGTACATGAGAGAGGCATTTTCTGGTTGACACAGTGAGAAAAAAGCCCCAGATGGCAGATCTTTTTGGCATGGACTTCCCTGCTCCGGTTGTCTAACGTGTTCCTTCACTGCGTTCATTCTTCCTGCATCAGAATCGCCTTGGCAGTTTGCTTATTTCCAAGGAAGAAAAAAAAACAGGAAGGTTTGCATCTGCAAGATTCCTACCTTCCTCCTTAGATGCTACGGTGCCTACTCACAAGAGGTGGTGACTAAAATGACCTGGAGCCTTGGGTGAAAAATTTCAAATCTCTGTCCCGTGACAGGTTCAACACAGTCCCTTCCTCGTGAGAAAGGAAAGGGGATTCGAGTTTTGGAGGGCGTTACCTGGGTGGGATCTGATGCCTGATGCAGATTCTGAATGTATTTGAAAACAGGTTTTGGCATGTGGGGATGCAGCATGTTGCATGGCTGCTGGCTTCAGAGTATGTCCCGTGGGTTCGCGGCCCTGTCTTCCGTCACGAGGAATCCCTGCCAATCTAGGGTCTGCACACTGCTTCTGCCAGCCAATCTCTAATTTAGCATATGTACAAAGCCAATTTTTGGACACCATGATGGAGCTGGCACCTCTGCCGCCCTCCATATTTGCACTCACAGTGAAATAACAAGCAACGAGCAAGAAAGAAAAAAAGATGACATGAAAAGGCTTTCTAAATTCCCAGATAAATGGTGTATGTATTATATATATGTAGGTGTCTCCCTCCTCCTTTTCCAACATAAGCTTACCCCATGCCTTTCCTTGTAGTTATTTCATTGAGGTTTTCAATCTGGGATGCACTTAGCAATAGCCAACACTGACGAAGAGAAAACCCTGCTCCCCACTGAGAACATCTGATTTTTAAAATGTAGAAATGCTGCTCTTTACAAAATAGGACATTTCCCTTTTAATTAGTTTCAAAATACACCCAAATAATTTGCCATTAGGAAATGATACCATTTTAGAGTACTTAAAAATAATTCCCATGCATGCAATTTGATGAGAGGCCCAAGCTAGTGAAACCTGCAGTTCTGAGATAAATGGAGCTGTTTCTGTGGGAACAGCTGTCATTACCATGGGAAAATGCCCCTAACCCACAGGCTTTCATCACTGACTTCACTCAGAAAACCTGTGTTTAAGGTGTGTTTGTTGAAATATATGGGAACAATTGCTAATTGAGTCTCGAGTGCACCCATCCGACTTAGCTGAAACTGTGGCTCTTCCTGCCTCCTTCCCTTCTATAGAGTTTTTGCCCATCATCTAGTTTTCGAACAGTTCTTCAAAAGAGAACAGGTAGCCACAAAAACTCTATGGTGTTATTTCATGTTGTCTTTGAAAATAAATACATATATTGTGTTTGTACACCTTGCAATCTGTGGGTCCTGCGTCCCCAGAAGGGCACCCCTCAGGAGGGGCATTTCAACTCTTCCCTGTGCACAAATGAAACGAAAATCTCTGAATCAAAGGGAAGGGGAGACTATGCAATTTTCTAAAGTATATTTCTTCCAACACATGGATTTGATTCATGACAATGGCCAACTTTTTGACTATTCTGGTGAGATCCCTGCTCCTCTGCGCAAGTGAGCCTTGGCGGGTAGGCACGCTAGCATGGGATGAATGAACCCTCCCGAACCATACCCCATCCCCACATACGATGGCGCCTGTCGGGACAAAGCGAGAGTCTGAGCCTTGCATGTATAAATATAAATATTTCAAGAGCTTGGCTGCTGGCAAGCTTTGCACGGCATGCAGAAGCCAAGCTTGATTGCCCTGCCCTGGTGTGGGGCTCCCCAGGTGGCAGGGGCTGAGAGCGGGCAGTGTGGTTGGTAGGGGGTGGATGTGAGTGCCTCCAGTCATTCTGAGTAGCCCCTGGGCTGATTAGTGACAAGGGCTGACAGGCTCCTAAGGGGAGGTCCTGTCCAGTTTCTTTCTGCAGCGGGGATGATGGGCCATGCATGGGGTCCTGAGGCAGAGACTGGGGACTTTTTCGTGTGACTGTGACTACATTCCTCATCAACAAGACCACGCTCATGGTCTCTTTGGAGGCCATTGACTCACTGGAGGATTACCATTAAGGGACGTCTGCTCAGTGGCGCCAGGTCCTTTCCCCACCCCTCAGGGGCTCCACCCAAGCCAGACAGAAGGGCAGGGCACTAGCTCTGGGAATTAGAGAGGGGAATCGATATGTGTATACGGAACACAGTCACGGACAATTGAAAAGGCTCACACGTAACCCCACTGGGAACTGCTTCCAACTGGAGTCTGTGGTAAATGACTCACGGAACCTAGACCCTGCCTCATCTGCCTGGGAATGGCCAAAGGTGAGCCTTGTAACGTTTGTGATTCAGACTTAAAGTGATTAAAATGTATATGAAGGGTTCCAGAAACGACCCTGGAGATAAAAATAATAACTTAAACAGGGAGGAGCGTTTCTCTCCTGAGTGATCTTGGAACCTGGAATTATGAGATGACAATTTTTTCAAGTTTAGTGTCTTTCAAGGAAAGACACCTTCATTGACACCTAAAGCTTACAATGTGAGTCCCACTGCCTCGGGCCCCGAGACAACTCCAACTCGGTGGTGTATGGAGATTCCTCGCCAAGGGGCATGTGTTCCAACAGGGCGACCATCTCAGGGAGTAAGGAGAGGCTGAACAGGGATGAGAACCAAGACAGACACGGGATTAGAATGCAGATGATCTGAACTCCCCACTTCTGATGAAGTAAAATGGATCCAGATTTTTTAAAAGATAAAATATGTACCTTAGTTTTAGCAAAGCTTAGTAGATTTCAAGATCAGAGTTGGACTATGATTTGGGATTCATTTGCCTGGTTTGTTGTTCCAGTAATGCAGTTGGTTTTCCTAGTGAAAAGAAAATGTTTCATACCCTGGACTGCTGAGAGTTGGATTGCAATAGAGTCAAAGAAAAAGGTAGTCTCTGGATAGAGAGCAGCTGTATCAGTCAGGGCTGTCCAGAGAAACAGGATCCATAAGAGATACACAGATAGACTTATTTTAAGTAATTGGCTCATGAGACTGTGGATTGACAAGTCTGAAATCTGCAGGACAAGCTGGCAGGCTGAAAACTCAGGTAGGCATTGATGTCATAGTTCTGAGGCAGATTTTCCTTTCCAGGAAACCCCAGTTTTGCTTGTAGGACCTTCAACTAATCAGAGGAAGCCCACTCACCTTATGGAGGGCAATCACCTATACATAAATCAACTGACTGTAGTGTTGACCACACTCACAAAATACCTTCCTTTTAATCAAACATCTAGTGTTTGATTAGATAACCGGGTACTATAGCCTATCTAAGTTGACACTTAAAATTGACCATCACAGTAGCTTTCTTCCAAACTGTGAAGAAATTTAAATAAACGCCTTCAGGCCCTGAAGAGTCCAGCCTTCTCCCTTCTGCAAAGACCCCATAAGCCACTGCCTACCATGTGAGTTATGATACACTGGCGGATCTGTAGCCCTTTGTCCAGTGGGGTGAGGCTGCAGATTCTGCAACTTGTGTGGATGATGGACAGAGAGGGGACTGGGAAGCAAACTGAAACTGTGGGCAGGAAGACCTATCTATTCGATGATATCTATTCAGGTTCTACCAGTGTCCATGAGGGACTTACCGCAATCACAGCCAGTGCAGGAATGGCAATCTGTGCTGCCCATCTGCCCAGTTCCTGACACATGTTCTCCCTCACCACATTCTCAGATATTCACTAAGTGTGCCTGTGAGCATGATGTGCTCTCAGCGTGTGCACAGCCTCAGGAAACAAGATTACCAGTGTGCTGTACTGAGCCAACAAGTCATGGCATTCTCATCCCAAAGAAGCAGGCTCCCTTCCCCACTAATTACATTCTAAATCCTTCCTCTCGTAATCTTTATATTAATAAATGCTTTAAACAGCAGATCATCCCTCATAAAAAAAGGGGACTAAGCCAAAGGGGAAAAACTACCTGGAAGAAAAATGTGTCATTTTGATTCTTATCTCTAAGGTCAGCTAATAAGCAACATTTACAGGGCAACTTCTCATTCATTATAAAGCGCATTCACATGCACTTACTTGGTTTTTATCTTTGTAGCAACCCTAGGAGGTAGTTGATATTATTCCCATTTTACAGAAGACGGCACTGAAGCTCAGAGGGGTTAATGGACTGTCCTGATGTCACACAGCCATCAGACTGCCAAGCAAGGATCTTCTGCCTCTAGTTCTACCTTGAGCTGCCCAGACTCCTCCAGGGCTTGTCGCTAGTGAGCAGTTCACCCTCTCAAACCTTACCTTATGGAATTACATAAACATGGCTAGAGTCTGCCTGTCCAATAAAACATGAAACGACTGCTTATGGACATCTTTGCTGAAGGTAGCATACCCACAGACAGCCAGGTACCATTTCTTCTCCATGTGTCTTTCTTGGGTGCAGAGAACTCTATTGGAAATCAGTGGGAGGCCTCTGCCCAATAAAGAGTGGGGGGCAGGGGGTGAGAAGCAGGATGTGAACCTATCCCATAAAGTGAAAACTGACATCCTAACAAATAATTAGGGAAAAATTCGAGGTTGTTTCCTCAGCTGATCATCACTGGCGGAGCCAACTTTGGATTAAACACTTCTGCTCAGTGGTTTTGACATTCTCAGTCAGGCATATCTTGATGAAATTAGAGATGCAGAAAATATTTTTTGATGGAGTGTGGGGACAAAACAGCTAGGAGGCAAGCCAATTCTGTGCGCAAACTTGTGCAGACTGAGATAAAGAGGAAAAGAAAAGGCAAGACAACAAGGGGCGTGTGCTCGTGTGAGTGTGTGTGTGTATATGAAGGAAGATGAAAGCAAGTGACAGAAGAGGAAAGGCAGGCTGGGCTGATACTAATTAATTAGACTTTAAGATCCTGGCAGCAAGAGGTGTGTTTATAAACAATCTTCACTAAAACATACCTTTCCAATTATTAACTGTTTTATTTGCCAGAAATAGTCTCTGCTCTAATTATTCTGTACTTGTTTCAATCCAAAAGTGGGGAGAGAAATACTAATAAGTGACCATAACCATTCTTATGCTATAATACATATCTCTGCACAGAAGTTAACATTTCCCATGCTCAGCTAATGAAGTGAGGCCAATTCAAATCAATTCACAAAAGGATTAGCTGGGGGGGGGGGGGTGGGGGGTGGGGAGGGCTATTAGTCAGAAGGCTTTCAAGCTAATAGAAAAAATTAGACCAAAAATAGAAGAAATAATAGAATTCCAACCATTCAGGAATCTCTTGGTAGTATGTTTATGCCAAGCCACCAGCAACCTGACGTTTTTCTACTGGGACTTATTTAAGTCTAATCTGTGAGGATAGAATAAATATTTCTTGCAGACCTGCCAAATCTTTTTTTTACAAAATTATTTCCCATATATCTTTTCCGAGGAAGTGACTAGAGGATGTACTCCATTAAAATGAAGGAATAAACCAAGAAAGAAAAATACATGAGATCCAATAAGCAAAAGACCCAACTCAGAAATCAGGCAAAAGGACTACATGGATGACAGAATGGGAAACTACCAGAATGATTTACTGGGCAGTCGGCTCAGATGGAGCAGTGGATGACAACTTGTCGGGGAAAAATAGAACAGATAGGTTACTTGATGTATTTAAAGACACTTTACGGCTCTGTTGGAGAGTCCAGAATTGAATTAGTGATAGATACACAGAAAAAAAGCAAATTGAATAGATGAATGGATAAACAAACTGTGGAACATCCAGACAATAAAATATTATTCACCAATAAAAAGAAATGAGCTATCAAGCCACAAAAAGACATGGAGGAACCTTAAATGCATATTGCCAAGTTTTAAAAGCTAGTCTGAAAATGCTACAGACTGTATGATTCCAATTATATGACATTTTAGAAAAGGCAAAACTATAGAGATCAGTGGTTGCCAGTGGCTCATGGAGGCAGGATGAATTGGTGGAGCACAGGGATGCTTTCAGGGTAATGAAAATATCCTGTGTGATCCTGTAATAATGGATACATAGCATAATGCATTTGTTAAAACCTGTAAACTAGCCAGGTATAGTGGCTTTTTTGCACCTATAGTCTCAGCTACTTGGTAGGCTGAGACAGGAAGATCACTTGAGCCCAGGACTTCAAGACCAGCCTGGGTAATATAGTAAGACCCTATCTCTATTTTTTAAAGAAATTAAGAAAGAAAAGAAACTCATCAACTGTATAACACAAAGAATCGTAATGTAAACTATAGACTTCAGTTAATGAAACATTTTTAAAGAAATAAATAAATTCAAGGCAATTATTAACTTCAGGAAAAACAATAAAGTAAACATAAGTATACAAATCAAACATGGCTCAGTTGTGAAAATATTTACAAGGTCACTTTAAGTAACAATGAATATTGATATAATCCCAAAATATATTTATGTTGGAAGGATGAGGAAATGGGAGAAGGGTAAGAGAGCTCAATCTTCATCTTACATATAAGGAAGTCAATAGATACTATCTTACATTTAAAAGTCAAGAAATAACAGTCTGATCATACTATCTAGAAATATGGAAGTTAACAGTAAGGAAGTTAAAACAGTTGAAAGTAGTTTCGTCTAGAAAGAAAGACTTGGGGAAGAACAAAGAAGGCTAATTTTCATTATGAGCTTTATTGTAACAGAAAAGAGACCCCTAACTCAGCTAGGTTTTTGCAATTCCTCAACACTTTGGGGCACAGTGTTTAGTCAGAGCTGTGATCACTCTCTGAGCACATGGATTGTATCTTAATTTTCATCTCATTGAAAATGTGTACCATTTGTCCAAGTGGAAACTGGGCTGAAGCATGACTGTGACCACCACCAAAGAAATGGCTAGACTTGCTAAGGTCTGCTGGGGTGATCTGTGATTGTGTTGTGCTTGATCTTGTTGAGCATGGCTCTTTTAAGTCACCATACCTGCCCCCTGCCAATGCACCAAACACCAACTTAAAGGGACTTTGAGCTTTTGTGAGTCAGTCTCAGCCTTACTTCTGAACCATTTCCTTGACTTCTTTCATGACTCTGATCCTGTCCCAGTTTTAAGCCTCCCAGCCACCAGTCATGCTGTTTTGCTCTGCTATTTACATTCTTCCCTACCTACTTTGGACTTGATGGTATGCCTACTATATTAGTTATTTATTGCTGTGTAACAAACCACTCTGAAACATAGTGGCTTACAACCACAACCATTTTATTTTATTATGAAACTGTGGGTCAGGATGTATATTGGCCCATTGGCATGATTCTCCTGCTGGTTTCACCAGGGGTCACTTATGTGGGTACAGTTATCTGGTGGCTTGACTAGGGCTGGATGATCTAAGATGGCCCCACTGACTTGTCTGAATGGTGGTGCAGACTGTCACTAAGGACCTGTGTCTCCAGTAGGAGGGTCTGAGATCCTAAATTAGGTGGTAGAGTTCCAGACATGCAAGCCTGCATGTGTTCCACTGTCCAAGCCATGTGGCCTAGTCCAGAATCAGTGTGAGAGGGGACTACACGAGGGTGTGGAGATGGGAGGCATGAATCACTGGGGTCTACCACAGACATTTTCCTGGTTATACTCTGGGTTCCTGCTTGACATGTGGCTAGCAGCCCTCAAATGGGGACTGGACAGCTCTCTAGGAAATGGATGTGCTATGTTGTTCCCAAGTAGAATGCAAGCTCACTGGGAATTCATTTTTCATTCCTTTATTGCCCATGCAAAGGAGAAAGCAAAGGTGATCAACTTTTTATGAAGAGAACTAAGTCCTCCTGAGTCTGGACTCAATACCATTGGGCTAGGCCAGACCTGTGAGAGCTGGGGAGAAGAGGAAAGCTTTGACCACATATATGTAGTACCTTGGTGTGCCTTGCAACAGACATCAAAATTCCTTGGCTATGCCCTTCACAGACAGCAAAAAGCCTAATTTTCCATCAAAAGAAAAGCAAAGCAAAGAAAATTAAATGTATATTTATCCAATAACGGAGCAATTTTTGATAAATTGTGACACATCTGTTCATTGGTATATTCACAGAATAATGTGAATTAAACCAACTAAATGCCAGGCACTGTTAGGTGCTGGGCATCCAAAGATGAGTACATTAAGTTCCTGATCTTATGATGCTCAAAGCCAAGTCGAGGATACCGATAAATATAGACATCCCTCCGTATCAAAAATCTAACCCATTCCTGAAAATGGTAAGTTTTGGATAGTGGGAGCCTGTATTCCATTATTAGGAATAGGACCAAGATTACTGTGTTCCCAGCCCATCTGCAAACCCCAATCAATTCCCTCAAATAATACTAGAAAGCTTAATTGCTTCCACCGAACAGTTTCTACATCACATAAAGTATTTCTACATCATATAAAGCATTTAAAACACAAATCACCTAATTATTTAACATGGAATGGGCACTCATTGCATTTTGTACACTACATGATACTGTACAGTAGTAGACACAATTTATGTTTTCCTTCTATGCCATATTAAACGTGTATGGTAATGTACATAAACAATGAAACAACATGCTAAGGATCCTTCTTGGAAGACATTTTTACTTAATAACACAGGATGGACGCTCACGATAATGCACACATTTAAACAACACATGGTGCCATCCCGACAGGAGAACAGCTGAGCTCCTTCCGCTCCTCTAATCTGAGTTCACACGAAACCTAAATGTTTTTCCCAGCACACACATGCAAATTGTCAGAATTTTGATCCAGATGGTGAATTCTGGGTTAAATATTTCTGCAAATTGTTAGAGTGACTACTCCAATGGTGAGAGTGTAGATGGTGCAATATTAATCTTGTACTAAGATTGAGACTGTGAAGCAACATGACAATGATCCCTGCAGAGGGTTACAGGACCAAAGGAGAAAACAAAATTGTCTCAGACAAATATAGCTAGGTAGACATTCTTTGGGCGGGGGTGGGGAGTCTGGGGGAGGTAGGCAAACAAAGTATATGGAAGCAGTCCATGGATTGTTGGGCTGTTACTATGCTAAGTTTCTGAGTGATTGTTTCACTCTTGTTTGTGCAATAAAGACAAAAATTTTAAAATATGAGCATGTACAAAAACAATGGATGCAAATATAAGTGTGAGTGCACGGGAGTGCAGTACCCCCTCACTGCCCCCTAGACACTCCTCAGTGCCTGGGCGGACCATGTGCAATGTTCACCTTAAAGCCCAGGTGCCTTGCCACCTGACAAGGCAAACTGCCCTTTGACCTCTGAGCTCATGCAGAAGTGTCAGCTCCCTCATCCTATGCTAAGAACACAGACACAGCAGCCTCCGTGAGACACAGCATAGATGGGACAACAGATGGAGAGGGCCCGACACTTGGGGAAAATCACCTGGGTGAGGTCTGCTTTAGGGAAGCTGGGATTCTCTGCAACCAGCAGCCACTGAGTGCAAATGTCCAAGTTTATAGGTATAAATCTGTGATGGTTAATTTTATGTGTCAACTTGGCTGGGCTAAGGAATGCCCAGATCACTGGTAAAACACTTCTAGGTATACATGTGAGGGTGTTTTTGGGAGACATTAGCATTTGAATCAATAGACTAAGTAAAAAAGATCTGCCCTCACCAAGGTGGGCAGGCATCATCCAATCTGTTGAGGGCTCAAATAGAATAAAAAGGTGAGTAGAACGCAAAGGACAAATTCTCGCTCTTCCTGAGTTGGGGCATCTATCTTTTCCTGACTTCAGAGCTCCTGGCTGTGGGGCCTTCAGATCTGGAGACTTACATATGTGGCCTCCCTGGTTCTCAGGCTTTTGGATTCAGATGAATCACACCACCTGCTTTTCTAGGTCTTCCGTTTGCAGACAGCAGATCGCAGAACTTTCCAGCCTCCCTAACCACGTTAGCCAATTCTCATAATAAATCCCCTCTTATATATCTATATATATCCTATTGGTTCTGTTTCCCCAGACAACCCTGACAAATACTATATATATATAATCTTTTTTTCCAGTAATAATACAAGTACTTTGCTCTGTACAGTAGGTGACTGAGAGTTTATTAATTTTTTTTTTGAGACAGGGTTTCATTCTGTCACCCAGACTGGAGTGCAGTGGCATAATCATAGTTAACTGTAGCCTCAAATTCCTGGGCTCCAGTGATCCTCCTGCCTCAGCCTCCCCAGAAGCTGGAACTACAGGCATGTGCTACCATACCTGGCTAATTTTTTTAAAAATTTTCTTTTGTAGAGATACTATGTTGAACAGGCTGGTTTCAAACTCCTGGCCTCAAGTGATTCTCCCGCCTCAGCCTCCCAAAGTGCTGGAAGTACAGGTGTGAGCCACCATGCCTGGCCTATTAAATTTGTGTAATTTAAATTATACCTTGGAAACATAAGGCACTCAATATATAAAAGTCCCCTTGTAGAGAATTTTTTGTCTTGATAAGTTGGATTTTCTCAAAGCAGGATATAACAGCAACATCTTACACTAGTTTTAGACAATTACAGTGCATCGGCTTGATGGAATATTAAGCAGTCATTAACATTTATAATTATGAAGACTGTGGAGATGTGGAAAAATGCTTCTGGTGTGTTAAGTGAAAAAGAGCTAATGTAAAATTATATTTAAACTGTTACTGCAACTAAGTACAAACGCCCAGGGAAGGGCTGGAAAAGAACATGGAATAAGGAAAGCTTTTTTACACACACCACATTTCAATCTCAAGTGGATTAAGTGAAGCTTTGTAAAAAGCAAATCCTACATCACAGCTATAGAAACGGAAGAGGTTAAAATGACTTCACAACACATTTCAGCTCCAGCAGTATGAGTTGTTGTAACAGAGAAACCCCACAATTAAAGAGGATTAGCATAATAGTAGTGCCTTTCCTGTTCATGTCGAATCTGATCAGCGGCAGTGTGGCAGTGTGTGTCCGTGTGTGTGTGTGTGTGTGTGTGTGTGTGTGTGTGTGTGTGTTTTCTGCTCCATGTGATCTTCAGGAGCCCTGGCTGCCAGTGGCTTTATCATCTTTAACCCGTAACTACCACAGTCTTTCTCTATTAACAATCAACCCGAGGATGGAGAAAGAACACAGAGAGTGAAAAGTTTTGTAGGCAGGAGCTGGAAGTAGTAAATCCTTTCTGACCACATGCTATCAGCCGAAGTGTAATCCTAAGGTGATAGATAACTGCAGAGGAAGGGTGGAAGTAGATCTGTGTGCCAGGAGGAAGAGGAAATGGGTTCTGGTGACCAGCTGACTGATCTCTGCCACGTAAGTTCTCATATCTGATCAGCAATAGGGCAAGAATTGGAATCCAGGTCTTTCCTTCTTTTTTTCTCCCTTCCTCCTTCCCTCACTTCTTCCGTCACTTCTTCCCTCCCTCCCTTCCTTCCTTTTCTTCCTTCCTTCTTTCCTTCCTTTTGAGACAAGTTCTCACTCTGTCACCCAGGCTGAGTGCAGTGGTGTGATCACAGCTTACTGCAGCCTCGACCTCCCAGGCTCAAGTGATCCTCCTGCCTCAAACTCCCATGTAGCTAAGACTACAGGTGTGCACCACCGCGCCCAACTAATTTTTAATTTTTTTTGTAGATATGGGGTTTCACCATGTTGCTAAGACTGGTCTTAAACTCCTGGGTTCAAGCAATCCTCCTGCCTTGGCCTCCCGAAGTACTGGGATTATAGGCATGAGCCACCATGTCCTGCCCAGTGGTTTTTCTTTACTTTAGCTCAGTGCTTAAGTTTTCTTTTGTTGTTGTTGTTGTTGTTGTTGTTGTTTTGAGACAGAGTCTCACTCTGTTGCCCAGGCTGGAGTGCAGTGGCGCCATCTCGGCTCACTGCAAGCTCTGCCTCCCAGGTTCACGCCATTCTCCTGCCTCAGCCTCCTGAGTAGCTGGGATTACAGGTGCCTGCCACCACACCCAGCTAATTTTTTGTATTTTTAGTAGAGATGGGGTTTCATCGTGTTAGCCAGGATGGTCTCGATCTCCTGACCTCGTGATCTGCCCGCCTCGGCCTCCCAAAGTGCTGGGATTACAGGCGTGAGCCACCGCGCCCGGCCAGTGCTTAAGTTTTCACATCTTCTCTCTCTTAATCACTTTCCCTCTCCTCCACTCTCCTCCCCTCTCCTTTCCTCTCCTCTCTCTCTCTCTCTCTCTCTCTCTCATACACACATTAAAGCTAAAGATATATATGTTGAAATCTAAACAGGAGAGTTGTTCTACATCTAAGGACACCCAATATACAATCTATGCTTCTTTTGAGGAAACACGCTACGATCTCAATGAAAATCATTCCTGGGGAAAGAAAGAGTGAGCAGGGATAAATCCTGGTGATGGAACAAGAGAATCTGGCGAAGAGCTGACTCAGCTGAGAAAGAAGGAGTGAAAGCCTACATAATGACATGGCCTTTACTCACATTTCCGGGGTCATTCGCATCTTTGTCAGGCATTATCCCATGGTTGATGGGTAGCAGGAAGTAAAACCCTATCCGCAGCACACGTTCAGGCTCCCCACCACTTCCATGGAGCCCCAGCCTGAAGGCGCTATAGAAAACAGCTGGCATATTTATCTTCTTGGGAGCCTTAGTCCATGTGGGCTTCTATAACAAAATACCATAGACCGGGTTGCTTATAAACAATAAAAATTTCTTTCTCACAGTTCTGGAGGCTGGGAAGTCCAAGATCAAGGCACTGGCAAATTCGGTGTTTGGTGAGGACTTGCTTCCTGGTTCGTAGATGGAACTTTCTCACTGCGTCCTCCCAGGGCTGAAGGGGTAAGGGAGCTCTGAGGAGCCTCTTTCATATGGGCGCTAGTCCAGTTCATGTGGGCTCCATCTCATGACCTAATCATTCCTTAAAGGCCCCACTTCCAAATACCATCACACTGAGGTTCCAACACATGAATTTGAGGGTGACACATACATTCAGGTCATAGCAGGGCCCATTTTACGGGCTACTGCCTCACTTTTGGGGTTCTAAGACACTTGCCTGTTTTCAGAGCAATTTCACTGTGCTCCTGACCAGCAAAAGTAAGGGCACAGTCATTGAGAGCCAGTTCCAAGCAAAACATCCTAAATAGCACATCAAAATATCATTTGGGGGTAAGCTTCAGCATCTTGGAAAACAGATATCTGTCCCAAGGTTGGCATTTTGATGTTAAATCTTCTCATTTGTTAAACAAATGAGTTCAAATCAGAACAAATGACCAAATCTTATTGGTCTCTGGTGACTGTTGTTTATGCCAAATATAGAAGTTATAGCCAGAGCTTACATTGGACAATGTGAAAAAGAAATTTGCTATTTTATATTTCTCTGTCCTCTGCCAAATCTAACCAGTGCAATGCCTTGAACATTTGGGCACTTGGTAAATACTAAGTTAGTCATTGCGAACATAATTACTATGTTAAGTTGTTTGACTGGAATTCAGAAACAATTGAAGTAGGGATAACTGTACCTATACAAAATGCAGCCAGGCTGCTCTGCTCTGATAGATCTTTAACAAAAAATTTTTAAATTTTTAATTAAGTTTTAATTAATTATTATTATTATTATTTTTGAGACAGGCTCTCATTCCCCGTCACCCAGGCTGGAGTGCAGTGGCGCGATCTTGGCTCACTGCAACCTCTGCCTCTCGGGTTCAAGTGATTCTCCTGCCTCAGCCTCCAGAGTAGCTGAGATTACAGGTGCACACAATCATGCATGGCAAATTTTTGTATTTTTAGTAGAGACGAGGTTTCACCATGTTCGTCTTGAACTCCTGGCCTCAAGTGATCTGCCTGCCTCGGCCTCCCAAAGTATTGGGATTACAGGTGTGAGCCACTGTGCCTAGCCAATTTTTTTTATTTTTAGAGACAAGGTCTTGCTCTGTCACTCAAGCTGGAGTGCGGTGGTGCCATCATCACTCACTGTGGTCTTGAACTCTTTGGCTCAAGGAATCCTCTGTCCTCAGCCCTGCAAGTAGCTGGACTGCAGGTGCACGCCACCATACCCAACTATTTATTTTTTCTTTTGCTACACCTGGCTAATTTTTTTCCTTTTGGTAGAGACGGAGTCTTGCTATTTTGCCCAGGCTTGCTCTGATAGATCTCTGAGCTTTTCATAGGTCCATCCATCCCCTCATCTACACCATCCCCATGCACCATCCCCACACACCATTCACACACACGTACATGAGTTATATCTTGCAGCACACAAGGTTTTAGCTCCCTTCCCGGATTTGAGTTTTAATCTGCTGTTCTTGGGAATGCAGCTCCCCAGAATTGTTCCATGGAGGGATCCTTTGTCCTGATTAACAGTGGGTTCTGAAGTGCCTCCCCTAGAGGCAGTGTGAGACCATGTGGGGTGTGTTACCTCTGGGACCATTCAAGAAACCTGTGCTTTAAGAGGCCCACCCTGGCTTGCTCTCTCTTTTTTTTGAGATGGGGTCTCACTCTGTTGCCCAAGTTAAGTGTAGTGGTGTGATCATGGCTCACCACAGTCTTGACCTCCTGGGCTCAAGCAATTCTCCTGCCTCAGCTTCCTGAGCAGCTGGGACCCATAGGCATGCACTACCATGCTGGGCTAATTTTTGATTTTTTGTAGAGATGAGGTCTCACTATGTTGCCCAGGCCAGTCTCAAACTTTTGGACTCAAGCAATCCTCCTGCCTCAGCCTCCCAAAGTGCTGGGATTATAGGCTTCAGTCACCACGCCCGGCCTCCTTTTTTTTGTTTTTTTTTTTTTTTTGAGACAGTGTCTTGTTCTGTTGCCCAGTCTGGAATACAGTGGTGTCCTCATAGTTTACTGCATCCTTGACCTTCTAGGTTCAAGCAGTCCTCCTGTCTCAGCCTCCCAAGAGGCTGGGACCACAGGTGAATGCCACTATGCCTGGCTAGTTTTTTAATTTTTTTGCAGAGAAGGGGTCTCTCTCACCATGTTGCCCAGGCCAGTCTCAAACTCCTGGGCTCAAGCAATCCTCTTGCCTTGGCCTCCCAAAGTGCAGGAATTACAGTCATAAGCCACTGTGTCTGGTCTTCTCCCTATTTTTTGTTTCCATGTTCAAAGGGGCAAACAATGCCTTTGGGAAAACTCCAGGAGGCTTAGTTCCTATGCCCTGAATTCAGTCTCTGTTTCTGACTACATGATCTTGGGTGAGTTCCTTGATTTTTCAGTGGGTTTACCAGCCCTTGAACCTGGGCTTGTTGTAACCCATAATATCTATATCATGAGGAGAGGGGAATGGCAATTTAAAAGCAGGTATCGGAATTCTTCAGGGAGAGAATTGTCTTTTTGAAAATATCATTGTAATAGTCATCTTCAATATAATTTGTATAGAAAAACTTAGGGTGGAAAGAATGATCTTCTGTTCAGTTAAAACAAGAAAACAAACAAAACCTTGTTGGGCCATTTGTGAGTGGAAAGAGAGCCCTCAGAGTAAGGCTGGAATGGGTTAGTGAAAGAAACCAAATTTCTGTGCAAAATGAGGTAGGAAGAATGAAGAGGCTTTGGCAGTTGGAGAAGGAAAGGGAGAGGGAGTTCAGAGTCCAGAAAGGTGGCAGGACTTTGGTCCACGGGGATGGCCTATAGACTTTTCCATTTTAAGTAGCTTATTGTGCTATGATGTGATTCTCAGAGGCAGAAGGACTTGGGGACGGCAACATATCCAACGTCTAGTTTACAGGGAAGGTGTATGGAGCACTTATATATAAGTATATATATACAGTACTACTGTCAGGCATTATGTTAAGCATTTTACATGCATATTCTGATTTAATCCTCATACCCACTCTGTGTGACAAGCCTGTTGCTATCCCCATTTTACAGATGAAGACACCGAAGCTGGCTGAAGTCAGTTAGTTAGTGGTGAGTTAGTAAGTGGTAAGTGGTTAGTCAATAAGTTAGTGGCAGAGGCAGAGCCCAAATCCGAGTTTGACTAACTCCAAAGTCTATTCTGTTAGTCACTAGAGCACACTGTCCCCATGAACACTGAAGATTGCAGTACCAAGCTACTGAGCAGAAATTATTTGTGGTTTACTAATTAAGGGCAATAAAAGCACCCCAGAAATGCAAAGTACTAAATAAATACTAGTATTAATGTTCTTGCACTTGACCACTGACATGTGAAGACAGCACTGTCATCTAAAATGGAAACGTGAAAGCCAGAAAGGGCTTATTAATGTCAGATGCAAATGATATGTTTAGACACTAATGTTTGCATTCCACTGGATATTTCTATTCCAAGGGCCATGTTCTCAGGCATGGGACCCCCATTAAGGTCAGGATCGTTTGCAAATCTAGAAA
Organism: Pongo abelii; assembly: GCF_028885655.2. Taxonomy (NCBI): domain Eukaryota; kingdom Metazoa; phylum Chordata; class Mammalia; order Primates; family Hominidae; genus Pongo; species Pongo abelii. The sequence goes on along the minus strand of NC_071999.2, from coordinate 105,998,829 downwards.
AAAATATGGCAGTATCATTTCATTTTTTTTTTCCTGAAACAAAAATAAAAATGGTTCACCATTTTGGTGCAGAATTTTCAAGCAAAAATCATGGTGTTTCTAACCACTCCAGATTAAAAAAGAAGAAATTATAGCCTTTCATTCTCCTAGCAGGATGTAACTAAGGTTTAGATGAGTGAACAGATGCATGCAAAAATCAGCCACGCGCATAGAAAACATTCATTTTCACAATCTGGTAAATCTGCTAGGTATGCATGAAATGGAGCCAAATCAATTTCAGCAGTATGTGATATCACAGCTTTGGCATGACAGGGCCCCTCCTTGGCCCCACTTGTCTCCAGGGCTGCTACCAACCAGAGGCTGGGTATTGATCACTCGGCACCCAAGGATCTGAGTAGTTCCATAACTGGTGGCATGAGTCACCCCAGTTAACCGGCTGGTGTTACTTCCATCTCCAGTCAGGGTCCAGCACGTGATTACGCTTTTCCTTTTCCCATTTCATGCGGAAAAGAGACCTTTTCTGAGCTTCTTGCTACCTGGTCATTTATCCCTCCTATAGGGAGGTCATAGAACACAGAAATCTGAAAACCGCAAGTGTGTGTAGAAATCATCTTGTCCTGTTCTTTCATTTTATGGATGAGGTCCAGGGAGGAGAAAAGTCTTGGCCAAGGCCACATGGGCATTTAATAATGACTCAGCCACCTTCTGATTCCCAAACCCATGTTTTTCTCACTGCAGGCTGTCTCCATTGGAAACTGTACTCAGACTATATAAAAGGGAATTATATAATTCTGTAACCCCAAACATCTATATGTCTATAAAATATTTATAGTGCAAAGGGTTCTACTGAGTCTTCTCTGAGATTTCTTGTTTTTCTACTGGACTGTGAGTCCTCAAACCCATAACAATACGAGTGTGCAATCCCTTGTTAGAAAACCCTAGACAAATGTGTTTTGGATTTAAGAAGTTTTTGGACTTTAAAATGGTAAGACGGCACCTAGACAGTCTATTTAATATCTCCCCTCTCCAAAACCTGGAGCAAAGTGTAGGAACAGTCACACTATGAGGACGAAGTCTCAGTCTCATAGCAGTTTAGGTCAGGCTTTGCTGCCCAATGTGTCAGCTGCAAACTTAATAATAAAACTTTTGGTTTTCAGCTTTTCGGATTTTGGAATAGTGGATACATGATTGTGGATTCATGCTGCTCTCTTCATATGGGAGGCATTAAATAAACATCAGGGACTAGTTGGCTGGTATTGCTTTATCAATAAGAAGGGTGGTTTTTCCTGAAACTTGTCAAGACTTGTATTTCTCTATAGATTTCAGTTATTCCAAGTGCCTCTCAGTCAGTTACATTCCAGATAACCAAATGGAATAGCCCCCAGGGAACTGGGTTCAGAAGCTGAATGCCCTGTTTGTTTCGTGGATTTTTCATAAAACAAATCCAGCCAGGATCACCAGAGGGGCGGGCTGCTTTAGGAGGCAGCTGGAGGTCATGTGGGGACTGGCAGTGGCACCTGTCCTCCTGGGCAGGAGCGCAGACAGCTCCTGCCACCAGGTCCCCAATGGGCAACTGATCCCGCCTGCCATTTCTGGGCTTTCTCTGGCTCCAACCGCTTCTCAGCTTCCTCCTTCTCATCAGATGGGCAGGTTTCCAGAGCTGTCAGATTTTCTTCTGCCCAAGTTAACAGGGACATTGATTTTGGAGGAAGGGAGGCCCTTCCTCCCACCCCCGTCCTTCCCTGGCTCCTGGCTGAGCCACGCCAGCTCTGTGGCATTGTCCGGTTTTATTATTACTGCCTGGCTGAGGCCTCCCTTCCCAGGTGGCCCCTGTGGCTTCCAGCCCCTCTCCACTTGGCATGTTGACATGCATTTTTGGTCTCCTAGGGAGAGCCTGCTTACCTGGATAATGGGCACTTGACCCCCTGGTTTCCAAAGTGGGCTTCTGTACCACAGCGGGACCTGCATCTGTTTTTATTGTTTTCTGGACTGTCACCAGGAGGGAGTCCTATAAACGTGACCTTGCTTGGCTGGCTTTGGGATTGATGGAAATCAGGTCACTTTGGGGGTTCTAATGGGCCTGGAGGTATGGGTTTTAGAGTGGCACCACAGGGTCCACTGCATGTGTGGAAGAGGTCTTTGCTCCTTCAGGACTGGAACGTGGCTCTCCTAAAATTTTTTATCTGCCATGGCATTGTAGACTCCTGTTTCTTTGTAAACTTTCCTAGGAAGGACAAGAGAATGGAATTTTGCTTAGAAAACTGGAATGGTCTTCTAAGAAAAAGAACCCACTTCTGCCTTTTGGAGCCGACAAGAGGGCTATGTTTGGAGGGGAAGGAGGGGGGGAAGGAGGGAGGGAAGGAAAGGGAATTCAGTCTCTGATGTCATCTGTCTTCCTCATCACCCTCCACTCTTCTCATTGACCATGGTGACAGCCTCCCCATCCACACCTGCCCAGCTCAAATCCATTCTGCTGCATTCAGAATGCTATTTTGCAAGACACATATCTCTGCCGCTCGAAACCCTTAGTAGCCTTCCATTACCCTTAGAATACATCTAAAATCCTCACTGCAGACCAAGTCCTGGATCACCAGGCCCCTGCCTTCCTCTCTAGGCTCATCCTGCATGACCCTGGGCTCTGGCCGCTCTAGCCAAGCTTCGCTTCTCACAGTTTCTTGGCAGTGCCCAGCTTCTTGTTGCCTCTGGCCTTTGGCATGTGCCTCCCCCTCCACCCACAGCCTCTCTCTCTGCTCCACTCCCCACTGTACCCCACACTTAGTCTAGTTACCTCCGCTCCATCCTTCAGCTCCTAGTTCAAATGGCATTTCCACAGGGATTCCCTCTCTCCACCCTGGAGTCCTGTTTTACACTCTCCTGTATTTTGTCTTCCCATCACATATGACAGTTCACAGACAAACGTTGATGTGAGTGGCCACTGGAATGATGTATGTCTGTCTCACCAGCCATAAGCCCGGAGAGGAGAGGAGCTACACTTACTTACACCTCTGTCACCTCTAGTGATAGCTTTGTGTTGCCAGAAAGTGGTTTCTCAATCATTATTTGATGAGTTACTGAGTGAATCATTTATCTAGCTAGTATGACTTCACCAACAATGTTACTCCCATGTGATAATAATAAAAAAAATCCGCCTATGCTATTCTAATGTAGAATGGACATTTCCACTTGCCAGCAAAACTTGGGCATAGGTTATTCTTGAGCGTTTTGAGCTAGTCGGGATGGATGAGCAGATGTCCCCATTCCCTGGTGACAAGTCTGCTTGGTGGCTTCATCCAGCTTCATGTTTCTCTCCTGAAGTTCCTTCAGGCTCTCTCACTGGCAGACTGGCATGTCTTCCCGAGTTGGCCAAGAGGAACGTGTCACATTGGCAATAATGTCAGCAGACTCTGAGGCCACTAAGGAGAGCAGCAAGCGAAGGCCGGGAGGGAGCCTTGGAAGACAGCTCATTACCAGAGGCGCCAGCCGTCACACCCTCGATGGAAGGGCATAATTGCTGAAAACAGCTAATCGCTAACAGCGTGACAGCCAAGGGGCCTGCAGCCATCCCTTTCTTCACTTCAGGATCCATCCCCCCATGAGGGGAAAGGTGCCAAAAGAGGAAGCCAGGCAGGCAGACACAGCTCTGTCTCACAGAAGGGGAATGCCTTCCTCCAACTTTCACAAGACACTTTGGGAACCCTCTCTTCATTTGTTACCAAGCTTGAAATCTTGATGCTGCCATCCAAATGAAGTGCCTTGGGACTTCAGAGATAGAACCTTGAGCCCAGCATCGGAGAGGATGGTCTTCCACATGACACTGGTCATGCACAGAAGGGAGGCTCCCAAAAGTAACATTTTGTGTTCAGGAGAGTTATGCAGGCAAACAAGGACTGAACACCCCTTGTGTAGATACTCTTGAATACAGTTCCTACAGGAAGATTAAAATAAATAATACTCCCCGTAATTTATTTGTTAAATTATATTTATTATAAATATAGTAATTCATTAAAATAAGTGGATGGCTTCATTTAGCAAATGTCCAAATAGATATCAAAATGGAAATTGTCGTAGGAACGTGGGAGGTGTGTGTCTACGAAATTAACAAGCATATAGTACCAGGGTAAATTCAAGCATTTCTTTTCCCCCAACCCACCTCCCTCAGGCATCTGACAAGTGTCTTGTGTGTGTGTCCAGCTGTGCTAGATACTCAGGACATGAACTTGCTTGTGGCCTTAAGGAGCTTATGTACTCATGGGAGAACCCACAAATAAGTCAGTAACTGTACTTTAGAATAGGAAGGACCAGGATCGGAGCTGTCAATGTGAGTTTTTTGATGTATGAAGGCAGTTTTTGAACATGGAAAAGATCATATAGGTTACTTTGGTTTTTAAGTTAATATTAAATTCATTAAAATTACCAATTCAAAAATTCACTTTCCTTAGGCCTTTGTCCTCCACCTCCAATGTTATCATTCTATTTATAAATAAAATTGATTACTTCAGGTTGAATATATCTAAACAAGTTGAAATCTCAATTGGCACCATTTATGACTTTATTAAATTCCCTTAAACTTTCAAAACTATATTCATGAATTTAATACAGTCATTTTCTTATCCTTTGAAAGCTCGATCTAACAAGAAAAACCTCAAATACTTCAACACTGCTTTTAAGTCTATAATTTTTTTTAAGTCTATAAATTATAGTACTATCTCTGGTGACTAAAGTTGCTTATGGGCCAGATATCTTCTCCAGCACAAAGGGCTCAGGTGACCGTTCCTCTACAGGAGGATCCTAGGCCAGACACAGTAGCTCACACCTAAAACCTCAGCACTTTGGGAGGCCGAGGCAGGCTGATCGCCTGAGCCCAGGAGTTTGAGACCACTCTGGGCAACATGGCAGTACTCCATCTCTACAAAAACACAAAAAATGAGCCTGGAGTCGGGGTGTGGGCCTGTGGTCCCAGCTACTCAGGAGGCTGAGGCAGGAGAATTGCTTGAGCCCAGGTTGTTCATGCTGCAGTGAGCTGTGATTGCGCCACTGCACTCAAGCCTGGGTGACAGAGTGAGACCCCATTTCAAAAACAAACAAACAAATAACAACAACAAAAAAAACCCAAGAAGATCCTGAACCTTCCCAAGGTTGCCATGACCACAGGCAACTTCAAGTTCATATGCTTTGGACAGAGTTGGTTTTCTTGGGTCTAAACTACAATCTATCCTAATTCTTTCCTGTGCTTTGAGGAGGACTCTTCTCTCACAAGTTGCTGCTAGTTTTTTAAAAATTCTTTTAACTCTTCTCATATTCTTCATATTCTGGATTAGGCCCAAGTTATTTCTCTTTTTCCTTTTTAAAAAATATTTTATTGTGGTGAAACATACCTAACATAAAATTTACCATTTTAAACCCTTTAGAGTGGACACTGGCAGTAAGTACATTCATCTTATTGTGCAACCATCACCACCGTCCATAACCAGAACATTTTTCCTCTTTCTAAACTCCCCGTTCCTTCTCCACCCCCTCCCCCCCCGGCACCTGGAACTGTCATTCCCCTTTCTCTATGAATCTGATGACTCTAGTACCTCATGTAAGTGGAATTATACAGGATTTGTCCTTTTGTGACTGGCTTATTTCACTCAGCATAATGTTCTCAAGGTTCATCCATGTTGTAGCATGCATCAGAATATCTTTCCTTTGTAAAGATAAAGACACCGCATTTTGTTTGCCCGTTCATCTGTCAGCGGGCACCTAGGTTGCTCCTACCTTTTGGCTACAGTGAATAATGCTGCCAGGAACATGGGTGTGCTGGCTCTCAATCCTTGTGGATAACTGAATACCAGCCAGTGGATTCTGCATCAAATCAGACCTTCATGGCTTAGTCATGCACATGCAGGGAGCCACATCTTAGTAAGAAAGCATGAAGAACGCACCTATCAACTACTAAGTTCTGAATAGATGTGGACTGGACTTTCTGCCCCTTCTTGCTCTATCTGAGGAGAAATCAATGGGTTGTGGTTTGCAGCTGCAGCAGGAATCACAGGAATTAGCAATGGAGGCTGAACTGGCTGGAGACAGGAGGCTACTTTCCTCCTTGAATACCATTGCGAATGGGGTAGCCCTAACTCAACAACCCTGTGTGAACACCAGCTCTAACTGGAAGCACTAGGGTAGCTCAAATGGGGTCTCTGTACATCCTTCCACCCCTGCAAGTCCACTGTTGATCATCCGTCCACATAACACAAGAATGTAGACACAGCCATCTGGAGTTAAAATGCTGTTTAGTCTGACCAGATCACGGCCATGTGTGAACCAGATGGCAGGCCTTGTCCTGCACAAACTCCACTGCCCTTACTTCCGACTCCCAGCAGCTCAACTACCCAAGGGTAAGAGGTAATACAACAGAAGATTTAGAATATAATAAGAGGAGGAAAAATCAGACAGACGAATGGCTCTACATAATAACAGTGAAGATATCTAATCTTTATGGAGCATATTCCATGTGCCAGGCATTGTGCTAAAGTGGTTCAGATACATTACCTCATTTGATCTCTGAAATAATCTAATGAAGTAGGTACTATGGTTGTTTCTGATTTTAAAGATCAGAAATCTGAGGCTTAACAAAATGAAATATTAACTTGCCCAAGATTAAGGAAGTAACAAAGGTAAGAACTGAATCTACCTTTGCTTCTGGTTTTTGGTCTTAATTACAATGCAATACTTCTAGGGTCATCCAATAGATAGCTGGGTAAAAGGTGTAATGAGACAAAATACATATGAAACACACTTACTAAGCATATGGAAACCACGCAATTAATTTTAAAAACTAATTAAGGCAACAATAAAGTATAATTATATATATATACTAAGTAATAAAACAAAGTTAAAAGTAATACTTAATGTGGAGACACTGGTATACTCCAGTATTGCTGTTGAAAATATATTATCAATCTTCAAAAAAATCACTTTTGAAACATCCCTTTTATAAAACACTTCAGCAGTGTATAACAAAATTCACAAAAATGTTTCTACCCATTGATTTAGTAATTCCAGTCCTAGAAATGCACTCTAAAGAAATAAGTATAAGAGGAAAAAAGTTATGTACATGAAACTCTTTATTGCTAAAGTTATAAAATCTTGTTATAAAACAATTATAAAATTATAGTGAAAAACTGAAGACAATCTAAACATTCAATGGTAGAGGAACAGTTAACTGAATTGAAGTGAAATCATTAGATGCGTATTATACATCTGTTAAAATAATAAATACAAAGATCTCTGTAGCAATTTAAAAAGCAGAAAATGAAATTACAACAATGCAATCATGTAAAAATTATGGCTGCCAAGGGATCAAAACTGGAAAAGAATAGGGCAGTATTGAGGTGAATTTTGTGTGAGCTTGGTGGATTCAGAATTATTTCTTCCCTTTTAAAGATATTCTTCATTGCTTTTAAAAGCAATAAAAATTAAAAATGTTAAGTACCTGACAAGACTTGTCCATAAAAATAAGGGCACCTGCTGAGTTGTTTTGATGATTAAATAAGTTAATGGATGCAAAAGCACCTCCTCGAAATAATCCCTGCAGGCACTCAGTAGCTCTCCCTCTGAGTCGCCTCCCCCGCCCCCTCCTTCCTCCCAGCTTTAGTATCCTGAGGGCGTGGGAGCAACCGGGCACATTGGGGTGGTAGAAGTTTCTTGTCAGTACCGCTCCCTTTCTCACCGAGAGTGTTGACTTCACTTCTTGTTTTTATCCATGACTTCCGGGGCTCAGTAGGCTCTGGACACTCACACTTTCTCACTCTCTTCAAATTAACTTGTTTTCTTCTCCTTGGTTAATATATAGGTTTTTAAAGTATATGCTATTAACAGTATGGCAATTCCTCAAAAAATTAATCAAAGAACTACCAGATGATCCAGCAATCCCACTTCTGGGGATATACCCAAAGAATTAAAGCAGGGACTTGAACAGACACTTGTTCACCCATGTTCATGGCAACAGTATTTACAACAGCCAAAAGGTGGAAGGAACCCAAGTGTCTATTGACAGATGAGTGGATAAGCAAAATGTGGTATATACATGCAATGGAATACTATTCAGCCTCAAAAAGGAAGGACATTTTGATACACACTGTAACACAAATGAATCTTGAAGACAATAGGCGGAGTGAAATAAGCCAGTCACAAAAGGACAAATACTGCATGATTCCACTTCTATGAGGTATCTAGAGTAGTCAAATTCATATAGACAGAAAGCAGAATGGGAGTTTCCAGGGACGGGAGGGGGAAATGGGGAGTTATTGTTGAATGGTAAAGTCTCTGTTGGGGAAGATGAAAAGTTCTGGAGATGCTGGTGGTGATGATTATACAACAATGTGAATGTTCTTAACGCCACTGAACTATACAGTTAAAAATGGTTTAAATGGTAAAATGTATGTTATGCATATTTTATCACATTTTTTAAAAAGCATATGGCATTAATATGATATCCCTCACAGGTGATATATTAACAACTTACCAGTTACTATATTGACATTTATCAAGTATTTTCTGGAGGCGATGCCTTAGTTGAAAGATGAGGGAAAAGGGAACATTTCAGGTATAAAGGCAGGCGAGACAGAAAGACTACAGGGAAGGGAGCCTTTCACGTCCCTAAAAACTGCACTGCAGCTGCACAAATCCCATTACTCTGTCTTCATGTATAGGATCTCTCTGATCATCAAGAGAGCATGGAAAAAAAAAACAGTTAGAGGTGAAAGGTCAGTTTGGGTGGTGCTTATAGTGGCCAACAAGAGAGGAAGTCAGAAAAAAGATGGAGGGAATTCAGAAAAACAACAGCGACAGTATAACCAACAGAGAAGCTCTCTAGATCCACCTACTGTAGCCCAAACAACAAGAGTCTGCTGAATAGTTTAATGTCAAATCCAGATCTTTGCAAGAGCCCTTGGGGGCCATGTGGCCCAAACTCCTGCAGCAGGACTTCCTGATGAGTGGCTGCTGGGAAGGGGAGCTGCTTTGTTGATGAGGCGCTCGCTCTCTGCCCTTGTGCACTGCTAATTCTCAGACAGTTATTTCTCCTGTTGAGTGAAAGCTTACGTCCTTTGTTGATGGGGTCTGTCCTCACTCCACCCTCTGAAGCAGCACAGAACGAGTTCACTCCCTTTTCTCTTTGAAGTCGTTTCTGTTTTCTGGTCATCTTTTCTGCAGTATTAACATCCGCAGCATCTTCCACTGTTTCTTGTTCTCTAGTTCACGGCTACAAGACCTGCACTCCAGCCTTCAGGTGTGGTTTGATCAGTACTCTCAACCTCCGTTAGCTGGACACTGTTCTCCAGTTAGGACTGTAGTCGAACCCCACTGTTAGTATGACCGTGAATGTCTATCTGACTTCCATACTAGATGGTAAACTACTTGACAGTTCATGTGCAAAGGACCAGAGAGTTTATTCATTTCACTGTTGATCAATTCAACCCACTGGACCCCCCAAATCAACAAGTGAACCATCTCCTAAATGGAAAAGAAACAACATTGGTTGTGTTTTAGGCACTCTGGTAAGTGTTTTACATACATATTTTCTTTGTTCCACACATCAATCCCAGGTGAGAAGTATTACTCTCTCCATTACACATATTAGGAAAGTCAGGTCAGTTCACACTGCTAAGAAGAATCAAATCTAATGTATTGGACACCAAAGCCCATAGGCTTTCCACTGCAGTTTCTTTTCAGTTAGGATACATTGGGCTGGAAGATTGGAAACCCAAATTCAGACTGGCTTAATTAAACACTAACGACATTTATGTGACAACATCCAGTGATGGGCTGGTGAAGCCAGAAGTTCAGCAGTGTCATCAAGGATGCCCATTCATTCTCTACTCACTCTCCAACCCACAATGTTGCCTTTGTTCTAGGGCAAGCTATCCTTAGTGACTGTAGCAACACATCCTTTTGTCATTGTTAGCAGAAAGGAAAGGCTGATTTGCCATGGCCTTCTCTTAAGAGGAAAGAAAACCTTCCTAGAAACCTTCAGCCAGCCACTCCACATCTGTCACTGGTGATGAAAAGTCAGGGCTGGCAAGGAGGGCTGAATTACCCCTTGTTGGTCTAGTCAGACTTAGCCCTTGAGTTTGGATGAGTTATCGATTTGCTTGGTTACAGAGAAGTGGGATAGATCTTGAGAGTCCACCACAATCATGCCATTCCCACCTCCACTAAGAGTAATGAAGTGGCACATGCTGGGAAAGCATTGGGTGCTGGCAATATACACCCAATCCCTGCCTGCAGTGTCCAGTCTAGTGTGAACGGTAAGCGCTGTATGCGTATTTGAGGTTTGATGCATGTTACAGAACAGAAAGTACATATAGCACATGTAGAATATAAAGCCAGGAAGATAAGTGAGTCTGAGTGGTCCTGGAAGGCCTCGTGAGTTAAGATGTTCCCAGCAAGACCCAAGGATGCTGGGCAGAGGGAAGAGCACACAAGCAGCTTGGAGTGCAGAATACACTGTCTATCTCTCACACTCCCATCTAAAGTCCTGGGGATGCCTTCCAGCCAGAGACCAGTCATTTATGGAGTCATTCATTCATACATGCATTCATTTCACAAATATTTACCTGCAGCAAGTGAGAACTTGTGTACTGCACTGGTGAGAGGGACTTAAGAAATGAGGTCTGTGAATGAGTGAAGCATTATAGCTCCCCCCTTTCCCATTAGCCATCCTATTGTTTATCTGAACTTCAACTAGAGTTTGGACCCCCCCAAAATAAGTGAATTTCAAACTAAATGTGGTACATTCTGCTATGTCTAAAGTTTGAGTGAAATTTAACGATAACGACAACCAAAAAAGAGTTTGGAATTATTAAATTAAAATGAGGTTTTAAGATTGCTATGGACTAAATATATCCCCCCAAATTCTTACATGGAAGCCCTAATCCCCAATGTGATGGGGATGAGTTCTTTCTTGGTCATGTGAGGATACAGAAAGAAGGCAGCCACTTGCAAACCAAGAAGAGAGAGCCCTCACTGGGAACTGGCCAGCACCTTGATCTTGGAGGTACCAGCCTCCAGAACTGTGAGAAATAAATGTTTGTTCTTTAAGCCACCCAATCTACAGTGTTTTGTTATAGCAGCCCAAAGGGACTAAAAAAAGATTCTAAGTAAATTTCAGTGATGTGTGTTTTCTTTTTTTTGAGATGGAGTTTCGCTCTTGTTGCCCAGGCTGGAGTGCAATGGTGCTATCTTGGCTCACTGCAACCTCCGCCTACCGGGTTCAAGAGATTCTTCTGCCTCAGTCTCCCGAGTAGCTGGGATTACAGGCATGCGCCACCATGCCTGGCTAATTTTGTATTTTTAGTAGAGAAGGGGCTTCTCCATGTTGGTCAGGCTGGTCTCGAACTCCTGACCTTAGGTGATCCGCCTGCCTCGGCCTCCCAAAGTCCTGGGATTACAGGTGTGAGCCACTGCACCCGGCTGTGTTTTCTTATTAGGTGTTTCTATCAACTGTCACACTACCTTCCTATAAACCTTAGCATATGCAGAAAGTGACACTAGTAACAAGAATAAAAACTGAAGGAGAAAAGGCACAAGCTGTTAGCCACATAGAATTTGGTAGACAAAGCATATAAACTCCCATTTTGCTTTTCTAAGAAATAGTCTATTTAACTTCAAGGAAAATTCTTTCTTTTCTATTACTTTCTTTTCCAAAACTTTTGTCTCTTTCCAAATCAATAATTATCAGATGTCACATTCAGGCTGATAAAAAAAAAATCCAACTGTGTACTGAAATGGCAATAAAAGAATGCCTTGGAACAGTATGGTTCTTGCCATGAGGACGCCTAACTATTTTTTCATTTATTTTGGTGATGGGAACTGCACTTCAACATTAATGTGTAATTAATATTACAAACTGTATTTGATAAATATCAAAGTAATAAGAATAGACAGGGGGAAAAGGGAAAACATTAAGCCTGCATTTAAAAGTCTTTAACAAACGTTCCTCACAGCTTGAGCTCAGATGCTTAGAGGCCAGGAGACTGGGGCACTCCAACAGGGACTTGTGGAGGGGGGGCACCTGGTGACAGTTGCCAAGAGCAGCTCAAGGCCTATACTAAGGGCGGCGGTGATGTTATTTAAGCCTCAGCTTCCCCTTCTGCCCTCACTTACACCCTCAGAGCTGCTCCTTCCCCTACTGGGGCTGCTGCTATGAAACTTTGTTCTTCAGGAAAGACTCAGATGATTTTATCCTATCAGTTAGGGCCTTCTGAAGCAAGGGGGCAGAAACCCAATTTTTTTTTTTTTTGAGACAGGGTCTCACTCTGTCGCCCAGACTGGAGTTCAGTGGTGCAATCTTGGCTCACTGCAACCTCTGCCTCCTGGGCTCACGCAATTCTCCTGCCTCAGCCTCTTGAGTAGCTCGGACTACAGGCATGCGCCACCATGCCAGGCTAATTTTTGTATTTTTAGCAGAGACGGAGTTTCACCATGTTGGCCAGGCTTGTCTCGAACTCCTGACCTCAGGTAATCCACCCACCTCGGCCTCCCAAAGTGCTGGGATTACAGGCGTAAGCTACCAAACCAGGCCAAACAATTATGTCTTAAGCCAAAAGGGATTGTATTGGCTCAGGTGAGCCTTTCCAGGCCAGGGATTTCGCTTCAGGGACTGCTGAAATCAGGCCCAAGCAGTATCCTCAGGACAGGATTTCTCTCCACCTCTCAGATCTGATTTCTGTAGGTGGCTTCATTTCTGGCTCCATTTGTTGGGGCCTGGACATATCAGGCTCTCCCAGGCACTGGTTGCAGCAGCAGCGCCAAGCTCACCTCCTCAGGTAAAATTCAGAGAGAAATGAACTCTCCCGTCAATTGCTCCCCAAAAAGCCTGATGTTCACTCTGATTGGACTGGCTGAAGTCATGTGTCCTGGACTGAGCCAATCATGGTAGCCAGTGGAATGCAGTGCACTGACTGGTTGGTCCTGAACCCCAGACTCCACTGGGGCTGAAGCCACACCCAAACCATGTGGGCGAGAAGGAATTGGGAGGCAAGGTCTGAAGGAGGAAAAAATAGATGCCGGTGAGGGGAGGACGACAAACTGCACGTTCTACATGCAGTCATGTTTCTCCCAGGAACATTTCCTTTTGGCAGGAGCCAAAACCTTAAAAGAAAAGAATCTCAACAGGATCCCTAATCATGGCATTTCCAGCGCTCTGCGAAGGAGGGCCACGCTCTGAATGGCCCAGCTTCCTCACACACCACACCGCTGCAAGGCCCCTGGGTGGGTGCACGTGACATCTGACTTGTTCTCCCACATAAGCAGGCACACAACATGTGTGCTTCACGTGTAACCTGTACCAGAAAACCAGGGTGTTGATGACATGATTGATATCCACGTAATTAGCCACTTTGGTACATGTGATGGATCTGCACAGGATTATCTACCTCGATACCCATGTGATTGATCCCCATGTGATTATCTGCCACGTAGACACACCCTTCCCTGCTTCCAACGCAATTACCTTCCTCCAGATAGATGAAATTGAAGCCCACGTGATGACTTGCTCCAGATACACACATGATTGATGCACATGCAATTATCTAACACAATGATATGCCAGTGATTGATGCCCATGTGATTATCTGCTAAGATGATATCCGTGCAAATGAAAATTGGCAAGTCCTGCAAGCTCTAATAATCACCCTCACCAGCATGTGAAAACCAATTGCTAAGACTTAAGAGAGGCTCTTCTTTAAAAAGGCCACTCATACACTATTAAGTGTGTGTATGTGTGTGTGTGTGTGAATGTGTGTATATCATGCAATATACATGTATATATTTATAGGTATATGTATATATGTATATATGTGAGATATATCCATCTTTCTGAAGTGTTTGAAGTAAATATTTGAATAGGACTATAAAAATTAAATAAATGTCAAAGTTCTTTCCAGCTCTATAATTCTCAGATTCAAGAGTTTGATAATAACTGAAAAAGCGTTACTGACTTCACAGAAAATAGCAGACATTTATTCAGCTTACTGCCCAGCCTCCACTGTCTTTCCCTTAAAAATAAGTGGTCTCTAAGTAATAACATGTTTGGCCATTTCTTGTTTCCTTTTCCCAATTTGCTGTTCTTACTTTTGAGAAAAGCATGTAATATCCCCACACAATTTGATGATTTTCTTTGTTATTGTCAAAAAATGCTGATCCACGAAGAGTCCCTTCCTGGGTTATGTTAATTCAGCTGCCTGTTTTATAATAGGATTATGTTTCCCAGGATTTAAAAATCCCACTTGTTAACTACCAAATAGACTTCTACAGCAGCTATAAAAATCTAATTTAATCCCTATTGGCATTCACAAAATAGCTGAGGTACAATTTATGTCTAACTACACTTAACACCCTACAACCTCCAATAAATATACAACATTTCTTTTGAAGTTATAAAAGGAAACTGTTCAGTAGGAAAACTGGAGTCTCGTGGGTCCAATCATACAATATTTCTAAGGCAGAACAAATGTTGTTTACATACGGTAAGGATTACGGGGAAAGTTTGTTTAAACAGATTAATGGATGTTTACGTGTATTAATACTCTCTTTTACATCATGCAAATTCCAATTAAAATGATCTTCATTTCTTTCACTGGAAAATAATTACAGAGGGAGCCAACTATTTGCTCTGTTACCATTTAGTTTAAGAATCTAATTAGGTTAGAATAAATTTCAGAACGGAACACTCACCAAACTTGAGGTAGGCGGCTAATACCACATTTCACTTTACAAAGGGGGAAGGCAGTTTTTGCTGAGTGAGTGAAGATGATGGAGGGGGAACGAGCCCAAACATGATCCCGTGGGCCAAAGAGAGCAGTAAGCAGATTCTCTTTTGTCTTTGGGTCTTCATTCTTATATTACTCTCTCTTCAAAAAATGGAATTGAGATGACATTAAAGGGCCTTCTGGGAATGTAAAATTTGAGCGCAGTGAAAGAGAAATACTTCTTCTCCTGCCTCTCCCCTCCTTCCTTCTTCAGATAGGTGACTATGGGGAAGCTTATGGTAAGCCAGATGGGAACAGAGAAACACTGGCAAATATTGTTTCAAGATGAAGGAGAGGAAAACAAGGAGGCTGACATGTAACATATCAAAGAATATCCAGGCACTCAAGTTGAACATGAATCTCAGGGCAGTCCAACCTCTTTAAAGATGCAAATTGCAGTCAAACACAGAAAACAGTAGGGTTCTGTTTATCCTTTCACAAAGGGTGCAAACTGCTAATCAGGCTCCATTGCTGGGCTGGCCACTTTGTTTATCAATAAACAGGAAGACAGTTAGGCTATAATTTTCCTGCCTAGTACTGGTAGCCAAAAGGAAATGCTGGCAGCTTGGTAGTACTGAGTTCCAGTTGCATCAAAACCCAATTATTATTGTAATAATGTATGGGTGTTTGCAAGTTGCACAGGCGTGCCACACATGTCCACAAAATCACATGAAACATACTGGCAGAGAACGAGCTTGGTGATACTCGGACTAAGGGGAGCTGTCAAAATAGGCCTGGTCCTCCAAGAGCTCAGCTGTGGAGTGTTGTTTAAACACACACACACACACACACACACACACACACACACACACACACACACACACACACACAGAGCTAACATGGGAGACATAGAAATCTTTTATATATTAACACAACACAACAAAAACATGATTTGAATAAGATCAAACAAGAAACAGGCAATAAACTCAGCTCCAAAACCAGAAATTTGACTGGGATATTTTCTAACTGCCACTGCAAGTTCTGTTAACATGGAATGCTTATACATCCTCTAAAAGAGACAGTTCAGAGTTATTTTCATGTCAGTGGAACTACCTTCCTGAGATACTAAAAGATCTTAAATCTTAAATGTAGTATAAGATCCCAAATCTAACATATAACAAAAATTCAGTCATACATGTATTTAGGCATTAAAATCGCTCAACTCATGACTTGAGTTCTTTCATTTCTGTCTCCACACATGCATCTATATGAGACTAAGATGCACTCTGAACTCTATATAACTCCCAAAGTGGGGCATGACAAATATAAAATAAAAAGGGACTATAATTTCTACAACATGGTGCTTCTATCAATGTTGAAATAATAGCAAATTAATAACAGCTACCATATATTGATCACATGTAACCCATTTATTCATAAAACATTTGCTAAATACCTACTATGACTATGTCTCGGGCACCCTGGTAAGCAATGGGGGTACCATGGCACCCTCTTCACAAAGCCAAGAGCCTACCAGGGAAGCAGGTATGAAATAAGTCATTACATTAGGGTGTGGTGACTGCCCAGATGGAGTAGGTGGGCTGCCCACTTTTGCTTGTACCCAACCAGTCTACACTACTGTGTCCGACTCTCCAAGATGCCACCCCACAGCAACCTGCCTGGCAACTTGAGATGGGGAACCTTGGCTCACTTCTGCTAAGATGATATTGGACAAGTGAAAATCCAACAGGTTTTGTGTGGCTCTGTTAATAACCTTCATTAGCAAATGTGGTGATCAAAGTGCAGCTCTGGGGTATGGACTGCCTGGCTTCCTTGCTTATTAGCTGTGTGACCTTGGGCAAGTTTGTTAACCTCTCTGTATTCCACTTTCCTTATCTGTCATCTGTCAATGGGGACAATAATAGCACCTCTTTCATAGAGTTGCTATGAACATGAAATGAGTTAACCCATGCAGAGCACTTAGAAATAGTGCTAGCACACAGGAAGTACTCCCTAAATGTTCTCTAGAATCAATCTCAGATCATCTTCAGCACCATGGTCAGCTCCACAGCCTGGCCCTCTTAGGAAGGGGAGAGGCTGGAAGGAACTATTGTGGGGAACTGCCTTCGGTTTAGGAATGGGCCAAAATTCAAGGAGGCCACTGTCCTCTAGCCAAACCCAGGAAGGAGATGTGTTAGTGCCCACCCCACCTGTGGCCCTCAAAGTTGAAGGCTGATGCATGCAGCATGTCTCCAGTGAAGCAGCCCAATCATGGCTACCGGCACAGGGAGCCATGATGGCCCTGACCAGTGGAAGTTCCTAGATCAGTTCTCCCTAATCCTCTTATGTCTTGACCACAAATTTGGGCTCTCATACCCACTTCAGGCTCCCTTTGCTCTGACTATGTGGAACAGTTTTTTTCCACTTACTGGCCCTCTCTACTTTGCTTTCCCCTGTGTGCCTATCCATCCACATCTCTAGGAAAGAGAAGCTGTTGACAACATTCCGCCCTGCCCCATGCCCTGCAGACCTGCACCAGTTGGGCCAGGTTATCAGCTTTCCCCTGCAAAATGGCAGGGGGCTTAGATGAAATGCTCAGCAGAATGCCTATTGGTGTTCAAACCTAGTTTCATTATTCTTCTACCCCTGGAGGCTCCAAGAATTCACCCTCCAATTCTTGAATAGTCTTTGGGAAACCAAAGACAAAGCTGTCCTTTTATCTCCTGCCAGGTCCCTGGCTCATCTTTTTCTCTAGGCTTTTGAGCTTTTCTGACAAATGTCTAGGGAGAGTTTTTGTTTTTTGTGTTTTTGAGACAGGTTCTCACTCTGTCACCCAGGCTGGAGTGTGGTGGCATGATCATGGCCCACTGCAGTCTCAACATCCTAGGCTCAAGCAATCTTCCCATCTCAGACTCCTGAGTAACTGGGA